>NC_092240.1:12712500-12727500 GCF_036320965.1 Panulirus ornatus | reverse complement strand
ATTTCAGATGGCAACTAAATCGGGTGTTTGAAGATTCAGTAGATGTTTTTCAGTAAAGACAAATAATGTTATACAGGAATATAGAACATGACGGCGTTCATGCTTCTTCATGTAAACTTACGTATTGATTTAAGGTGTAGACATTATGTATGACAGAGTTAGTGTGGTCTAAACTTACGTACTGATTTAAGGTGTAAATATTATATATGACAGAGTTAATGTGGTCTACGTGATGCTGTTATCAAGGGCGTATCAAAGTAATTTCACCAGACATGTAACCATAAAATGTACATAACTCAGTATCTCGAGATCTATTCCATTCTATATTCCTTTCGTGCAGTGTCAGTAGTCATTTCATTCCACGTTCCTCCCAACGATGATGTATCACTTTCCACGATATGAGCTTCCTCATGTTTTGTATTCTTCTGTAAACAAATCTTTTTTTTTCTTTTTTCGATTTTGCTCGACAGATCTGGGCATTTATGTGTCAGCTAGATTCGTTCTTATTATCAAACAACTCTATTCAAACAAGTCAACCATCCCTTCCAATCCTTATTGTCTTGAAAATCACCCTTAAGGAATTAGTGATTATCGCTGATAAGAGATAAAAAAAAAATTAAGCCAGTGATGATGCTTTTCGAAACGTGTACTGTTATATTGTGAGATTTATATTGTTGTACTGTGAGATTGATATTGTTATATTTTGAGATTTATATTGTCATATTGTGAGGAATTTTGCCTTAAGGTATCGGATCAGCTTTCTATCGCTGACTCATAACAATTTTGCTGCTCAGTTTCAATCGCAGTCCAGCATGTGTGTTGATACAGTCTCTCCAAGCTTCACATCGGTCATAAGAAAAAAAAAAGAAAGTTTTGACTTTTGTATAAGCATTTCTTCGCGTCTAAGATCTTTGGTCGTAACGAGGGAATTGTCTCACAAGGCGACGTAATGAGAGAGAGAGAGAGAGAGAGAGAGAGAGAGAGAGAGAGAGAGAGAGAGAGAGAGAGAGAGAGAGAGATTGATAGGTAGATGAACAAACAGATAGATAGATAGACGATAGAGAGAGAGATGATAGATGATCATCACACTCTCTCTCTCTCTCTCTCTCTCTCTCTCTCTCTCTCTCTCTCTCTCGCATCATGCGTCTGAACTTTATCGCTCCGAAGGCTCGACCATGCACCGCTCATGCTGCTGCTGTTGCTCTTATCTCTTATCGCGTCATTAATCTTTAGAATTCAGCTCATCCGTACGCTTAGCTGATCGCGGGATCTGAGCTCAGTCTCACCATTACAAATGAGCCGAGACCACTTAAGATAAGCTTGGATCTGAGGCCACTAACACTAAGCTGGGCTCAACTCTACGCTTAGTTGATGGCAGGATCTATTTCACAACTTCACGATATACCATTGATCGCAAAACCTTTATGGATTAAGTCCTACTCGAAGTGGTGGTGAAGTACACCCAGGTCCTCTTCTGATCTCCTCCCCCCCACAGACGCACCTCGGTGTTCCGTGAGCCCTTCCCTGCGGGGCGTGGGGCTCAAGGAGCTCCTGAACGTTACCTGTCAGGTGGACGCGGATCCGCCCGACGTCACCTTCTCCTGGACCTTCAACAACTCCGTCAGGAGGGAGCAGAGTGAGGTGGTGGGCAGTAATAGGTGAGTGACGACCTCAAAGTCCTGTTTGAGTCTATCAGTTGTTTTTTTTTGGGGAGCCTCGTAAGCAGATACACGCCATTTTAAGTCGAAAGATCTTGAACAGTTAATCAAGGTGAACACACACACACACACACACACACACACACACACACACACACACACACACGCACACATTGACTATGAGTCATCAAGGGCCGGGGAGGATTCGAACCCGCATGGGTTAGAATCCTGAGCATCGCAATCGGTCTACACCTAAGCCAGGTGCTCATCCTCCCCTCGGGGATGGTCAGCAAATAGATACCTGGCTTAGGCCTGGGTGTGTGTCTGTGCATACATGCGTAGGAGTAAAGACATGGTACATATACATATCAAGGTCAAGAGACGGGGCAACACGAATGAAAAATCTCTCTCCCTGTAGCACACAAAAATAGCAATCACAGACATTATTCCCACATACATATACACACTTTAGAGTGGACATCGTCCCTAACCTACGTGAAGCCAGATATCCACATCAGCAGAATGATTAGGGAAACAACACGTCTGCTGACAGGTATTAGAGCAGCATTCAAGTATATGGATGAGGAGACATTTAGGAAGCTGTTTACATCCTGTTTATATTTCCAAGAGAACAGAGAAGGGGACCAAGTGAGGATATTCCCTCTTAGGCTCAGTCCCCTGTTCTTAACGCTACCTCGCGGGAAATGGCGAATATGTACGAAAAAAAATAAAGTATATATACAAAAGTTGTTGAGTTGAGGTAAGTATATTCATCTCGGTTTTCTTCTGAATGTATTTAGGTTGGGGGTCAAGTTTCCAAATGTGAGGAGTTTGAATCAAGTCAGCTTCGCCGAGAGAAGTTACTGATCCTCTCTCTCCAGCCACAGAAACATACACCACTCCCGCCCAACCAACCACCACCACCACGTCTAAAGTTGAAGGATTCCCAACGCGATCCTTGAGGAGCCCTTTGGCGCTGGTGGAAGTTGATCCTGGGGATGGGGTTGTTTGATCCCTAAAGGAATCGGCCTCTAGCTCTGTAGGAAGGTTATACTAGAGGTGAAATCCCTGAGGATGGTTTCTTTTTCTATGATATCGTAAAGGCGTAATCCTTGAGGAGACTCTGTTCTTTTTTTTTATACTAGTGGTAGGAAGATGATCTTCTGGGGAAGAAGTGTATTATTTGGATCCCTGAAGAACCTTCTGTTAATCCCAGACACAACCCATGAGTGGTGGAGAGAGAGAGAGAAAAGAAATTCTTTTACGAATCGTCCCTGAAGAGCATTTCTTGCGGTGGGAGAGCGATCCAGATTGCGACCTCTGGGAAAAGGGGGGGGAAAAAAAGAAGAAGAAAGAAGAGGATCTTGTAGAAATGGTCCCTGAAGAACGATCCTGCCGAAGGGAGATAACGCCGAGGGGGGGGTACCTTCCTTACAGAAGGAGGAGTAGAAGAGCGGGTCAGTAGACGACCTTTAAAAAAAAAGAAAAAAAAGGCCTATTTATGGCAGGGAGGTCATTCTGGGGGCGAGCACGACCCATTTTCTTTTTCTTTTTTTTTTTTTTTTTGGAAAAAGCCTTCTGCTTGCGGTGTGGGGGAAGGGAGGCGGCAAAGTTTCCAACGATTAGATATGCATAGCCCGCCGCGCCAAGCGAGGCTTTTTAACATAATACCGCGTTTTAAAGGTTAAACCACATTTATCATAGGTTCCCGGGAGGTCAATATAGTCTTACCACAGATAAAACCGCCTAAACAAGACTAATAATTTGGGGAGTAATAGACGTATTCTCTCCACATCCTTTTCATATAACACGCTTCCGTAACGTAATGCCTCGCTGAACAGAAAAAAGAAAAGAGGAGCTGAGGTGTTAGCGCTGTTGTGCCTTCGTGATGGACTCACTTCTGGAGCGATCTGAGGTATTATGGAGAGCGGGTTATCCGTGGTGCAGGAGGTGGTTCTATTCCCGGGGTCGAGTGGGGCGCCTCTGCCTCCAGTTGCGCTCGTGTGGTTGCTGTGGTAATGAAAATTTGGATGATATGATATCACACACACACACACGCACACAGACATACGCACGCGCACACATACGCACGCACACGCACACACACACACACACACACACACACATATATATATATATATATATATATATATATATATATATATATATATATATATATATATATATATATATATATATATATATATATAATTTTCCAAAAGAAGGAACAGAGAAGGGGGCCAGGTGAGGATATTCCCGCAAAGGCCCAGTCCTCTGTTCTTAACGCTACCTCGCTAATGCGGGAAATGGCGAATAGTATGAAAAAAAAAAATATATATATATATTCTATCTTGTTCGCTGATCCCTATATAGGGTAATACCGCTTGGAACAGAGGAAAGAACGGTACAATATGTGCATCAACTCTCTTCTCATCATGTATCAATGCAATGAACACCATTGCATTGTATCGTACACGATAGCTAGCGAGTGGATGTGATCAAATGAGGCCGTTCATCGTCTGTACCTGCCGCTACCTTTCCCTCATAGGAAACGGCGAATAAGAACGAACTGTGATATATAAGGCGTCACTGAAATCCCTCTCTTTGTCGTTGCTCCTACAGGTATACGACGGAACGTCTACGGAGCGTCCTGCTATACACACCCACGTCGGAGAGGGACTACGGCACGCTCCTGTGCTACGCCTCCAACGCCGTCGGCACACAAGAGACGCCCTGCTCCTTCACCGTCATCTCTGCCGGTAGGTGGCACCACAGAGGCGATGGTAGATGTGCCTCTTAGCTTCGCTTATGCTGAAGTGGTTATTGTGCTACCTTCGGCAGCTCAGTCTGTGTGTGTGTGTGTGTGTGTGTGTGTGTGTGTGTGTGTGTGTGTGTGTGTGTGTGTGTGTGTGTGTGTGTGTGTGTGTGTGTGTGTGTGTGTGTGTGTGTGTGGAGATCTGGAGGCCTGTGATTATGTAGAGCATAGTTTTGGTCTATTAGTAGTGGCGAGAGTACATATAGAACTTTGGCCAACCTGTATCAACTCCCTAAACCATCTTGAGATGGCTGGGGTTTATCCTTTTCATCTCTTCGGGACTGAGTGATTCATTTGGCAAACCTCTTGATTCCAGTGGGTTACTGTCTTAGACTACCTGGAGGTGAGAGTATTTGTGATACCCATCTGATGGTGAGGATGTTAGGGGAGGGGGATGCGTCTGGCGAAGCCTCTTTGGTGGTGAGGGAACGAACGTCTACCATCCTCTGGTGGGTTGAAGCGTGGATCTATTGGGACTGACTACACGGGCACAGCAGTATTGGAGAGCGATGGAGACGAAGGGATAATGTTACATGAACGACTGGAGTAGCGCTATCATGAGCTTGTGGCCATCAAGGCCGACAGCAGAGAGCATGAAACCGTGAGAGAATCTGAGCCATCAGGACCTGGTAAAGAGAGAGAGAGAGAGAGAGAGAGAGAGAGAGAGAGAGAGAGAGAGAGAGAGAGAGAGAGAGAGAGAGAGAACAACGCCCCTTCATGATAACTATTTCATTTAACCGTTTTCTTTCGCGTCTCAGGTCCTCCGGAGGAGGTGATGGGTTGTACGGTGGACAACGTCACTTCTCACTCCGGCAGCATTGTGTGCACGGCCGGCTTTAACGGTGGCCTGCCACAGCTGTTCCTCCTTCAGGTAGGTCCTCCTGAGCCCGTCACCCACAGGATACTGACTGACCCTCCAACCCCACAGCACTCGAGGTCTCGAATTAATCTGAAGCCCAGATCATGTCAACAACTTCAGTAGGGAACTTCAGGTTCATGATCACTCAGTTATGATTATCATTATCCAAAATTACACCAATGTATTGTCTACATTTCTTCAGGTGAAATTCATGGATATAGATATTCTTTTCACCACCACTGAGAACTGACATGAAAGGCTCCAAAGACGTCAATCCATACTGTCTATGGGCAACCCTGGTGGTACTTACCGACTGGGAAAAAAAAAAAAAGGACTTAGACAATAGAAAGAAATATGCTGTCTATCATAACTTTTTACGAGTCTAACAATAAAACAAATCATATCACAAGATGAAAGTCAGGAATCATCTCATTTATATCGAGTATGTGAACGCATTTGTGATCTTGCCATCACGTCTGTTAATGTCAGCACGGTTCCCTGCCCCTTTTTAATGACACAAGAGTAATGATGAAGAGCTGGTTATTAGCGCCTTGTCAATTATATGTCTTATCTACGCAATTATATTACATATGCTAGAAACTGGCATCTCAATGCTTCAATACCTAGAAAAGGGATTATATGCAATTACTGAAAGGGGCGAATCATATGTCTTTTATAGGGGTATGGAAGGAATCTAGTCCCCTCATATGTAAGTAGGTCTAGAAATATGAGATTTATAATCAACTGAGCCATCCTTGAGGGAGAGTTATAAGATTATCCAGTTAATAATGAATTTAAGGGGAACTTAATTCCCTCTCTCATATGGGTAACCTTTATTCTTTTGTTTTATATCAGGAATAATTCTATGATGATTATACTGCACTGCTTTGTACGTATTTCTATCGCCGTTTATCTCAATATTGAAGTATACTTCTCTCTATTGGTGTCTGGCTGGTTACATACTACTACTCGTATCATCCAAATATTATTGCAATACGTTTGTTGATTTCTTTAAATCCACGAAAACGACAGATGTTCCTCTACCACTCAGGAAACGACAGATGTTCCTCTACCACTCAGGAAACGACAGATGTTCCTCTACCACTCAGGAAACGACAGATGTTCCTCTACCACTCAGGAAACGACAGATGTTCCTCTACCACTCAGGAAACGACAGATGTTCCTCTACCACTCAGGAAACAAGCTGTGTTACTGGATGGGTATCAGTAGCGCTTGCACGAGACGTACGCTTCCTTACCAAATATACAATTGGCCATCCACGGCCCTCTCATTTATAGTAATCTGTATAATTGGTATTCACGATGGTACTTATCATACATCCATGATTGCAATGATAGATCCATTATTGGTCATAAACTCCGGCGCAGCGTACGTAACTTACACCCAAATTAACACGAAGGACGGAGGAGAGAGAGAGAGAGAGAGAGAGAGAGAGAGAGATTTAGTGAGTTTTGATGTAGGTTTCCGTAAAGGGAGAGAGAGAGAGAGGAGAGAGAGAGAGAGAGAGAGAGAGAGAGAGAGAGAGAGAGAATTTAGCGAGTTTTGATGTAGGTTTCCGTAAAGGGAGAGAGAGAGAGAGAGAGAGAGAGAGAGAGAGAGAGAGAGAGAGAGAGAGAGGAGAGAGAGAGAGAGAGAGAGAGAGAGAGAGAATTTAGTGAGTTTTGATGTAGGTTTCCGTAAAGGAGAGAGAGAGAGAGAGAGAGAGAGAGAGAGAGAGAGAGGATGAGAGAGAGAGAGGAGAGGAGAGAGAGAGAGAGAGAGAGAGAGAGAGAGAGAGAGATGATGCAGGCGGCCGCCAGCAGGTGGTTGTGCTCCCTGTGAAAGCAGCTGTGCCCAAGAGATGGTGAAGGAGGAGGGAACACCACCCCCAACCTATTTCACGTACGTAGTAATACCAGCGTTTAGGACATCCTCCTCCTCCTCCTCCTCCTCCTCCTTCCCTCCCTCCTTCCTCCCTTCATCACCACATTGCCTCCTCCTCTTCCTCCTCCTCCTCCCTCCCTCCCTCCTCCCTTCATCACCACATTGCCTCCTCCTCTTCCTCCTCCTCCTCCTCCCTCCCTCTCTCCCTCCCTCCCTCCTCCCTTCATCACCACATTGCCTCCTCCTCTTCCTCCTCCTCCTCCCTCCCTCCCTCCCTCCTCCCTTCATCACCACATTGCCTCCTCCTCTCTCCTTCCTCCCTCCCTCCCTTCATCATCACATTGCCTCCTCCTCGTATGCAAGTGAACCTGACCATCTTCCCTTTGGGTCGCTCCCAATCATATCTTTTTCTCCTCTAGCCTGTTGCCCTCCCTTCGTTAATTACTTTCCCTTCGTCTCCGCTCCCTTAATGCTATTAATCTATACGGCACACTTCACTAAGCCGCAGACACACCAGCTGTGTCCTCTTATAATGGGTAATATTTAATTACGGCATCACCGCAATCACCTCAGTATTATGACTATCAAATATAGAATGAAATATAACTCTCAGAGTCGATATATTCTCTGAGTTCCACACACACACACACACACACACACACACACACACACACACAATATATAACAACAAGTAACGTAAGGGTAAGAGAGATGTGTGGAAATAAAAAGAGCGTGGTTGAGAGAGCAGAAGAGGGTGTTTTGAAATGGTTTGGGCACATGGAGAGAATGAGTGAGGAAAGATTGACCAAGAGGATATATGTATCGGAGGTGGAGGGAACGAGGAGAAGTGGGAGACCAAATTGGAGGTGGAAAGATGGAGTGAAAAAGATTTTGAGTGATCGGGGCCTGAGCATGCAGGAGGGTGAAAGGCGGGCAAGGAATAGAGTGAATTGGATCGATGTGGTATACCGGGGTCGACGTGTTGTCAATGGATTGAATCAGGGCATGTGAAGCGTCTGGGGTAAACCATGGAAAGTTCTGTGGGGCCTGGATGTGGAAAGGGAGCTGTGGTTTCGGGCATTATTGCATGACAGCTAGAGACTGAGTGTGAACGAATGGGGCCTTTGTTGTCTTCCTAGCGCTACCTCGCACACGTGAGGGGGGGAGGGGGATGTTATTCCATGTGTGGTGAGGTGGCGATGGGAATGAATAAAGCAGACAGTATGAACTGTGTGCATGTGTATATATGTATGTGTCTGTGTGTGTATATATATGTGTACATTGAGATGTATAGGTATGTAAATTTGCGTGTGTGGACGTGTATGTATATACACGTGTACGGGGGTGGGTTGGGCCATTTCTTTCGTCTGTTTCCTTGCGCTACCTCGCAAATGCGGGAGACAGCGACAAAGCAAAAAAAAAAAGATTATATATATATATATATATATATATATATATATATATATATATATATATATATATATATATATATATATATATATATATGGATAGAGTTGTGCACAGGAGGATGGATGTGCTGGAAATGAGATGTTTGAGGACAATGTGTGGTGTGAGGTGGTTTGAGCGAGTAAGTAACGTAAGGGTAAGAGAGATGTGTGGAAATAAAAAGAGCGTGGTTGAGAGAGCAGAAGAGGGTGTTTTGAAATGGTTTGGTCACATGGAGAGAATGAGTGAGGAAAGATTGACCAAGAGGATATATGTGTCGGAGGTGGAAGGAACGAGGAGAAGAGGGAGACCAAATTGGAGGTGGAAAGATGGAGTGAAAAAGATTTTGTGTGATCGGGGCCTGAACATGCAGGAGGGTGAAAGGAGGGCAAGGAATAGAGTGAATTGGAGCGATGTGGTATACCGGGGTTGACGTGCTGTCAGTGGATTGAATCAAGGCATGTGAAGCGTCTGGGGTAAACCATGGAAAGCTGTGTAGGTATGTATATTTGAGTGTGTGGACGTATGTATATACATGTGTATGGGGGTGGGTTGGGCCATTTCTTTCGTCTGTTTCCTTGCGCTACCTCGCAAACGCGGGAGACAGCGGAAAAAAAAAAATATATATATATATATATTCCTATGAGTCCACGGGGAAGATGAAGCACGGAAAGTTCCCAAGTGCACTTTCGTGTAATAATCACATCATCAGGGGAGACACAAGGGAGAAATATAACAGTCAGTTGACATACATCGAAGAGACGAAGCTAGGACGCCATTTGGTAAACATGTGTTTGTCCAAAACCAAATGGCGTCCTAGCTTCGTCTCTTCGATGCATATCAACTGACTGTTATATTCCTCTCTTGTGTCTCCCCTGATGATGTGATTATTTCACGAAAGTGCACTTGGGAACTTTTCGTGCTTCATTTCCCCGTGGACTCATAGGAATATCTTGATCACGCGCAAGATTGTGATCCTTTCCAACACACACACACATATATATATATATATATATATATATATATATATATATATATATATATATATATATATATATATATATATATACGCAATCAATCTTCGACTGAAGAACGATAATTTTCGCATTACCAATTCTTTTTTTACTCCTTCATTTCTTCTTTGGGCAAGGATGAAGAATTCATACATTATATATCCGCACAGCCTGGTGCCGAGGAGAGTCACAGGTGCGAAGGGAAATTCCGCTTCACCGTCCTTCCCCCATTAATATTAACGAGAAGGCATCCCTCCCGCCCACCTCCCTGCGTGCGTGCATGCCTCCCTCCCTCCCTGCCTGGCTAAGAGTTGAGGGAGCGGCTCGGTGGCGCGTGAATACGCCGGGCGTTTTTGGTGGATGAGATCACGACGGACATTGTATTTTCCCGCAGCCTCGTCATTTGAAAGGTTACGTTGAAGGTTGCGTCGCTGTGGGTTGAGGGAGGGAGGGAGGGAGGAGGTTGGGGTAGGGAAGGGTTGGATGAGTTGGCCTACCTCCGCCACATCGCTGATAGGGGAACGAGAGGAGGAGGTGTGTGTGTGTGTGGGTGGGTGTGTGGGTGGTGTGTGTGGTGTGGTGTGGCGCGGTGGTGATTTTGTGGATGCGTTGCGTATGTGTGGAATGGATGCGCGCGTTTTGTCTTGGCGATGATAGCGATGATTTGCACAGTCCTAATTATGGCTGAGAGTGAAAATCTTTCGTGGTGTAAATCATGATGATTTACACACTCCATGGTAGCGGAAAGGGAGTGTTCTTAATTATTTTTTTACACGGTGACGCTGGCGATGATTTACATAAGCCATATGGCTTGAACGTGAATGAAACTGTTGTGATTGTGTTGGTGATGATTTACGCGCTACACATACGTGAAAGTGAAAGGTGGTGTTTCTGCCGCTGATTTACACACTAGTGTGTAAATCACACGCGATTAATTACTCCCCGCTGAGTGCTTTAGACTACAAGTTGACGGCAATTTACAAAATTAGACAGACCGTATTTGAAATGTAGTTCTGCGCAATATTAAAAGGAATCATACATTCAAATAGGCTATTCACGATACTTTTTTTTTTTTTTAAAAAAAAGATCTTAAACGATATTTTCAATCTACAATATGGATGGAATCAAATATGTCTATTGATATGCACTACTTACTTCGATGTCGCTTCAATTATTATTACTTCGGGCAAGCTTCCCAACTGAGAGAAAGTAATGAGAAGTTGCATACTAGACCATGTGAGATGGATAGACTTACTTAGTTTATCACACAGAGTGAATGATAGAGAAGACGAGGCCTTTTGGGATACAAATATATGTGGGACTTAAAAAAGCAAATGTTTACAGGAGACTTATCTAAAGGAAAAGAGAGAGGGGAGAGAGAGAGGGGAGAGAGAGGGGGAGAGAGAGAGGGAGAAGAGAGAGGAGAGAAACTCCCTGTTCAAAAGGGTTCGTCAAATTTCCCACGCTTTTTTTACACTGGGGGGGGGGGGGGGGGGGGGGGGGGGGTTATCGACGGTTTTCCTTCGTCTTTTGTGGGGGTTTGGGGAGGGAAACGGGAAAAAATACGGAATTTAGACCAGTGGTAGGGAGAGAAAAAATGAATCTTGCCCGCAGTTGCGCAAACGGGAGAATAACAATAAGGTAAAAGTATCGGGAAATCATGTGAAGTGCAATCCAATTTAGAAGACCCCCCTTTGTTAGAATCGAGGTTATACTAATGGATTCGAACCTTTCATAAGTTAGATCCAAACTCTTATATGAATAGCAAACAATGGAAAGGTTATGAATTTTGCTTTTAATGCACTGAAATATGGCTTCGCATATTTTCGCACACCTAGTCGCCGTAACATTTTTGATATGAAAAATGAGCTGAATTATGCGAGTAATATCCAACGCTGTGTTTTTCTGCGAGCGTCCTCTATAACCAGATGACCTTAATGAAATAAGTCTACGCTTAAGCTTTTTGACTATAAATTTTCAAAGCTCTTGTTCAGTATTGGAAATAATCACAGTAAAATTGTAGTCTTTGTTAGGATATAGAACCATAAAATTGTATGTATACATATATATATATATATATATATATATATATATATATATATATATGGAGAGAATGATTGAGGAAAGATTGACCAAGAGGATATATGTGTCGGAGGTGGAGGGAACGAGGAGAAGTGGGAGACCAAATTGGAGGTGGAAAGATGGAGTGAAAAAGATTTTGAGTGATCGGTGCCTGAACATGCAGGAGGGTGAAAGGCGGCAAGGAATAGAGTGAATTGGATCGATGTGGTGTACCGGGATCGACGTGCTGTCAATGGATTGAATCAGGGCATGCAAAGCGTGTGGGGTAAACCATGGAAAGTTGTGTGGGGCCTGGATGTGGAAAGGGAGCTGTGGTTTCGGGCATTATTACATGACAGCTAGAGACTGAGTGTGAACGAATGGGGCCTTTGTTGTCTTTTCCTAGCGCTACCTCGCACACATGAGGGGGGAGGGGGATGTTATTCCATGTGTGGCGGGGTGGCGATGGGAATAAATAAAGGCAAACAGTATGAATTATGTACATGTGTATATATGTATATGTCTGTGTGTATATATATATATATGCGTACATTGAGATGTATAGGTATGTATATTTTAGTGTGCGGACGTGTATGTATATACATGTGTATGGGGGTGGGTTGGGCCATTTCTTTCGTCTGTTTCCTTGCGCTACCTCGCAAACGCGGGAGACAGCGACAAAGCAAAATAAATGAATATATATATATATATATATATATATATATATATATATATATATATATATATATATATGTATATATATATATATATATATATATATATATATATATATATATATATATATATATATATATATATATATACATATATATCATATCTTATGTTATTAATCTTTGTTGCTATCTCCCGCGTTAGCGAGGTAGCGCAAGGAAACAGACCAGGAATGGCCCAACCCACCCACATACACATGTATATACATAGACGCCCACACACGCACATATACATACATATACATTTCACCGTACACATACATATCCATACACAGACATATACATATATACACATGTACATATTCATACTTGCTGCCTTCATCCATTCTCGTCGCCACCCCGCCACACACGAAATAGCATATATATATATATATATATATATATATATATATATATATATATATATATATATATATATATATATATATATATATATATATATATATATGATTTTAGGCATATCATCATTGCAGTTGGGCAATAGAATACGTGATAGTTCAACTTATTAGTCTACAGCAGTTCTAATATTAGCGTACGATCACTTCCATGTTGAAAATCACACTCCTCTTAGTTTACCTCAGCCTTATGAGCTTCTTATAATGCCTCAAGAACACCACTGCCGTAAGATACTTTCAGTCATATTTATGGCAACGAGCTGATTGATGGATGGCTGGTACGCTGATGCGGTGGTGGATGTACGATGCATCCGAACATCTTATCTTCCAAATATTGCTATGGGACTGCCCTATCGAACAGAGCAATATTTCAATATCGCTGTGGGTATGTGCTTAAGTAACTGAGACGTCAAGTAAAATTTGTAAGAACAGCAGGTAGATTGGATGTATGGATACTACACACTCTCTCTCTCTCTCTCTCTCTCTCTCTCTCTCTCTCTCTCTCTCTCTCTCTCTCTCTCTCTCTCTCTCTAGTGTTTCCGACGCCACTGTCACCTCTTAAAGAACACTAAGTATTAAAGATACGGAGATTTTTTTGTTCACTAGTACTTACCATTTTAGGAAGGCAGTAAGTACTTTCGAAAATAAAAGCTTGAAAAGACATTTATACACATTTTCTAACATTCCTTTGACTGCTAAACCATGTTCCAATAACGTGCCAACAGAAAATGGATAATCCGCTCTCTTGTTTACACATTCGTAAAATGGTACAACTAACTTCACAAACGTAAAGTTCGGACTCGTAGGCAAATATCCACTATTGACCCATTCAATTCAACAAAGGTTCAGACTCACATGTCATGAACTTTACTGAACTTGCATAAACTTACCCACAAGTAATGGGATGATCATTAGCACATATATGGCAAACTCATTGCATGCAAAGTTGAGAATTGTTAAACTATACGTAAATGGAGGTTCTTGTGTGTGTGTGTGTGTGTGTGTGTGTGTGTGTGTGTGTGTGTGTGTGTTCCCCTCCCCCGTCGAATCCGGACATTGAACGAGGCATCCTGTTCTTGTGCACTGGAGACTGATTCCCAGAAAAAAAAAATAATAATGGTGTTGATCTGTAGCATTTTAATGCTCTTTTTCTTTTTTTTTTTCCTTCCCATTTCTCGTCATTCCATTCCTATTTTGAGTGAAAGGATCGAGGACGTTCAGTCTCTCCCCCGCCCCAATAAAGCATTCGCTTGTGACCTTTGTATTGTCTGATAACTGGGACAGATTCACCGAAATGGACGCTTCACTCATCTAATCTTTCTAGACATCTCTACGTGATCTATATTTTCCCCCTTGTAAGGCAACAGAATAAAATCTGTGACCCATCCAGAGCAAAAATATAACTATTTGTCCCAGCAGTATATGCCATGCAAGATCCAACCCTCTCTGTAAGTAGGTTAAGAGGAATTCCTCTTTTCAAATTCAATTTTCGAAGCACTTTACAAAGTTTTCAGTAAAAGAAGGGAAAACTAACGAAAAAATATCTCGTCTCTTACGAGCCTAGAATGTTGATACCCTCTTAGGAGAGAGAGAGAGAGAGAGAGAGAGAGAGAGAGAGAGAGAGAGAGAGAGAGAGAGAGAGAGAGAGAGAGAGAGAGAGGATCGCGAATCATTCTTGCAAAATTTCTGCGCTGTAGCCTTACCATTCTTCCTCATACGATGGTACACCCATTTGGAGGTCACATCCATAATGGACAAGGGCAATGAATGTAGTGCAAGTGTGTGTAGTCTTAAGATTTTTCTCTTGAGCTCTTGAACAAAAAGCGTTTGGCTCTTGAGCTCTTGAACAAGAAGGATTTCCCTCTTGAGCTCTTGAACAGGAAGGATCTTATCTTTTGAGCTCTTGAACAAGAAATATTTTTCTCTTGATCTTTCGAAGAAGGATATTCCTCTTGAGCTTTTGAAAAAGAAGGATATTCCTCTTGAGCTTTTGAACAAGAGGGATTTTCATCTTGATCTTTTGAAGAAGAAAGATTTTCCTCTTGATCTTTTGAACAAGAAGGATTTTACTCTTAAGCTCTTGAACAAGAGGGATTTTCCTCTTGAGCTCTTGGACAGGAGGGATTTTCCTCTTGAGC
>NC_092240.1:12687500-12707500 GCF_036320965.1 Panulirus ornatus | reverse complement strand
ATATAGATCTATATCTAGTCTATATGATCCTAAGGCTATATGATCCTAAGGCTATATAGATCTATATTTAGTCTATATGATCCTAAGGCTATATAGATCTATATTTAGTCTATATGATCCTAAGGCTATATAGGTCTATATTTAATCTATATGACCCTAAGTCTATTTAGATCTATACTTAGTCTATATGGTCTTCAGACTATACAGCCCTACGCTTAGTCTATATGATCCAAAGACTACAGATATCTGCATCTACTCAATATGACTCTAAGATTCTATAGACCTACATCTAGATCTATATGGTCCTTAGACTATGTAGAGTAACACATGTTAAGAGATATTGACATGCATCTGTATACCACACGACCACCCTGCAATCCCCCCCAACACCCCCCAATACACACACACACACACACACACACACACACACACGACCACCCTGCAATCCCCACCCCCAACACATACACACACACACAAAATGATTCACATTTTCCTCCCCAACAGAGGCAGCACCTCCATCATCATCGTCTACCCACGCCATTAGCATCAGCATCATCAAACAGCCACACCAATCATATGAGGGAGAACCTTCCCCTCCTGACGTAGGCTCAGAGCAACTGGGGTTGTCGATGAGTCTTCGGCCAGCCGTTCCCACACCGAAGACTTCGTTTGGGGTATCCGAACCCTTACACAGACCAATTGAAAAAAGTTTACAGGTGAGTCGAACTCAATACGTCCCTGACTGATGTATAGATGGACGTTAAAGATCAATATTTGCTACGGATATTAGGAAATATTAGGTTACGGGTATTCGCAAATGTTAGGTTCTTAGGAGGCAAAGTTTTGATGGCGATGAAAGTAGCGTAATTTACATTTTCTTTTTTTTCTTTGTAAGAGTTACGTATCTCTTCTCGTAAGGGTAGTCGTGGTTGCAGCGACATTAAGAGACATCATCGTAAACCAAATCATCAGTGATCGAAATTTTGATACTAAGGGGAAATCGAGTTTTGAATATTTTCTTTTTAAATTGGGGGAATTGTTTTAATTTTTTTTGGTAATGAAGAGTTCTGTATTTCCATCTTAATGAGTGCTGGCAGTTCCTATGACTTTAATTAAATATAATTACTAGAAATTACTCATCTTGTCCAATAGAAAGCAGATTATTTGATTATTGTAATAGCAATGGGTGTTTACAGACATGTAGTAGTTAGCCTAGACCTGAAATTGATCCTGCAAGATATTCTTGATAGAGATAATCTTCATCTATCATTTAATCAGATGTGTGAAATAGATTCGTACATACGTATGAAATAGATTCGTATATACGTAAAAGATTTTCAGGTAAGTCATTTCCAGATGTATATGTAAATTCTATTTTCATGTATAAGTTCGTTTACAAGGTACATTAAAGGGCAGATTATTTCATATTATTATTGCATATAGCTAGAAAGAATGATTCAAGGAAAGATAATTACTTTTCCCCCCCATATGCTTTCAATTTACACATTGTGCATTGAACGGCTTGGACAATGCAAGCATAACTTTACTGCAGACGCATGTCGCTTTTTTCCAGCTTGAATTACAAGAATGTGCCTAATGTTGCTTTCCCTTTCTCCATGACAGTATGAATCTGAAAGATTATATCAGTCAATCTCAAATCAAGTCTCATTTCATTCCAATGAAATTTGTAAAAAGTAACTTTTTAAGTCATGGGTTATCATATGTTTATATGATACTTATATTTGTACTTAACCCTATGTCCCCTCCCCTTTTAATGGACATTACCAGCCCCACCCTCCCTTTCATACACACTTATCCACCGCGCTGACTTGAGAAAAGCTAAACAACAGCTAAAACAAATTGCTTAGCTTCTGGTCTCCTCATATCTCGCTCCTCTCGTCAAACATTCTCGCTCACTCGTGCCATATTCATCGCTGCTTCCTTTATCGACCTCCTCGCCTTATCATGCTACCTCTGTGAGAGCCCTTTACTCACATACATCAGCTGTTCTAAATCATATTACTCCATTATTCACAAATGTCTATCCTTCCCGCCAACACCGCTACAGCGCTTAGTTGCGTCATCGCTTCATTCTGCTAATCTTTCTCAAGCGTTTGTCGCTACATTTGGTTTTACGATAACTGTGTCCGACTTACTACTGCTCCCTCTCTCAGTGTCACCGCTAACATTTATCCTCCTGATCGCTATATATTTTTTTTATTTTCTCTTTGTTAACATTACCGCTAACATTTTGTTTGGCAACATCACTGTTCTCCTTTGCTCTGGTTTGCTGTCTGGCTCTTTGCCGTCTCTGTCTATATCACTGCTTTCTTTGCAACACTTGGACTGAGTTCGCTTGCGCAGATGTTCTTGCCAAGAGCTGCTTTTATAATAGCTTCAAAAAAAAAGAGAAAGGAATCAGAGGTACAAAGTTAAGCTGAAATAACCTCGCTTAAGTCAGAAAAATGCTAGACGGAGTGATGATCAGTATGGCAACACCGCAAACGTTTAAGATAGCCACCGGAAAAAAATTATTTGAATCTTTTATATTTACGTACGTGTGTGTGTGTGTGTGTGTGTGTGTGTGTGTGTGTGTGTGATATGGCTACAGGTTTCATAACCACCATTCAAGAATAGAAATCCATTCAATCCAACAGCACACATACATCTCTTGCTAAATAAAAGGCGATTGAAATCATTGTTGCCAGAATTTAATGAATGATTGTCTCATATATTCGGTCATTGAAAATGGCGTTTTAGATTTGCCATCTGTCATATATCAGGATTATTTACTTGATAAACCTAAAGGATTATTAATGGCAAATGGGAAAAATGATAAAGAAAAAATGGAATATGAAATGTAATCGGGTATAATTATTTTGCCAATCGTCTTTCCAGTAAATCAATAAAGGATATTTTTCTTTTCCATCAAAATCTATAAGACTGGGACGAATATGTCATTCACATACGTCATAGTTTTTGTCACAATATCTAAAAAGAAAGTTGACACCAGAACCATACTGATTGTCAAATCGTGGCTTTGAATAAATAGTACAAAAAATAGATATAGATATCAAATTTATATATAGATATAGATATCAGAATATACAGATATAGATACCAAATCATTCTAGTTCATACAAACAGGCAAGGAATGAGTCCAAGTGTAGCAAATGACTTCCATAGACTGTGTCAGGTGGCCGGTACACGGGACCTTTCATCTGGCAACATGTCCTCTCCCCTCCCATCAGACCCCCGTCTGCCAACCGTACGATGATGACCCTCCGTCTTCTCCAGAGGTCACTGAGAGGACTCAGCTCACAGCATCTAGTATAGAACCAAGCATAGGCGTCACCCTTGGCGTAGAAGCGGCCTCTAGATCCAGCAGAAGACTGCCGTATTCCAGAACACCCCTGTACGAGGAGTTGGACCTGGGATCCTCATCGTGCGCCCGCCAGCCACTAATGCTCGGGAGCTCAGAAGTGTTATGTAAACGCAAGATATCGTACCGTGGGAGGGGGAGTGACAGGTTCTCCACACAATGCCATCGTGTTCCGTGCTGGAAGTAAGCATATCATTGCCATTGTACTAAACTTTGTAAAAGTTTATCTAAAGAAAAAAAAAACAAAGGTCGATTATATTGAATAATTTCAGATCACATCCTCATAGGCTTCAGTATTTCAGTGTTTGGAATGGAAAAATTTTGTTGGACTAACAGAGAGGTAAAGTTATACAAGACAACAGAAGCTTAAGTTCCTATTTAGGAATGATATTGAGAGTAATTATAGAGATGATGTCAAACTACCAAGTAATTTGTTGTATATTCCACCCCCCCCCCTCACCCTCTCCCACACACCCCCTTAAAAAAAGAAAAATCTTTGGAGTAGTTTGTCCACAAATCTTCAAAGAAGACGGGGGTAGAATAGAAAACGAGAGGAGGAACCATGGATGAGTTAGTGTTAGAAAATTTAATCCCCTTGTAAATACTCGGTTCATTTTGATAATGCATATATAAATAAATAAATAAATATATATATATACATATATATAAATCTAGGTCAGAAGACAATAGCATTGCATCACCATATTTTTGTACACGAATTTTTGAAGACTCAACTTGTTGCTCTGATTATATATGGAGGGTTCCATACATATTGATATTATTTTCGCCGTAAGTTATTGTTTCTATTTTTAGGGATGGAAAGAGTGATAACCCTAAAAAAAAAAGTAAAAAAAAAGAAAATTGACTTGAGTCAATTTGCTTCTTTGATTGACATTTAACCGTTGTTTGATGTTGAGGCAATGAAGGGGGGCTTAGGTGTGTGTTTATATGTATGTGTGTGTGTGTGTGTGTGTGTGTGTGTGTGTGTGTGTGTGTGTGTGTATAAAATTGTATGATTTACAGAAAAATAAAACACCATGATGATTCCCTCTCTCTCTCTCTCTCTCTCTCTCTCTCTCTCTCTCTCTCTCTCTCTCTCTCTCTCTCTCTCTCTCTCTCTCCCCTACATATTCATATCTATATTCCTATGCATCACACATACCTATTTATCTCTTCACCATCTCTCCTTTCGATCTGCGATCTCTCCCTTTCTTTCAGTGACATACACAATATCCATCTTTTGTTGTCTTGCCCAAAAAGAAAAAGAAAAAAATATATGAGGTAAAAAAAATAAAGATATCAAATGCTGTATCCATTTTCTTTATTTTTTTTACTAGCCTATTCTAACATATTTCTTTTTTTCTCTCTTTCTTTTTCCTTTCTCAACTATCGTCACAACTTGGTTACACGAAGGTCCCCCTTTATCTTTCATCCTCTTTCTCACCCTTTTCCCATATTTTGATTTGTCTTCCATGAATTGTATGATGAAGAGAAGAGCCAGTATGAAAGAGGTTGAGCCGAACGAACGTAATTTCGAAAAAAGAAATAAAAAAAATCAATCTAAGGTAATTCATTGAGGAGATGCGATCGGCAAGTGAATAAATGGCTTCTTGCAATTGAAACAAACACACACACAGGAAAAAAAAAAACGAAAACGAAAGGTAAATGTATCTGATGTGGTTGAAATGTTATTCATTACCATTTTGTATAACTGAATTCGATTCTCTCTCTCTCTCTGTCTGTCTGTCTGTCTGTCTGTATCTCTCTCTCTCTCTCTCTCTCTCTCTCTCTCTCTCTCTCTCTCTCTCTCTCTCTCTCTCTCTCTCTCTCTGATGTTACTTACTCACAAAATGATCATTTGAATGAGATTTCTAACCTTTAGATGCCGAAAAAGATAAGAAAATTTTGCTCGTGGCAACATGCATCTTACGAGCCCAAATCGCTTGCTAAGTTTCGCCCACTCACGAGAAAGAATGACTTTGTGCTCAGAATATTCGGTGATGATGACTGGGCGAGGTGCTACCGGACTCCGACTCCTTGTGGGCCCGTCGCTAGTGAGGAATTTACCTTCGACGAGGTGGTCTCGTCGGAGCGCAACCTCGTCGAAGAACTCAACTCTTAGAAAACGCATCCTTTCCCTGCTGCTGATTGCAGCGCAGACTTGAAGGCTGCAGGTAACCTTGGAGAAGGAGTCCTGGTGTTTTATATATATATATATATATATATATATATATATATATATATATATATATATATATATATATATATATATATATATAAAGAGTCGTTCAAACCATATAGAATATAAAATATTGGAGACATGAAAAAGTATCAAGATATTAAGGAAAAATAATAAATATAATAAAGTATCATAGCACATTAATTAATGTAATTCTGACACGTTCTCTGCGCCAAATCCTAAAGTCATTTTTTTTTCTTATCCTTCAGTGTTGACAGCACTTCTTCAGTTCTGCAACATAAAAGAGAACAGACGACTTGACCTACCTATATAACCAAAGGACAAAATATATATTTCTTATTCCTGTGTTACGATTATTATCAATTGGAACGAAAACAGTGAACGAAACTGAAAGGACAAAATCATACGTCTTTCATTTAGTTTCATCTTCAAGAATCAATCTTTTTCTTGTGTTTGTGTTTGAGTGCGTAAAGCCATTTATTCCACGCTCGACCATCTCCAGTGTCAAACATATATATATATATATATAAGAAAAAGATGAATATATATATATGTATGAAGGATGTGATTTAATTGGAGATCCTCAAGGGTAGTTTGTTTAGACAGATCTACTTTACTAGTTTCGAAAAGTAGATGCGAATTCTTAACTGACGCGTTGTTGCCATTTCACTACATACTTTTTATCTCCTCAATCCAGCCTTTTTGTAAGGTGGTGTGTCTATTGTGTATAATAAATCTATTTGTACACCTCTTTGTTTTAATTCTATCCTTGTATATGTATTTGACTGGTGAGGGGGGGGGGACAAAAATAAGTAAAGACACGTATATAGAGAAATGATGTACAGAGTAGTTTTATAAGAGAGAAATCTTAAGGACTAACAAACAGATTTTCTCTTTTCTTTTTCTTTTTTTTGTAAGCTGTCGACTGTGGTTTAAGCCAATGTCGAGGACAAAGAGTCAAGGTGACCTGGGAGATATGTACGAAACTGTATCTCAAATGAATGTGGGTTACAGCAGACCAGTTCATGCTAATCAGCCAAACGCATAAGGAGACTACTGATATCATCACAAAGAGTTTCATATGCTATATAAAACGACTTTCAGAACGGAGAACCTAATAGAATGATGTATATGCTGTAACATGGATGCTGTGCTAGAGAAGGGGTATACATGGTGGGATTATGTGATATTAAAATCATCTTGAACACCTGAAGGAAGGAATCTATCTTTCTATCTATCTATCTGTCTATCTATCTATATATATATATATATATATATATATATATATATATATATATATATATATATATATATATATATATATATATATATATGTATAATCCTCCCTCTCTCTTTTTTTTTTTAATTTTCCAAAAGAAGGAACAGAGAAGGGTGCCAGGTGAAGATATTCTCTCAAAGTCCCGGTCCTCTGTTCTTAATGCTACCTCGCTAACGCGGGAAATGGCGAATAGTTTGAAAGAAGGAAAGAGAGAAAAAAAAAAAAAAAAAAAAATATATATATATATATATATATATATATATATATATATATATATATATATATATATATATATATATATATATATATATAGGGTTGTCTATAGCCCCAAAGCCCACATAATCAACAAGAACTCAATAATCAAACGAGGAATACTTAATTGTAATTGAAGTTAATGGTGTTCACAGGGGCCAAACCTCTTCATAAACAATATGCCTTACAAAATTGAGAACAGCTTGTCTGGAGATAATGTTAAATAATAATCTGAGTCAAGTTTCATGAAAATTACGTTTAGATTTAATTCCAACTCAGACAATTGTGTTAACACTCATAAACCTATGTCCACATACTGTTTGATATCATAAGAACTGAAGTTCTTAATAATATCAACACGTTTATTCTTTTCATTTCTTTGCCTTAACGTTCTTTGACACTTAATCTGTTAATGGGATATAAGAACTGAGAAAATGCCATGAAATATCATTCGAATTGAATTCAACTCAGTCAACTGAACACCTTTATATGAAGCGAACTTACATGTCATCTTAGTTAAATCTTCCAGTCTTATATGTGATCTGCTAATAAGCATATTTTCTTTGGCTCTTCACTCCTCCCATCATTGCACTGCAATTGCACCTCACACTATCACTAGGTCCATCCACATGGCCTTTTAAAACGCAGTTCATACACGGATGAAAAGAGAAAAAACGCGGAAAAGTATAAGTATAAAAGATAAGAATTGGAGTCCTATGGCAATGATCGCATTCTAGTAACACACTTAACAAATCTCAGGGAAAGATTATCGAGCAAAGTAGCCAAATAAGTAAGTGCACACTCTCTTAAACGAAAGACATATCATATATGACTTACAGAAAAGCTTCATCATGCACATATTCTTTTTTTTTTTATGCAAAGACAGGAGGTAGTACCTACTTAACATCCCCCCCCCCCCTTTAAGTAAGTACTTTACGTGACTGAAAAGGTAAAAGGAATTGTCTTAAAAGCAGTGGAATTCTGTAAGGTTTCCATCAGACGACCACGACCACCACCTACCACCACCTACCAGCACCTCCCTGGTTGATGGCGTTGGTGTTCAAACACACTCGAAGCCTTGGTAAGTATATCCTCTCGTTCCGTGAAGCTCTTGTCTCTTTTAATCTCTTAATCCACAGAACTTCTTTGCATCTCGAGGGATTACCTGGAGTAATGAGGAAGTGGCTTATTTCCGTGCCTTCCCGTGGTGGAAAGCACTTAACTAATAGAATTCATCATGTTTCTTTAGCATATGAGAAACAAAATGTGTAAATGTCTACACAACTCAGGAGAGTTAAGTGGTACGAGATTTCAGGTCACCTCATCTGAAATCACCTGGAGAATAGTGATTAACGGATTGTTTATGAGTTAAACATTCTATTATTATTGCTGGATGTTATCACAACAGTAAGTGGCACGAGATAACTGATAATGACACGAGCCATGTCAATAATATATGTGGCTTTATGTCAATAATGAGACTAAACATATATGTGGCTTTAAACATATCTTCAACACCTGGAGAGGTTGCTGATATACACATCTTTTCTTTTGACTTAGAGCTATAACTTGATGTTGATGGTCTTAACTGACACCTGGTTGTCTAAACGGCCTAGAGAGGCCAAACAACCCTTGACCCTAGTGATGATAACTGAAAACAGTTTTCCATTCATTAGACCTGCTATCATCATGTCTCGTATTCTGGTTGAACGAACCCTGCTTACGTTCAGCCGATGGGAAGTCCACCATTGCCCAGCATCCTTGTCAAGATGTTTACATCATCGAAGTTGTTACATCCCATATGACGGAAGGCATGTTACCCACTGCTGTTACAATCCACCCTACACACATCCACCAGTGTCTTCAACATCTTCCATGCCAATATAATCAACATTCTACCGTCCCATGGCATTAAGTCCTATTTACTTTTTCTTTGTTCCATGCCATCAATTCCCTTTCTTACCATCGTATGTCATCAAATCTACTTTTTTCCGTTCCATGTCGTCAAATCCATTCTCTCTGTTCCGTTTAATCAAATCCGCTTTTATTCAGTGGTTGAGGTCAGATCCACTTTTCCCCGTTCCATGTCATCCACTCCACTTTCCCCATTTTATGTCATCCAATCCACTTTCCTTCGTGCTTTGTCATCCAATCCATTTTCCGCCTTTCCCTCATCAAATCCTCTCTCTCTCTCTCTCTCTCTCTCTCTCTCTCTCTCTCTCTCTCTCTCTCTCTCTCTCTCTCTCTCTCTCTCCCCGTTTCCATGTTACTAACCCCACTTTCCACCTTTTCCATTACGAAATCCACTCTTCCTCGTTCCATCATGAAATCTACTCTTCCCCGTTCCATCATCAAATCCTCTCTCTCTCTCTCTCTCTCTCTCTCTCTCTCTCTCTCTCTCTCTCTCTCTCTCTCTCTCTCTCTCTCTCTCTCTCCCTCTCTCTCTCTCTCTCCATTTCCAAGTCACTAACACCACTTTCCTCCGTTCCATGTCACTACTCTCCCAAGTTCCGCGTCATCTTTTTTTTTTTCTCTCTCTCTCTATCTCTCTCTCTCTCTCTCTCTCTCTCTCTCTCTCTCTCTCTCTCTCTCTCTCTCTCTCTCTCTCTCTCTCTCTCCATTTCCAAGTCACTAACACCAATTTCCTCCGTTCCATGTCATCATCATCAAATCCACTTCTTCTCTCTCTCTCTCTCTCTCTCTCTCTCTCTCTCTCTCTCTCTCTCTCTCTCTCTCTCTCTCTCTCTTCCGGTCTAACCCTCTGTCGCGTCGCGTCCTTGTTCCTAGTCTGCCGGCCACAGACCACGTATCTCTCCCACTTTTTTTTTCTTTTTTTTTATTTCCGAGGGTGCAACATATACTTTTTTTTTCCCCCATCTCGTCTCCCCGACAATCTGTTCGAGTTGCCGCGCAAAAGGATCTGTGCACACAAAGCAATTCAACCTCAGGTGTCATTAGGCAAATTAGCGCTTTACATTGTACCTTTTACCATTAGAAAAAACAAACTTTTTTCTCTCTTTTTTTTATCATATTAAACGTACGAATGTTTTTCATGAGTTCCAAGTTCTTCTTTCAGTTTAGTTACTTCATCTTTTTTTTTTCTTTCACTTTCCGTGTCACTGCAACTCCAAAAGTAATTAGAAAAAAGTTATTTTCTCCTACCCTTCTGCCTCACTCCAACTCCAAAGGTAATTATGCAAAAGAAGAAATTTTTCCCACCCTTCTTTGTCACTGCAACTCCAAAAGTAATCCTACTAAAGTAATTCTTTTCTCTGGAGTTTTTTGATATCTGAAGTCTTGATAACAGCAAATTGTATATCTTCTTTGAGCGGGAATACCCTGCAGAAAAGTATATGTGAGCTACAGTTATACATTACAGTGTTATGTGAAAAAAAAGGAATACGAAGGCATTCAAACGCCAGTACACCACTGGGTCCTTTCGAAGCTGTTTTTCACAAATGGAAGACATCAGAAACTCACGGATCATTGTGGTAAAAGTTAGAAGGTATACACCACTGGGTCCTTTCGAAGCTGCTTGTCACAATGGAAGATAACTGTGGTAAAAGTTAGAAGGTAGACACCACTGGGTCCTTTCGAAGCTGTTTACCACAGTGGAAGATAACTGTGGTAAAAGTTAGAAGGTAGACACCACTGGGTCCTTTCGAAGCTGTTTACCACAGTGGAAGATAACTGTGGTAAATGTTAGAAGGTAGACACCACTGGGTCCTTTCGAAGCTGCTTGTCACAATGGAAGATAACTGTGGTAAAAGTTAGAAGGTAGACACTACTGGGTCCTTTCGAAGCTGCTTGTCACAGTGGAAAATGACTGTGGTAAAAGTTATAAGGAAGACACCACTGGGTCTTCTCGAAGCTGTTTTTCACAAATGGAAGACAACCGAAACTCACAGATCAGTGTGGTAAAAGTTAGAAGGTATATACACCACTGGGTCCTTTCGAAGCTATTTGTCACAATGGAAGATAATTGTGGTAAAAGTTAGAAGGTATAGAGATAATTCAAAGAAATTAGATAACCTGCAAACTTTGTCAATGTGACTATGAAGGAGCAAATAATGTTAAGACGTGGACCTGAAGTGGAAATCTTCATCAAGTCTGTTGTTAAACGTATCTACCGTACTGTCTTCAATCACTCTAATTCGCTATGGCGTTTCATATGTTGACAATCCTGTGTGAGAGGAAAAGCACTTCGCCTCATTCTAGGTAATCGAGGTGAAACGTTTGATCCCGAGTTTGCATCCATTACTACGAAAGAAACCTAACCAATCACCCAAAAAAAACGTTTTATCAGACCAATCATCCAAAAAAAAAGTTTTATCAGACCAATCATCCAAAAAAAAACGTTTTATCAGACCAATCATCCAAAAAAACGTTTTATCAGATCAATCATCCAAAAAAACGTTTTGCTTTGAGTAGTGAGCTATACTCTCTTTTTTTATTCCTTTTTGCCTTGTTGCGTAGTAAGATTCTGAGCTAAAAAAAAAAAGTATCGGAAAGAATGTGAAAGTCTTTCGCCTTGAAGTACTATGTGGTCGCAAGCGGCATCCCTCAGGGGACGTTATGATACATGGAAGCGAGGCATAGGGCTTTACTTAGACAAGGCTATGTGGGGGAAGGTTGGCGTGTCAGAGATGAAATATCTGAGGACAATATGTTCGCGTGAGGTGGTTTGATCAGTTACATAGTGAGAGGGCAAAAGAGAGAGAGAGAGAGAGAGAGAGAGAGAGAGAGAGAGAGAGAGAGAGAGAGAGAGAGAGAGAGAGAGAGAGAGAGAGAGAGTGTGGTAATGAAAAGAATGTGATTGAGCGAGCTGAGGAGGGTGTAATTGACATGCTTTGGACGAAGGGAGAGAATGGGTGAGGAAAGGCTGAAGAGTCTGGGGTAAACCATGGAAAGGTCTGTGGGAGGCCTGGTTGTCTATAGGGGTCTGTGTTTTTGGTGCATTACACATGACACCTAAGGAATGCATGTGAATGGATGCGGCCTCTCTTCGTCTGTTCCCGGCGCTACTTCGCTATCGCGGAAAAAGGCGATCAAATGTAGTGAAATATATATATATATATATATATATATATATATATGTGTGTGTGTGTGTGTGTGTGTGTGTGTGTGTGTGTGTGTGTGTGTATTCCACTGTGCACCTAGCGTTGGTATATATACACACAGATACCAGAGGTACGAAGCAGTGTCTCCATTGCTTCCTGCACTTTGACCAACTTTTAGAAGACTAGATTAAGTGGACCATAAAATGAATGGTCTTATCAACAACTTTGAGACTGTCTGTTGGTTCCCTCTTGCCTCTGCTGGCCACTGAAGACCTGCCCCTTGTCTCTGTTGACGCTGGTTGGTCTTCTGTTTCCCGTTTATGCTGGCCCACTGGCCATCTATTCCTTGGTTCTGCTGGACGCTGGTCATGTACTCTTGTATCTGCTGGACGCTGGTCAGCCTATCTCCCATCTCTGCTGACCACTGGCCATCTGTTTCTCGGTTCTGCTGAACGCTGGTCATGTACTCTTGTATCTGCTGGACGCTGGTCAGCCTATTTCCCATCTCTGCTGACGACTGGCCATCTGTTTCTCGGTTCTGCTGGACGCTGGTCATGTACTCTTGTATCTGCTGGACAACAGTCATCTATTTCCCATCTCTGCTGACCACTGGTCATCTGTTCCTTGGTTCTGCTGGACGCTGGTCATGTACTCTTGTATCTGCTGGACAACAGTCATCTATTTCCCATCTCTGCTGACCACTGGCCATTGTTCCTTGGTTCTGCTGAACGCTGGTCATGTACTCTTGTATCTGCTGGACGCTGGTCAGCCTATTTCCCATCTCTGCTGACGACTGGCCATCTGTTTCTCGGTTCTGCTGGACGCTGGTCATGTACTCTTGTATCTGCTGGACGCTGGTCATCTACTCTTGTATCTGCTGGACAACGGTCATGTCCTCTTGTATCTGCTGGACAACGGTCTCCTATTTCCCATCTCTGCTGACCACTGGTCATCTGTTCCTTGCCTCTGCGAAACACCAGTCATCTTCTCCTTGTCTCTCTTTGGTGGTCACTGGCACCCTGTTCTCGAGGTTATCCAGGGGTCTCCTTAAGTTCCTCCTTTAATGGCTCATAGAAGCCCGTCATCAGGCTTGCTGATGGATGTTCCTTGGGTAAACACTGCCGAGGGGAGACGATGATGATGAGGATGAGGAGGAGGAGGAGGACAGGGAGGAAGAATAAAGAGGAAGAGGAGGAAGACGAGTAGGAAAGAGGACACGGAATGTGCGTTAGGTGGATGAAACCACTTTGACCTGACGTAAGATAAGATGTTACCTCATCACAACCGCTGCAAGTTGTATAAAAGACAGATACAATTAGATAGATAGATAGAGAGAGAGAGAGAGAGAGAGAGAGAGAGAGAGAGAGAGAGAGAGAGAGAGAGAGAGAGAGAGAGAGAGAGAGAGAGAGATGCATATTACTAGACTCCACCTGCTCCAGGTTACACCACGAGTGAAAAGTCACCTTTAGGGAGGTTGTATTATCGAGAGTACAGTCTTATCAAAGGGTTTACATTTCCTTTCTACCAGAAGTAGCGCAGCCCTGGGCTGCAGGAGCCCTTAGAAAGGTCCTGAGTAACACCATTCTCTCACAAAAATAATTCCCAGAGTAATATATATATATATATATATATATATATATATATATATATATATATATATATATATATATATATATATATATATATATATATATATATATATATCAGGAGCACAGTGTTGTTGATAATGGCTCCCTTCCCACCGAAAATTTTAAGAGACCCTTTTTGTAACATGGTCTCAACGGTTCGGGATTTGGCCATGGCTTCCACCCGCCTTCAGCGATACCTTGAAAACATAAAATGGCAATATGTCGCGCGGGCAGGCAGATAATGGTAGAGTGTCGAACACAGGTCCTCATACTTCAGCTACAGACTTCTGCTTCCTACCCCCCGATAAATGCAAATATGTTTTCCGATATACATATATTTTCAGTATACATACATTTTCGATATACGTCGTTATGTCTTTGATTCATGTGATATTGTCAATATATATATATATATATATATATATATATATATATATATATATATATATATATATATATATATATATATACATATATATATATATATATATATATAGATTCATAAGGGTAAGTTTTCTGAAGACGGTGGCAGTTGTCAACTGTAACAAGAATAATGAATGCCAAAGAGAATTATCATGCTGTAAGAATTATAGACGAACGAGAATATGCCAAGACTCTGTGGCACCAAAGACATGCGACAGAATAGAGGAAACGATTCTGAACTGCAAGAATATAGAATCAGAATGCATCTATTCAATAAATAGATTTTGCACTCTGTAATAATGTCCTCTGTGTATGTCCGTCTATACTCCAAACTTACAAAAAAAAAGTTTGTTCATCGACATAATCCTCTAGTAAAGGACTTTATTACCTTCTGAATAAAAATTCTAATGACAAAAGATGATCAAAGATCGTTACATCTCTCGTTTCATGTAACCATATCACCTGCATCTCTGAGAGTTTGAAATGAGAAAACACGAAAAGCAAAATCCATAAAGTTACTCCTACGCATTTCCCCTCGAAACATCATTTGCAAAGTTAAATGACTTTTATCTTTTAACGTAAGGGAGGTTATTAGCATGGTGCTTTGTTACTCGACATCAAAACCTGCTACAAAATTCTCGACAATCTTTGATGAGAACAGTGAATGGTGATTATGCTAATGTTGAGTCAGGCATGGGAGAGAAGATTCGCGGTGTGAATTCAATGCTCCAGCCAGTCACCTCAGTATGTATATCAGAGTTGTTCATATACCTTCTATAAACAGGGACTCAGTCTCAGTCCTTGTCTACACGTCTCGCGAGGATGATATAAGCATCAGGATCATATCAAAGAGAGGTTCGAGGATGTGTTTCTGAAGACCTTCTCCAATTGGTTGATTTCCATTACAGCTGTTGAACGCTGTTAGACGAGTGTCACATCACCGCTACGTACTGTGTTGACTGACTGATAGCCACAGCGTGAGTGTAAATGGACAAAAAAAAAAAAAGGTGATTGTGGTCCTTAGAATTTTCTTGAACACCAAGAAAGAGCTGCCAAAGATTTTTCGATTGGCGTTTTATGGTCTTCATAACACCCCCCCCCCCCCCCCCCCGCCCCAGCAGCTGACAGGCCTGAGGCCAAATTAGCAGTATCCAACACTACTGTGCAACACAATGCACAGTTCAAACGACATTGTTGAATGAGGAGGAAAAAAAAAAAAGGGCGACGAGGCGCAGAGAGTTACATGCCTCTTGATCTTGTCCAGGTTCATTGGGGATAAGGCGGCTCAGGAGAATTGGAACGAACCAGAGATCTGTTTACCTATGGACAATTACCCAGAATGATGGATAATACGCTAGAATCGCAGGGCTAACGGCAGCGCGCACTCACATTGTCATACTCGTTGAATTCTACCGGTCTCTCACTGCGGCATCACATCTCATGGCATTGTCGACATTTCGAGACTCATCACTCATTTACTCCAGCTAAAAATCGAGGTTATCATTTTTTGCAAATCTTTTTAGAGTTGCTCTAAGTTTTTTCTTTTTCTTTTTCCTCTCTTTATCACTTCCTGGTAAAGCATTTCTCTCTACTGCTTGCCACCCACCTTTCACTGTGTTCAGACCGAGGTTCATCTGTGACTGACTTGAACCATAAATCTAGTTTTCTTTGAAATGTTTTCATCATCGTTCCTTGCATGTTTCTTTATTCGTCCTGGTGTGGCTTTAAGGAATCTCTCCTCTTCAATTTGCCTGGCAATTGTATCCCTTTGTCTGGTATGTGTTGTTTGGTACGTGTTTTCAGTACATTCCCAGGTATCTTTCCACAGTAGTACGAGTGTTAAGTACAGATGTTGAAAGTTCTCGACAGGTAATGAGTCCTCCCACTCAGTCACTGTATGAGTATGAGTCTCATGAGGGCTGGACAGTGAAAGATGAGGATCATTCAGTCAGTATTACACCCTGTAAAATCTTATCCACTTTTCGCGTCAGGTGAGTGAATCAGTTGACACATTACTGTATGCCAATGTATTTGATAATTTCTGCAATATTTGAGGTGCTATCTGCCAGCTAAGGTCTGAGAAAGATTTTTCTTCTTTGAGACCTTCGTCATCAACTTGTCTTACCGTCCACAGGATGTGAACCACAGCCGCTGTACACAGCAAAAATGATACTAAATTGCTACAACAAGTGAGGCATTGTAACGATTTCATCCTAACATCTTCTCTGCTCCTCTGACATCCACTTATCCTGCGCAAGCTGCAGGTTGATGATGCGCGGATTTTAACAGATCCTCTTTTCGACTCGTTTTAAATCTGAAGATATTGCTGGACTTAACAGTGCTATGCTTGGTTAAGAGGGATTTCTATAATCCAGGTGCAGTTGATTACTTTACGAGACATTAATAGCTTTAACGGATTATACATTTACCATCGGGCTAAAACCTCCCTTTCCTTCACATGAGTAATATCCAACACGACAGGGTACTTTCTCACGCTCTTAGACTCAAAATAGATGACCCTTTCATTTGTCTGCATATACCTATAACATGCATGCCATGCAATACATGACTGAACACGGTAGGTCTACTGTGGTACTGTGTATATGGTGGGCATCATCTTGCCCTGGCAGTGCAGTGTCATACACTAATTAAAGAGAGGTCAACGATCCTGAAGATGATTCTGTATTAGATGCGTTCGTCGTGGAGTCCACGTATGAATGGGAGGATCTGTACTGTTCAGGACCATATGACTGCGCTTGCTTGCACGTAAAGACCGCTTGGGTTCCGGCAGACATCAGAAGCTCAATCTTCCTCTAATCTGCAAGTCCTTTTTATAGTCATCTCTGCCCAGAAAGCCACGGCTGATCATCCTCCGTCGTGAACACCAGCACATTCCAAACATGGCAGACATTTCAATTACCCTATCGACTCGACAGGAATGGCATTCAATTACATGTGAAGGCCCAAAATTCCTCTGATGGCTCGTTGTGTGTGTGTGTGTGTGTGTGTGTGTACAGATGTGACTGATGCATATTTTTTCTTTTTTTTTTCTCTCTCTCTCTCTCTTACTCTCTCCTCCTCCTCCTCCTCCTCCTCCTATCACGACATGTAATTGCTATCGTAATTGCTATCGGGCGATCATCCGCTATTTTGATACTTCTGACAATTGCCCAATTATGAATTCCCGAATTATGTCAGAATTAGGGCCGGAGCGATTATAATCTGAAGTGATATATGTAAAATAATACAATTAACTCTGGGATGACAGTCATTTAGCGCTTCATGAAATGCAAATCGAACGTCCGCTGGAACTAGCTGCTAGAAATACATATTCATTTCTCATGCCGCTACTGGCTGTCTGCAGTGTATGTGATCTTATAACTCAGGACAGCCGATATTAGAAGCATTTCCCAAGGAGCTTATTATATCCTCCGTCGTTAGTCTGAAATCTCAGAATTTGGCGGAGTTGCGTCGCTCATATCGGCTTTCCTAGAAGGCAAAACAGCTGATCTTTGTTTACTATCGCCACACATGTGTCACTGGCGGTTCATTCATGTCAAGAATCCAACAGCTGATCGGTGTTTACATTTGTATCTGGTTCACTGGCTATTCTTTCCGCTTACAGGTCCACTTGTCAATGTTGTTCTCGTCGATTTACTTCTTATGTTTTAACCATGTCTTGGATAGATGAAATCAGTATGAGTACAAGGTATAGGCTATGCTCACAACAAGACATGTAATCTGCTTAGTATTTAGTACTCACATATCTGGGTAGGGTCACACCCTGCGTCTAACCTAACCACAAGTGGATTTATAAACTCTCCATCTCACTGATTCCTCCGGCATGAATTCTCTCTCACCATCCATTTATTTGAGCTGCGATGTTGCTCTCTCTCTCTCTCTCTCTCTCTCTCTCTCTCTCTCTCTCTCTCTCTCTCTCTCTCTCTCTCTCTCTCTACTACAGGTATCATTCGTAACACTGTTCCCGTGAAATGTCTGCATTCACTCCCACCTCACTCCCTATTCAAAGCTTTTTGGCCCCGAGGTACGCAGCTGACTGCTGCATCCCACGGTTTCTTTGTGGAGACCAGCTACTCGAGGATTGACCGTTATGGCGCCTCTTTCTTCCCTCGAACAGCGTAATTGGGCAATTTTCTTTCCCCACTCGTCTTTATTTCTTCCTCTATATTTGAGAGTCAGGTCTACAAACACCTGCAGAGCCACAGTCAACTATTTCTTTCCACTCCTCTTTCTTTTTCCTTCACTTTACTGCTTTCATTCGATATGACTGGAACGTGTCATGCTCATGCCATGTCGGTCACTCTAAGAAAAAAAAAAAAGAAAAAAGAAAGATAGAATGAAAAATCGATTTCATTCGATTGCTCTTCAGGGACAAAGGGGGCCGGGCGGCCTCTGCTTTCAATGGTTCTGCTAATCCTTTCCACTTCCCCAACTAATAGACAATGGGACACAAGTAGAAGCGATCGTACCCCTCACTCTCTCTCTCTCTCTCTCTCTCTCTCTCTCTCTTACATTTCAATTATATTCACCCTCACCCCTCCCTCCCCCGCCTCACTGTACTGAAACATCCTCGCCCTCTACTTGAGTGTGTAGGCAAACGTAAATAAATAGATAAAAAGATAGAATTAAACCAAGGCAAATTTAATGAGAGAGAGAACTCACGGGGAACGGGATTGCATCCAAGCGGTGAGATATGACGTCCAGGATGTGCCATAAAAACATGAGCGGTGTCGGGGAAAGAGGGAAAAAAAAACACACATAGAAAACGTTTCGACCTCACACTCACAATAATCGTAACATCAACGCCAAAACGTTTCTCGCTCTCTCTCTCTCTCTCTCTCTCTCTCTCTCTCTCTCTCTCTCTCTCTCTCTCTCTCTCTCTCTCTCTCCCCTCTGGAATATCCAGGATAAAAGGCATTTCTCGTTACATCTTCCAGCGCACAGATTTTATGTCGTGTTCTCCCCACATTATCTCCCTCCTAACTGTCCTATTCTTTTTCCTAAAAGCTCTCACGTGTGTTAACATCATCCTTGATATGTATATTCCCTCTCGACGTGACCTTTACGAGATATGTTCATGTTTCTGAAGGATATCATGTATTCCTTCAGATTGTGATATACATATGTACATATATATATATATATATATATATATATATATATATATATATATATATATATATATATATATATATATATATATATATGAGGAGAAAATAAAAACGGTGTCTGAGGATGTAATAAACGAAAGTACTCACTGTTTTTATTTTCTCTTTCCAGTGGTGATAGTGCATGTAGCTCTTCATAGTGAAGTGAAAGTTCCTCATGCATATATATATATATATATATATATATATATATATATATATATATATATAATATATATATATATATATATATATATATATATATATATATATATATATATATATATATATATTCCTATGAGTCCACGGGGAAAATGAAACACGAAAAGTTCCCAAGTGCACTTTCGTGTAATAATCACATCATCAGGGGAGACTCATGAGAGGAATATAACAGTCAGTTGATATACATCGAAGAGACGAAGCTAGGACGCCATTTGGTAAACATGGCGTCCTAGCTTCGTCTCTTCGATGTATATCAACTGACTGTTATATTTCTCTCTTGTGTCTCCCCTGATGATGTGATCATTACACGAAAGTGCGCTTGGGAACTTTTCGTGTTTCATTTTCCCCGTGGACCCATAGGAATATCTTGATCACGCGCAAAATTG
>NC_092240.1:12670000-12682500 GCF_036320965.1 Panulirus ornatus | reverse complement strand
GAAGCTGGAGCTGTGGTGAGTAATGGGAAGGATATGAGAAGTAATGATCCGAGGAGCCTAAAAGAAGCTGGAGCTATGGTGAGTAATGGGAAGGATATGAGAAGTAATGATCCGAGGAGCCTAAAAGAAGCTGGAGCTATGGTGAGTAATGGGAAAGATATGGGAAGTAATGATCCGAGGAGCCTAAAAGAAGCTGGAGCTATGGTGAGTAATGGGAAGGATATGAGAAGTAATGATCCGAGGAGCCTAAAAGAAGCTGGAGCTATGGTGAGTAATGGGAAGGATATGAGAAGTAATGATCCGAGGAGCCTAAAAGAAGCTGGAGCTATGGTGAGTAATGGGAAGGATATGAGAAGTAATGATCCGAGGAGCCTAAAAGAAGCTGGAGCTGTGGTGAGTAATGGGAAAGATATGGGAAGTAATGATCCATTTGTTTGGACCAGCAATATGTATAATCACCTCGATGAAGCATGAAAAGAAAAACAGATTATGAGATGTAGAGACGGAGTGATGTACTCATAGAATAGCATCCAAATAAACTTCTTGTTTTGCTATTTGTAAGCTTTACTCTTCCCTTTGCTAACTAGATGTGATGACAGGTGATCCAAAAGAGAAGGAGGAATGAACAACTTGAGGGGGCGAGAAACACAAGAAGAAGACGTGGAAGTGCTAATGAAGAGTTAGAGAGAAAGAAAAGATAAGGAAAATAAGAAGTGGGAAGGATACAGTGAGGGTAGGTACATGAGAAATACGTATTAGAAAATGGAAGAGGATATGGAACAAATGAGACAAAGAAAAAAGTGATAAAAAGAAAATAGGATAGGAGAAAAAAAATTATGGCACACGGTCATAAGTGATACAGAACATTTGCGCGAGAGTAAACGTGTCACAACCAGTTACAGTCTCGGAGGAAGTGGTAACTCACTTCCAGTCATGACGACCCTCCAACTCCCATCCAGGGTGACGACCAACCCTTCCATACCTCCCGTAATGACAACCACTACAGGAGAACCTCCGACGTAAGGACGGCACTCCATCAAACCACCTTCCTCCCCTCATAACGTCCCTCCATCATACACCCACACCCCCCACGACCGTCCACCACACACACACCCCTCTCTTCATGACGACCCCACAAGGGGACTCCCACCATCGGGACGAACCCTTCATCACACCTCTGGATATTATGCAAATCAGAGCAACAGGAACGTAAGCCCTCCAGACACATTCCCTCCGGGTGTGGGGAAACAGTCTGACGCCCTTGCGAGCAACAAATCCCCAAAAGGTCTTGTGCTGGTTCGACGAATAAGAAGGAAAATAGGGAGACTTATTTCTCCCACAAGAAAATGATATTACGTAATGGCTTACTAGCATCAGACACTCGCAGACATGATTTTGTTCCTTATTCCTTTATTTTGCTTAAAGAATGATGCTTCCTCAACTCGTAGACTTGATTTTTTTCCCTTATTCATCATGGTTCTTTAGGTCAAAGAATAATGCTTCATTAACTCGTAGACTTGATTTTTTTCCCTTATTCATCATGGTTCTTCAGGTCAAAGAATGATGCTTCCTCAACTCGTAGACTTGATTTTTTCCCTTATTCATCATAGCTCTTTAGGTCAAAGAATGATGCTTCCTCAGTAATATGAGTCTGTGATCAATATCTGTCACCTCAGATACCCGAAGTCACTTTGAGACTATAAGCCAAAGACTCAATAAAACGAGAGGGATCCCTTCCCCACGAGAGCAACAGGCTTAGGAGAGTGTGTAGGTGGTGGTGACCGTGGAAGCACAATGGTTAGCTTGGTCCGGTGGGGGGTGTGGTCAGGAGAATGTGATCTTCGAGAGGAGAGGAGGAGGAAGGGGGAGGGAAGAGCCATGCCCAGGGGAAATGGTAGAAGGCCAAGGGCTTCACAGATGGAGGGGGTAAGAGCTTCAGTGGGAAGAGGTGGTATGGATGGAGGCTTCCCAGGGGAAGGAAACGAGGGCTCCACTAGGTAGCGATATGGCTCAGGGGTGCACCATGCAAGGGGAGGAGGGTCGCATATAGTATAGGACAGGGAGAGGGCTGAGGGTTTCACAAAGGGAAAGAGGAAGAAGGCTCCTCAAAGGGAGTGGGAGAGGGGAGCTGGCTCTACCAATGAGACGAAGGGCTTAGGGCTCCATAGCGATAAAGGGGGGAGGAAGGGTAAGGTTGTACCATGGAGAGGGATGACTGAGGACTCTTCAGTGGGATTAAGGAGGGCTCCAGCGACGAGTGCCCCACAGGTGAGGAATCACCAGCGACCCTCGACCCTCATTCCAATCTGCTCGTCGTCAGGATACAGGGATGAGTCGCCAGGGCCTACCTGTGCAATACACCTGAGGGAGTAATTCTGTACCTCCTGCGCCTGGTAATGAAAACCACTGACTGTTAAAGGTGTGGGATAGTCATAGAGGGTTGAATGTTCAGGCAAACACGAACAGTCAAAATTAACAAATGTACTTGTAATGTCTCCCTCCCATAAACTGAACACACACACACACACATGGGCTTCCGTGGTGTAGTGGTCAGCATTACTGAGCCATGTAGGCTTAAGTCCTGGGCGTGGCAGCCAGTCCACATTCCACCCAGATGTTCATCCTCCCCAGATTAATAATATTATTGATCTGGAACACCCCCTTAGCGCCTGGAAGGCGAGTTCAATCGAACCTTCAGCACACATAACCCTCGCCATTCCGCGTGTGTCAGACCACAGACACTGCCTTTTAATGTACCATTTTATGTCGGTAAAATATTTGTGCTACACTCGTTAGCACCTAAAAGTTTTATAATTACTTTTTTTATACATGTGCATATTTGTACAGTGTAATTATGGTATTGGTTGGGGAGTTGAATGGACAGAGGGTGTGGGTAATGGATAAATGCAGGGTAGTGTGGAATGATCTGGCTGGTGTGGTTGTGTGGTTTGATTTGCCTTGTGGTTGTTGTGTGTGGGTGATCCGTCTTGTGGCCGTTGTGTGGAGGACTGGCTGATGTGGTTGCTCCAGGCAGTACGGATGAGACGTATGGATGACGTGAGTGCTGGGAAAGGAGGAGAGAGTAATTGTCTCGAACATTTTCTCTTGTAAAAAGCTTTTTATCCTCGAGTTCCTTCGGTTTTTGAGGGTAACACGAACTCTCGTAAATTTTGGAGACTTAAGCATCTGCCATTTAGGAAGGAAAATGGTTCGAGAGTTGAGTTCCGCACGGAGGAAAAGCTAGACATTAAAGATATCTTATTTTCCCCCTTCTATTTTGTTTTCCAATGACGTTTATAAAAGATCCTTTCTACAATATGGTCCTTTATGGTGTTCTGTGGCTGGCGAAATTGACTCCGAATTTGCCGTACCAGGTTCAATCCCCGGCGCGGACAGGCCCACAGCTCAGCACAGCTGTTCATCCTTCCTCTGGTCGGTAGATACATGGAGACCAAGAGATCTAGCCAGTCAGAAGCTTGTGTCTCTCGAATCGAACTCCCGCCCAAGGCGGTGGGTACACGTGTCCATCTTCGTGGACATGACCTGCCATGAACTTCCCATCTTACTTTGACTTCAGGTACTTAGGAAGCAGCTGCGTCACATGATTACTTTGTGGCCATTGGCAACTCAAGGGTTGGGCCGGTTTGATAACTGTTTCTATCCCCCTACACCTCGAAGCTTTGGAAATATCTGCCTTCTCATATCTCTCCCAATAACTATGACCTGACGCATTTTTAAAGAAAGGGGTTTCCACTTCCTCCAAAACTAGTCAATTATTTTCCATATCTCTTCGTCTTCCCTTTCATAATCTCTCTCTATTTCAATTAAGGCTCGGTCTCGATATGGACTTCTGTCCGTGACTGGAACCTCCAACGTAATAACAAAAGATACGGAATTGTGGCAGTTGTCTGCCGATTTCTCACCAACAAAGTGCATATTCCATTGTAATATTTACATTTACAGATAGCCTAATCTGTCATTTAGTATACGAGTTTAGGTATGACCCCACTTTGTTTCTAAGTGATCCTGGGAGACATTTGTAATATTTCACTTTGTATAATGTCTTTTTCTCTACTCTCTTCACTTACGCTGGCCTATACCTTGATTTTCAGCGTATATAATCCTCACAGTAACTAAGACAAAGAAAGGAAGGAAAACATCGTTTGCTTTTCATGGAATATATTCCATAGGATGAAATCATTAGAATAAACATTTGTAACCAGAACGTCGTGAGCAGAAAAAAAAAATTCTCAGTGTTAAAACGACGCTTTTTTAAAAGACTAATTGGCACAATTTTCCAATACAGTTCTTAGCTAGAAACATAGTCGCAAAATACACCCAGAGTTGGAACAAATTCAACTGTTAAGAATTCAGCATTTCGAAATCCTCTCCTTCAAGGATCAAATCATTGTGGTGTGGTGGTGGCTGTCAATGTATTATTATATTCTTATGTCTCTTGTCTATCTCACCCAAAATGCTAATGAGATGTGGCCATTATTTCCACCCCCCCCCCCCCCCCCACTATCCTTACCCTCGACGAGCAAAATGTCCCAGCCTTCCCCAGACGCAAGGCATCAAAGGCACTCGGCTGTAACGAGGGGACTGATCCTACACCAGACGTCATGTTAGAGATAAGCAAACACAAGAAAAATATGACGAGGGTCTGAGGAAGCGGCTCCAGAGGAACAAAAGATGGGGAAGCTTTGATGATGAAATTCAGTGGTGAGTATATATACATATACATATATATATATATATATATATATATATATATATATATATATATATATATATATATATATATATATATATACAATGTTCAAGCCAAAAAATCATTTATACCGAAAAACTGGCTGGCATTACCTTGTTGTTAGACCTTGCTTAATGTTCCTGTTTTGTTAAAAACTTTTGATATCTAATGTAATCTTCAGCAGCAATGATATCGTCAGGGAAAGTGTTATCGGAAATTTCCGTAAATTCTCAGACGGGTTATGTTTACAACATCCCCTGTAAAGAGTGTGATCAGTTTTACACTGGTAAAACTGGCGGGAATACAGGTTATACATACATACCGACATACAGCAGGTAAATGTACGTGTGTTGACACTGACGTAGTCAGTCGTTTATGAGTATGTATTCATACTTAGTTGTGTATGTGTCTATGGTTTGGTGTGTACGTATCTATGATCAGTAGTGTATGTTGTGTATGTACCCATAGAATGTTGTGTATGTGTCCATGGTGTGTACGTACCCATGGTTAGGTGAGTACATACGTACATACATACATACGGTTAGGTGAGTACATACGTACATACGTACGTACGGTTAGATGAGTATATACGTACATACATCCGTGCGGTTAGGTGAGTACATACGTATGTTCGGGCGTATGGCCAACGATGAACAGATAAGCATTCATGCATCGGTGAATGACGATTCTTTCATGAGAAATTGGGTGACAAAAATCTTTTTTCTTCCAATTAATTGGTTCACTGTTTTGGTAATATCAAGCTTATTAACTCGTTATTTAACGCTTCATTAGCCGTAACGCGATCATCTAGAAACACACCTGCAAATTCTAATTTCGTGGATCATTTCGGCATGGAACTCTGTGTGCAAAGAGACACGCTCATCAAATTTTCCCTCGGGATCACTGGATCATTTTGGTTCAAACATCATTTGGTTATTTCAATATGTTTCATGGGCCATGCGCTGCCAATGACGTTAAGGCTTTTACATTATGTGTTACACTGAAAACAGGTGAGTGTCATCGATTTGAGTTCGTGATGGTTTTCTAGACCTAAGACCTGTTAGAAATAGATATAGTCTGAGACCTCCATTACAAGTGCTCTGTATAACATGTTGAGTGTATAACAACAGTGATTCTACGATTGGCTAATGCTCGCTACGCACTGCAGATGCCAGTGGGATGAGGTCTACTGTAATTGTATTTTCACTGCTCGGTATGTCTGTCGGTAGAACGTAATGTATGTATGTGTTTATATCGATGTATACTCCGTCAGGTACTCCAGTGTCGTAAAATGATCGAAGGAAAAAAAAAGAAGAGAAAGCTTCTCGTGCTATTGTAGTGTGTGACATCTGCGCATGACTCGAGGTTACACTGCGTATGAACGGTCACTTTTGGTGAGGCTGAATCGATGGGAGGATACTGCCCTCAAAGAGCTTCTCACTCGAAAGCCTCTAGTACATTTCCCTGCTGCTGGAGGTAGCGCAGGCTTGGGTGTCAGTAACCTCAAGAAAGGTCGTGGGTAACACTAGGTATCTTTCGTTGTTATTGGTCTTGGAGTAATCATATATATATATATATATATATATATATATATATATATATATATATATATATATATATATATATATATATATATATATATATATATATATATATCATACTATTCGCTATTTTTCGCGTTAGCGAGGTAGCGTTAGAAACAGAGGACTGAGCCTTTGAGGAAATATCCTCACTTGGCCCCTTTCTCTGTTCCTTCTTGTAGAAAATTGAAAAAAAATCAAAGTAACGCTAATCATATATACTCAGACAACACACACACACACACACACACACACACACAAACAAACAAACACTGTCTCTTGAAACCTCTCATCCGGAACTGAGACAAATTCTGTTTTCCCCCACAAGGCGAGCCAGTGGAAGCCGCTTGAGGAGAATATGGAAATGCTGGGTTTACGACGTAATGTCTAGAGGGAGGAATCTGTTACCGAGGGTGGCGGTACTAGAGAGGATATGGAGAGACCAGCTGCTGCTACCCTGGTGGAGTTGGAGGGACTAAGAAGAAGGACGGTGTTTGCGGAGCCATAACTTAAGAAAAAAAAAAAGATAAACTTTTACACCACAAGTATATTTTAACCTTAACTGTGCCTGAGTGAGTGTATTCTCAGTCATGAAAATTAGTTTTGCTGACCCAAGTGATGCATTGCAATGTTAAGTAGGATGATAAGATACATGGAAACAAAAGACATTGAAGACAATGCAAAAGACTTTCCTTAACCTTCCCTTGTTCAAGAGATGTTACTCGGGTTTTTTTTTTAATAGTTTTCGGTTAAAATACCGTTACATTACCATGATAATCTATTCATATCTGCTTGATATAATACATTCACGGAAATGTAATATTTTTCCTGAAATGGCGTACGTATTACTGTGGAAAGTGGGATGAAATCATGACGAAAACGATCGACTTTCGCATTCTTTCTTAGTTTAAAAGATGTTGCCGTAATCGCCTTTCGAATGATTTTCAGTTAAAGTACTATTCTGTTGCAACAATTTTCTATCCTACCTCACTTGAATAAATCTGGTGTGGATATACACAATATTTTTGCTGAGACTACCCGCATTTCAGTGTAAAATGCCGTAATGATAAATGGTAAGCAATTTGCCTTCAGCCCTCTGTGATTCAGGCTCGGTAAACTTCAGTTTATAGGACGTTGAGTGCCTTTTAGTGAGGGACTTTCTGAAATGAGTTTTATATGCCATAAACTATCGTGCTTTATTACCTTCATATGTTGTTCCATTAGCCTCAAAGACTTGGGTCGACCTATACACGAGGTATATCATAGATTGATGATTACATGGCCAAAAACCAAGGGTCGTCGTATACACGAGGCAGCCTTATAGACGAGTATATAATGGTATATCATCTATTCACAGTAGACTATACACAGTTCACTCAGATCCGATAGCTGGGTCGACCTATACACGAAACAGACTTATAGACGGGTATATGCGGTATATTCTATACTCATTACGATCTGATAACTGGGTGGACACAAAGCTTAGTTGACACTGTCATATTTCTTGAAAATAAAAAGCAAGAGAATAAAGGCATCAACACTATTTCAACATACGGTAATATTAAAGGGTACTTAGGAAGCGCTTATGCAAAGGCAAAGCCTCCAGGCCTAGGGCGGCTCTGCCGTATCAGCTCGACGGTACGTGTGTATTTCGAATCGTTGTCTGTTAAACATGCAAATGGGTGTTGGGCGGGGATGACTTGGAGATGCGTACAGGGAGTTATGATGGTGGCTGAGTCATGACCAGTTTGCAGACGGGGTTTTTTTTTGTGTTGATATCGCAGTCTTCAGATGAAATATATCGGTAGTTCCCTTATGGTGTTATAACCGTGCTGTGCAGTGATTTTTTTTTTAAGATAACACGTAAGACTGATGGCGGTAGACAGCAGCTGTCCAGAGAATATGGACACAGGCAGACAGACAGACAGACAGACAGACAGACAGACAGAAAGACACACACACACACACACACACAAGCACACACATACACACACACACACACACACACACACACACACACACACACACACATACACAGACACACATACACACACACATACACACACACACACACACACACACACACACACACACATATATATATATATATATATATATATATATATATATATATATATATATATATATATATATATATATATTCTAGCATATCAAGCCACTACTGAATCATACACCTAACACACATTAGTTTCACAATATTACTCTCTTATTCACAGGGTGACGAAGCCTTCGTCTCTAAGAGGCTATAAGAAAACCAAGCCCTTAAAAATATCCTGGCTCCGTTTTCCCTCCACTTACGGCAAAAATCCGGAAAGCTTTTAAAACTTTCATTTGAGAAAAATCGGAACATGGTAAGTTTTAGAAGCCTCTCATGTTTACTGCAACACGGACCTCCCTTTTGAGCATATGGCTTTTAGAAGGGTCAACATCCAGACCTTTGAACTTTTGACCTAATTTATATGCAGTATTGACGGCTTTATGAAAGCGGTATGGTACATATGTTTTTTCTTAATAAAGTATATAAAGACCGGAAGTTGAACGCCATATACTCACCGGAAATATTAAAAAAAAAGATATACATACAATAACTAATCGTTGCAATGTCTGAGATATCATATACTCACCGGACATATTAAAAAAACAGATATACATATAATAACTAGTCATTCCAATGTCTGAAATATCATATACTCACCGGACATATTAAAAAAACAGATATACATATAATAAGTAGTCGTTCCAATGTCTGAAATATATATATATACGAAGTTGAGAACATCATTTAATTCTCAGCGAGGATAACGACGCGCTTCGTCATGATAACGGTTCACTCAATAAGGATAATGACTCAGTGAGAACATCGGCTGACCCACATGAGAATATCGGTTGACCCACTTGAGAACATCGGCTCTCTCAAATGAAATTGATCGGGTAACTCAGTGGCAATATCGGCACTCTCAGTGAAGATATCGGCTTACCATAGCTCACTTGAGGTGAGAGCTCAATTATTGAAGATAATGGCTCACTCAGTGAAGCTATCGGCAAGATAAAGCCACGTATATGATAACGAATAATTCAGTTATAAGAATCGCGATTGAATGAGTGCTTTCTTGTGTGTGATTCCGGTGATGGAGAGCATATGAATATTCTATCGGGGGGAAAAACCAAAAAATAATACTTTCCATTTGACGTTCGCCCATTTGGTAACTTCTCAAAATAGCCGACTAAAACGGGTGGCTAACAAAAATAGTAGCTACCGAAAATAGTAGCTACCAAAAATAGTGGCTACCAAAAATAGTGGCTAACAAAAATAGTGGCTACCAAAAATTATATGGCTACCGAAAATAGTGGCTACCAAAAATAGTGGCTACCGAAAATAGTGGCTACCGGAAATAGTGGCTACCGAAAATAGTGGCTAACAAAAATAGTGGCTACCAAAAATTATATGGCTACCGAAAATAGTGGCTAACAAAAATAGTGGCTACCGAAAATAGTGGCTACCAAAAATAGTGGCTACCGAAAATAGTGGCTACCAAAAATAGTGGCTACCGAAAATAGTGGCTACCGAAAATAGTGGCTACCGAAAATAGTGGCTACCAAAAATAGTGGCTACCGAAAATAGTGGCTACCGAAAATAGTAGCTACCGAAAATAGTAGCTACCGAAAATAGTGGCTACCGAAAATAGTGGCTACCGAAAATAGTGGCTACCGAAAATAGTAGCTACCGAAAATAGTAGCTACCGAAAATAGTAGCTACCGAAAATAGTGGCTACCAAAAATAGTGGCTACCGAAAATAGTGACTACTAGAAATACCGGCTACTAAAAACAATAGCTGCTAAAAATTGTGGCTATTACAAATAGACGCTACTTTTAATACTGGACCCGAAAATAGGAACGAGTAATAACAGTGGCTCCTTAAAACAATGGATACAGACAACAGTGAGTAATAAGAAAAAATAAACAATAGCAACTAATAACAGTGACTCTTAAAAATTGTGGCCACTGAAAATACTGGCCACTAAAGACAGTGAGTGGCTCTTGAAAATAATGGCCTGATTATAACTTCAGTGTCGTGTCATTCAATATTAACACGAGAGTCAAAAAAAAAAAAAGAAAGAAAAAAAATTAGAGTCGTCAACAAAGTAAATTACTGAATATATCCATTTTGTATCTTTATATCCGATGCTGGAAATGAATTGTGAATCGTAATTTTCATCAGCAATTAAATAGAAAAGCCTCATTATCAATAACGAAACAGCAAAGTTTATTTAGTGACACTAAAAAATTTTTTTTTTTTACACCAATCATGCGATTTTACGTAATGCTACGCTGGCATGGATATAAATATATATATATATATATATATATATATATATATATGGCTATTGACCTCTTATCATTGATAAAGTCTGATGGAGAGAATGATATGAGGTTAATGATATATATATGTGTGTGTGTGTGTGTGTATGTGTGTGTGTGTGTGTTGTGTGTGTGTGTGTGTGTGTGTGTGTGTGTGTGTGTGTGTGTGTGTGTGTGTGTGTGCGCGCGCCTACTCATTTGCACTGTATCGTGACGAGGTTATACGTTCTCAGAGAGAGAGAGAGAGAGAGAGAGAGAGAGAGAGAGAGAGAGAGAGAGAGAGAGAGAGAGAGAGAGAGAGAGAGAGTCTTCCAGACAATGCGACTCGTCGCAACTCTGCTTAGTGGAAGATTCGCGTTTGGATTCCACCTGTGAAAGAAAAGTGATTTTCAAATAAAAAAAAACCCTCGGAGACTTCCAAGCTTTCTGAGAAAAAAAAAAAAAAAAAAATAATACATCAAAAGCTTTTCCTTTTTTTTTTTTTTTTTTCTTTTCCCCCTCATTGTTCAATCCTACGTTCTGGTAACCGCCTCCTCACAGAAAACTTTGTGTCACGAAGTGTTTTTCCTAATTCCTTTCATAAAAGTTTGGGAAATTCTCGAAAATATTTTGTGGCCAGACCAGACATCACGCGGGTGGAATTTGCTGTTGTTGTTGTTGTTGGTAGCAGCGCTGCTATTGTTAGTTTGGCTCGTCTGACTCTCTAATGGCAGCGGTACATAGGTTTAAAATCCTCTTCCTCTTAACGCCGCTGTCCTGTGTAATGTACAGTATAAGTTTTTGATATGTTGGTGAGGGGTTAGCACATGGAAGAAGACTGTTTTTTGCATTGGTGTGAGTTTGTGTGCGTGTGTGTATGTGTGTGTGTGTGTGTGTGTGTGTGTGTGTGCGTGTGTGTGTGTGTGTGTGTGTGTGTGTGTGTGTGTGTGTGTGTGTGTGTGATTACCATCTATGTATTACTGTTATGTGTTAAGGGAGAAGAGTCTGTGAGCCTCTGTGTGAACAGGCGTATGTGTTTTTGTGTATGAACATGTATGTGATAATAACTATGTATGTACGTATTTGTATGTGAGTGTGTGTGAAAGTATGAATTGTGTATGTGTGTGTGTGTGTGTGTGTGTGTGTGTGTGTGTGTGTGTGTGTGTGTGTGTGTGTGTGTGTGTTTTAATGTTATGTCACTGGGTGTGCTTGCCTGCTCTCATGCAGTATGTACACCAACTCATCATCACCCAAGGCTCAAAACTCACCATCTCTCACCACCACCCCAGAGCCGAGTCAGACAGCCTTGCGTATTTCATATCCCACATATTTAGAACAAAAAGAATGCTCCATTCCCGCTGGCTGTACTTCACACGATGCTTTCGACGCTTCCATCAATGCATTGAACGTTTCCATCAATGCACTGAACGTTTCCATCGATGCATTGAACGTTTCCATCAATACATTCAAAGTTTCCATCAACACAATGTTTCCATCAATACATTCAACGTTTCCATCGATACATCCAACGTTTCCATCAATACATTCAACGTTTCCATCAATACATATAAACATCGTCAGGCAACGTTTCGCCTCCCACCCACCCAACCACCCACACACCCACCAGCAACTCCTTCCTCGACATATCATCTTGCACGACCTGGCACTTACAAAAGGGAGCTCCACACTTGACGAGACCTTGTATGCCTCCTCACCTTTCATACACACGTCGGTATATTCATACACATTAAACTCTTCAAAGGCAAAGACGGGATTCTCTCTCTCTCTCTCACACACACACACACACACA
>NC_092240.1:12662500-12665000 GCF_036320965.1 Panulirus ornatus | reverse complement strand
CCTCTTGCTCCTCCTCCTCCTCCTCCTCCTCCTCCTCCTCCTCCTCCTCCTCCTGCTCCTGCTCCTGCTCCTCCTCCTCTTGTAGGAGGTGGTGGTGGGAGGAGGGAGTTTACCCTTCTCGCTTCTCCTCAGTCGGTACAGTGGGAGATCGTGTGTGTGTGTGTGTGTGTGTGTGTGTGTGTGTGTGTGGGTGTGTGTGTATGTCAAGACGTGAATTGTAGTAATTGCACTTTCCCAAAAGCTTTGAAAAACAATTGTTAAAGCGATTGTGGTAATAGGTCTTCAGACAGAGCATATACAATCATTTAATACAGTATATACAATCATTTAATACACTATGATTACGTTCATCAACGTATATTCCTATATAATTCTATATCTATCATCTATAGAGAAGCAGAAATGAATTCAAACCATAAATAGGCACGGATTTATTCTCGTGTCAATATAGAGACGTGAATAAGTTCAAGCTTGGCAGACATATGACGAGGTGCTTGCCAACAGCGGTGGAACACATTCCCAGCAGCTGGTGTGGCTATACAGTGTACTGCCCACAACCAATTTCCACCACTAAAACACACCAGAGTTTACTACGGATATTGGGTCTATCCTCGACTGGAGAACCCACGACACGTTCCCTCCTCAGACGCAGTCAGGGAGGTTGACTGCGTGAAAGTCTACAGAATCATTGACACAAGGTATGAAAAGAAAAGGAGAGAAAAATAAATATCTTACCACCCTTTGTGTGAAGGAATGTGACACCACGGTCGAAAGATTTTGAAAAAGGCACCATTGGTCTAACCTTACATAGATATCCCAGCTTTTATAGCATTACAGGATATCGATTCCTAGCGACACTTCTTGTAATTTACTATAAAAAGATGCGACATTGATTTCGTATATCATCGAAGGTAAGTGTACGGTCGGGGGTACCATAATTCTTAGAATTTCTTCTCATATTAACGCTTACGAACTCCACCGAGACAACACGAGTCGTATTGATGATTTCTAAATTCATCGGATCTATCAGGAAAAATATCTTTTTTACCGTGTGTATATAATGTTGTCTATTTGGAAGAGGAGGCATTAGAAACCAGACGAAGAAATTACTCAGACACTTAAAAGTACCTACATACATGCACTACGTAAACTCACAGATGAAGTTGTAAACACAGGTATGATCACATAAACATTCATATAAACGGATTCATACACACACAGAGAAACGTACAAATATATATATATATATATATATATATATATATATATATATATATATATATATATATATATATATATATATTTGTACATACATACATGTATACACAGAAAATTTATATGAGAACGCAAGCACACATACATGCAAAATTCACGCATATGAACGAAGCAAAGTACACACATATATCAGTATATAAAATGTATAAAGGTGCAGTAACACAGTACCATACATTACGAAACGTACATCGCTCACAAAAAGTACACACATGCATACAAACACATATGAACGTACATACATATGTATGTGATTAATATTCGTGTGTTTCAGGGAGAGAGTTTCACATTCACGTTGTTCTATTAACCTCGTGTGTGTGTGTGTGTGTGTGTGTGTGTGTGTGTATATATATATATATATATATATATATATATATATATATATATATATATATATATATATATATATATATATATATATATATATGTGTGTGTGTGTGTGTGTGTGTGTGTGTGTGTGTGTGTGTGTGTTTATCTATTCATCTATCTATATATATATCATATTTTGTCCTATATGTGTACACACACACACACACACACACACACACACACACACACACATACACACACACACACACACACACACACACACACATCAGGAGCTAATTCATCGACCAGACTCGAGGAAGGTATGAACAGTGTTGAACACCTGTGTTGGGTGTGGGGCCGTCGGCTGCTCCCAAAACTCGAACCGATCCGGGCCGGGCCCATGGTGACTTATGGTCAGTAACGCTAACTACTACACCATAAAGGCCCATGAATGTGTACGCAAATGTTATTACCTATTTGATATGTACGGGGACGTACTTGATTGTATGTACATGTGTAATCACCTATCTCAAATGCAGTCGTTGGACCCATTCTCCTGTGTGTATATGTGTGTGTGTGTGTGTGTGTGTGAGTGTGTGTGTGTTCTGATGGTTAGGAATATAACAGATAGCTCACATCACCTGACCACAGTGCTGTTCATGAAATGATATCACAAAAGAAGTATCATGGCTTAAAGCCAATTACCTGGATAAGAATGAACCGCCAGTGCACAGACAACGTATGCAACATTCTCACAATGATTTCCTATCACGCCCTCGCCACAACTGCACATTACAGGAACATTAGCGAAATTGGTCGAAAACCTGCTATACGTATGTAATACCACGTCATAGCCGATGAACTGAACGGGTAACAGAATGTAATGCTGTTGAGCATTGGAGAGGCAATGACGATTCGT
>NC_092240.1:12645000-12657500 GCF_036320965.1 Panulirus ornatus | reverse complement strand
AGATATATATGCTGAGCGTAATTACATTATCTTGTTCAGCTAATTCTTTTTTTTGTTGCAAACAATTCAGTCGAGAGCCAATATGGCCTCCTGTCATTTTTCTTTCTCATGTAGACTTTAATCCTTTGAATTCTCATCAATGACCGATATCACTTCCTAAGTTTTGGACCACATCATCCACCGAGCGAACTCTGGACTTGTTTGAGAGTACTGAAACAATAGCATTTCAACTATTTCATCAGCTTGCACCGAAATGTAAAAATATAACATTCGTTAAACCAGATTACATAAATGACCTGGCAAGGAAAGAAATTAATAATCCCCTGGACTAAGACATTAAGCGTCGACATACCTAAGAGGACATATTATTATGGTGGACCCAAAGTTATACGTTAAGAGGCAAGTTTTACATTAGATCACTTCTCACGTAGGAACTTAAGCTGGCGCTTTGGGGGAAACCAAACATGAGTTGTGCAAGCTTAAGTAATACGTGAAATTTCTGTCTTAAGGAAAGAGTGTGAATTGTTTCTTTCTTTCTCCTTATTTTTTCATGTCAACTAAGACGACGTGGGCAACCGAGGCCAATCTCATTACTGATGTACACACACACACACACACACACACTCATAAACAGACCCATACACAGACACACACACTCATACACAGACACATACACAGACACACACAGACACACACACACACACACACACACAAACACACGCACAAAAACACACACACACGCACACACACACACACACACACACACACACACACACATACACATTCACACACAAACACACTCATACACAGACACATACACAGACACACACACACACACATACACACACACACACACAAGCACATGTATATATATATATATATATATATATATATATATATATATATATATATATATATATATATATATATATATTGTAAATTTTGTTGATTTCCCCGTCGTCATTCGCAGTTTGCGAAATAACGCAGGTTTATACGACCAACGTTCAACCCTCCTGCAGCGAGCGTCGACACTATCCTGCCCCACCCCCCCAATATCATTACCTGTATTATCACTCACGTCCAGACACGCAAGTATACAACCTCATTCCACGTTCCCCAGAGCTCCTAAAGCCTTGTAATCCGAGGACGCACGTCACCTCCTGGTATCCAAGGTTCGCATGATGAAAACTTTCCCTCCTTTCACCCCTACTGGCAGGCCACGATGAACACATTTTCACTCTCGTCTTGCCGAGTGTAAAGTATGCTCTCTTATTCTGCCCACCGACAGTATATCTGGCAATCATCTACTCATCATCCATGTGCCCAAACCATTTCAAACTCTTTCTTCATCAACCACGCTTTTTATTCCACATCTCTCTTACTTACTATACTTATCGATCAAATATAAACACAAATCATTTCTCAAACATCATTTCATCAATCATTCACTCATCTCTTCTACTATCGCCATTTCCCGCAACTACACATTGTTGAACAAGACTGACCTTTCAAGAACATTCTTCCTTGCCCCATATTCTTCCGACTTCCTGAAATAACAACAAGGGATTCCCCCCTCCTCTTTAAGCCTTCCGACACCAGAATTACTGATCCTCCTTTCTCCCCTAATACTATTAATTATAAAATATATTATAACATTACTAGTCATAACTCAAAGCATTTTCTAAGTCTAAAACTGTAGTTGACGAAGATCAATCACATTCACGTCTATGAATATATAAAAAATCATAAGGATTACATGTCATATCCTTGACATTTTGGTTCCAACTCGAAATTAGTCTAACTCCTCTGATTCTAATTGATACTTGATACTCAACCTAAGTACAAAAAAAGATAACTATTACTTCTTCTATTTCTTCAGAACAGACTTACCAATATTCGGACTGGCCAGTCTAATTCTAATCAAACCTCGCTGTGAACAACGCCTGGGTACACAGAACTGAGTACACTAAGCTCTCTCCCAACAATGTCTGTCATCTTGCCCTTTCCTTAAACGGCTAGAATGCTAATCCTTACACATCCATAACAAATAAACAACAGGAGAATCAGAACCTGCGACAAACCACATCACTGTGAGAGAACAACAGCATAGCTTCTACGACAGAATGCATAATCCTCGATAAAAACTTTTCACTGCTTCTAACAACTTGCCTCCCACACCATATATTCTTAATACCTTCCACAGAGCATCTCTATCAACTCTATCATATGCCTTCTCCAGATCCATAAATGCTACATACAAATCCATTTGCTTTTCTAAGTATTTCTCACATACATTCTTCAAAGCAAACACCTGATCCACACATCCTCTACCACTTCTGAAACCGCACTGCTCTTCCCCAATCTGATGCTCTGTACATGCCTTCACCCTCTCGATCAATACCCTCCCATATAATTTACCATATATATATATACCCTAAAATTAGTTAGGTACCTGATTTACGAAGGTAAACCAATTGGTAAGTCTGTACAACATGCTATATGGCATATGAAGTTATGAGAAATAAGTTATTCGTTGATTTAGATGAAAACAGAAGAACAAATGGTTGAGTTCCCCGTCGCTCATTGAGATTTCAGTAACTATAACGTCAGGGTTTTTTTAGTACGCCAGCGTTCAACTCGCCTCCTGCAAGCGAGCGGTTCGACACTATCCTGGCGCCTGTCAACGGCAGATATCATTACCGGGGTATTATCACCGTCGGAAGCTGCAGGAGCAGCAGCAGGCTCATCCTCACCACCTCCCTCCAGGTAGTCGTCTACAGAGGCAGTAGGAGGAGGAGGAGCTGCTCCTCCTCCTCCTGGTCTCGATGGTTGCGTCATGAGAAAACGTTTCTCCATCTGCTCACGACAACCCTGGAGCCACTTAAGGTGGAGACGAGCAGTTAGCTCTCGTCTTGCACCGAGGAAGGTGTATGAATACTGCTCTTGTATGTACTTAGCACCTGAATGTCAGGGGCATATGGATAAATGGAGCCAATCAATGGGCAGTCATATATATATATATATATATATATATATATATATATATATATATATATATATATATATATATATATATATATTCTTTCTTTCATACTATTCGCCATTTCCCGCATTAGCGAGGTTGCGTTAAGAACAGAGGACTGGACCTTTGAGGGAATATCCTCACCTGACCCCCTTCTCTGTCCCTCCTTTTGGAAAATTAAAAAAACCGAGAGGGGAGGATTTCCAGCCCCCTGCTCCCTTCCCTTTTAGTCGCCTTCTACGACACGCAGGGAATACGTGGGAAGTATTCTTTCTCCCCTATATATATACATATATATATATATATATATATATATATATATATATATATATATATATAGTCAATAAACTCAAGCATTATTTTCTAAAAGTTCTTAAAAACTGTTAAGTGTTGACGTAAGATTCAAAATCACATTCTACGGTTTCTATAGAATGATAATAAAAAAAATCCAATAATTCGGTGAGTTTTAGGCAAATGGTATCGTATTATCCTTGACACGTTTGAGGGTCAACATCGTATATGATTAGTCTAACTCACTCTGGATTCTAATTGATATCTTAGGTATGACTAACTTAAGAAAAAGAACAGAAAAAATGGATAATATTAGGTGCTTTCTGATTTGTTCAGGAACAGGATCTGTGTGTGGTATATTTGGATGGCAAAGCTAATTCTATTAAAACCTTCTGTGGGTAACGCGACACCTTGGGTCCACAGGGAAACATAGAGGTAAACATAAGCTTCACGTAACAATGTCTCGTCTCTACTTATTTCCCTTAAACTGGTAGAAATGCAGAAATGTAGGAGAAACAAGAACAACAACACGGCAGAAATGGAGATGGGTTAGATATAAACCGACCAACAATTCGTGAGATGAACAAACAGATAGATAGATAGATAGATAGATAGATAGATAGATAGATAGATAGACAGACAGATAGACATCCATTACGTCCTTTATCATGGGTTGAAAATACCAGCACAAAGATTCTAACGTCACAAATAGCACACAAATACAACAGCGGCTTTTAGCCAATCACAGCCAAGCATCATCGAAACACCTTTAGACCACCAATTAGAGCGCGCGTCTCTCCTCCCCCCTACCCACCCCCCTCCCCTAACCACCCTACCACGCCTTGATCGTCCTGTATTCTCTGAAAACTGCTGTACCAAATGGCAAATCACCGATACAAAACAAATTACCCCAATTCACACAAAAGACATAAAAGACAAAAGTCGAAAATCCTCTGCACTACTTACCTTTTGCGAAGTCGGACGGTGAGTTTACGAGCGAAAAAGAAAAAAAAAATTCGTTCGATTTCGCTCAAGAGATAAAAATCTTCGCATAATCTCAACGACATCTGATATTCTTTTTCTAACGTAATTCACTCACTTCACTCACAGTTCTCATTGAGATTGAAATCACTCGCGTAACAGCTTTACCGTCATAACACCCATATAAAAACGCCGTACAAAACCTCGTTCACTAACGAGCGCATACACGATGGTTACACTCAATGGAAATACGATTTCATACCTTAAAACACGAGTGTTAGCATTGTCTTCTGCCACGGATGGCACTCGAGGGCATTATCTGGTATTCAGATAACGTATCACACACTTAAGTATATACACTCGCGTCCAAGTATACACTGGTATTCAGATAAACGTATCACACACACTAACTGTACACTCGCGTCCTGCCTCTGGCAAAGGTCTAAGGGCAACTAAAAAGTCGTTTCACTATGACCGGGTGGTTTGGGAGGAAGAGCTATGTAAACAACAGCAGATCATATATAGTTAAGCAGTGTAACTACCGGGACGCTCGTTCGCTCGTTCGATTGGCTCCTTTGTTGTTGACAACCGTGTGATGCCAGATGTTTCCATAACGTCTTGTTATTAGAATTGTATTATTACGCTTGCGTTGTTATGATAATACTTATGTATTTTCTTAATTAAACTTTACTGCTGGGTAGGACTTATGTATTCAACAGTATCTTGATAGTGGATGATGATAACATGGGTAAAATGCGCCATATGCATAGTCACCGGAAAGCGGAGGAGGAAGAGGAGGAGGAGAATGTTGAAATTAATGAGGTAATGAAGTTAAAGAAAGAAGGTATCATAATATGTATTTTCGAATACCTTGGAGACGTTTTGAAGATACATATATAATAACAAGGACCTGAAAAGGAATTGATCCCCAGGTACAGAATATCTGAAAAAAAAAAAAAAAAAAGATGAAGTTTACCCCATATTTTATTCAAATTTGATACCTTTTTTGTCGGCAACAACACTCAAGACAATATTGTAGTGTGGCGGGAGCGATGTGTGTTGTGTAGGGAGGGAGGGAGAGAGAGAGAGAGAGAGAGGGAGGCAACACTGTGTGTGTGTGTGTGTGTGTGTGTGTGTGTGTGGATTGGCTAGGATGGACTCACCCTGCAGCAGAGTACATGAGCCCAGTAGATATCTTTTATGCAGACGACACTTCTCGCATACATACGTCATCGCTCACTATACATGCTCTCCCCCAAACACACCCACCGGGTATCCAGACTCAACATATTTGAAAAAGAGTAGAAAATGATAATTTAAAATGGAGCCTGCCTATGTGGCGCTAGGGAGAGAGAAAAAGAAAACCCACTCAACATAGCTATAGAAAGTAAATGGATTATATGTACTAGAGGAACTGTGAAATCCTAGGACACACACACATACATTACGCGACTTAGAGTCGAGCATATTAACTATAAAAGTTACACCAAAATAAAGGTGTTGAGACCTAACATTGGACATACTCTGACACCTACAGTAGAGGCAAAATAGTGTACCTAGTCATGACTATGATTCATTTCATACAAGCCAACTCCCACCTTCCGAATCAGACGCATGTTGATCCTTACCGACCTGGCGATAAAATAAGGCTTTACGATTCGTTACAGGTGGAAAAATAAAGATACATTTGAAAACACGAAAGAATATCAACGACTTAAAACCAGCTGGTGCCGTAGATACTCAAAGTACAAAAACAGTAACAAAAGTGGCAGAAACTATGTTTATGATTAGACATAGACATCACTCGGAGCCATAAAGTTTACTTTTGATAGATGGTTTGAAGATATGTTGACTATATTTGCCCAATCTAGCAATGGCGGTTGATAGAATAATAAACATCACCAAATCTATACGAGGATAACCATATCATTCTAACAGAAAAAAGAATTTTTGAAACATCTGGCATCACACCTTAGCCAACAAATGAGTCAACCCCAAACGAGCGAACGAGCGTCACGGTAGTTTCACTGCTCTAACTATGAACTGTTGTTTACGTATCTGCCCTCCCAACCACCCGGTCGAAGTCTAAACCACTCTTAAGTTGTCCCTGGACCTTGCAAGAGTCAGGACGTGAGTGTACAGCGTGATACGTTATCTGAATTACCAGATATTGCTCTCGAGTGCGAGCCGTGGTGGAAGACAGTGCTAAAGCTCATGTGAAGGTATGAAATTAGAATTTCGTCTCGTGCAGCAGGCAAGTATGCGTGCGTTAGTGAACGAAAGATGTAAAGCCGTTCTTATACTGTCATGACGGAAAGGCTACTGTGGAAGTGATTGGTTTCCATTGACAACTATAAGTGAAGTGAGAAAATTACATTATGAAAGGAAAATCAGATACTGTTGAGAGTGTAAGAGGAATATTACAGGAAAGTCCAGTGAATCATCTCTCTTTTGTAAACTTAACGGTCGGCTTCGCAAAAGGTAAGTTGTGCTTAGAATCTTCCACTTTTCCGTTTCTATATTCGTGTAGATAAAGTAATTTATCATGTGATCATGATTTGTAACTTGGAACAGTGGTTTTCAAACGATACAGGACGATCAAGACATGAGTGAGTGGCGAGGTGGTGGTGGTGCATGGGTGGGTGTTGGGGGGAAGAGGGAAGGAGAGACGTGCGCCCTGATTGGTCTAACGGTGTTATGATGATACTCGGCTGTGATTGGCTAGAAGGTGCTATTTTTCATTGTTGCCCTGTTTGTGCCGTTAAAACTTTGATGTTGTTATTTCTAACCCGTGAGGAAGGACGTGATGGTTATGAGTCTATTTGTTTGTTCATATCACAATTTGTTTTTTTCAGTTTTGGCCAACATATCTCCATTTAGGCCATGTTGTTTTCTTGTTTTCTCCCCACATTTCTACATTTTGCCAGTCTAAACCTACCGACCTGATGAAACATGGCTTTACGACTCGTTACAAGTACCAAAGAACAACATCACTGACTTCAAATAAAACCAGATGATAGCTCAGGCTTACAAACTTAAGGGAAGGAACAAAAACAAAAACAGAAACGCCAGAAACTATAAGATTTATGGAGAGACAAGACACGGAAATCACGTGGGGCAACAACACTAATATGGGTATCAAACACACTTGGTTTCCCACAGAGCCTCATACCTCACTCCTAATTAATGGTTTAAAGAGCATCTTACACGAGTGAGAGAGACAGTTCCTCTCTCTCAAATGCATCATTACTTTGTATTCATCGTCGTTGGGATCTATTTGATACGCCTGTGGCTTCGCCACCAATTTGTGTACAGAGGGATGGTTGCGTCGTGCAAACCGCTAAGGTTGCCAGTGAGTGAAGTTGACATATTCTTTCTGCAGTGAGGTCTTTTGAAGTGAGGACTCTGCAGTAGGGATTCCTCAGCGGGAGCTCTATCGATGAAGTTCACAAACGCTGATGAAAGATGGGGGAACTCTTGTCAACTTTCACATTCGGTGTCATGCTGTTTTCTCAGTTTAGTGATGAGTAATGCAGTCAATATTCGTCGTATCTTAGCAATATGTTAGTCTCTTCGGCCTTAACAACGAGCTTTCTTGAGTTCCTCTTTGAATATCATATGAGGATGAGGAGAGCTGGAAAGATTAGGTGGAGGCTAAGATGTGAAGTGCAGATCTACGCAGACCGTACGTAACACCTCGGTCATACATGATGGTCGAATGGAACCATATCGCTTCGATTATTTTTTCCCAAGTTTTGGAGACTAGTCAAAGAAATTCTGTTCAGATGCCTTATATGTCGTTATATCTTGTATCAGTTTTTCATATAACGACTCCTTATCATAGTATTTAGAGTCACCTAACTTACATGTTATACAAACGTAGTGGATATGATCACTGACGCTACAAGTCGAGTTGGTAAAAATTTTTTGAGGTGCCACTTACATCTTCGAAACAACAGAATCTACGTTCATGAATTACCTGAACGAGAAATGAAGCACTGAAAAGATTCTCATCAAAAATATGGATTTTTAGATACCAAATGGAAATCCGAATGTATTTAGGATATACTAGATGAACTTAGATGAGTAAAAGGAAAATGAATTTACTCATAAGAGTGATCCAAGGGACACAAATCTCAAATTCGTTCCGGGGGGGAGGCGGCTTGAGATAGCACCAGTTCCTTCCTGGTTAGGGGCCTCGCCTACTGATCAAGATGTAGGACGAGTTGGAAAAGAAAAAGAGAAAGCATATATCTACAAGTTTTCTATCCCCTGAGGAGAGGGAGGGAGAAGGTATAAAACAACCAGAGTTGAGACACCAGCTAATGTATTCTTTCCATTTATAGCAAGTGTCTCCGTGGCTCCTCCACGGAGCTGCTGGTGTGACATTTTTCCACTCACTGATACCCTGTGTGTCCGTCGTCTTCAGTCACCCTCGATATCAAGTTAAGTCAAGGTCCTGCATGGCATTTTTTTTTCCCCCCCTCTCCTATAATACCTTTGATGTGGCGTTACCGGACTCTGCTTGCTGGTGGTTGCGTCTTGGTTAGAAGGTCGCCTTCGTCGAGGCTCGTATCATAGGAGTCCAATCCTGTCGAGAAATTTCTTACACTAAAAGAGTCTATCCTTACCCTGCTCTGATTGTAGCGCAGCCTTCACGATGCATGAGCTCTGTGAGAAGGGGACTGGGTTGTGTAATTATGATATCAATAATAATAATGATAATGATAGTAATTATCATTATCATTATTATTATTATCATTATTATTATTATTGTTATTATCATTATTTTTATTATTATTATTAATATTATTATCATTATTATTATTATCATTATTATTATTATTATTATTATTATTATTATTACTACTACTACTACTACTACTACTACTACTACTACTACTGTATTATCATCATCTTTATTATCATATCATTATTATCATTATCATCATTATCATTATTAGCTAAGGTCGCTCATTATGGGTTTGACCCACCCATTTACCCATGGCCTAAAACCACTTTCCTCCCTATGGCCTTGACCCCTCGCATCATCCCTTGATATTAAACCATCTCTCTCGTCATGCGTTGGTCCCATCCTCTCATCCCTCCTTCAATAAAACTAATACTATCTCTTAGACACCCTAAAACCCCCCCTTGATATCTCCCTAGCTCGCTCTATCTTCTCCCTTCAGACCACCTTTAAACTAAAAACCAAACTAAGTTCCCTCACTACACTCCTCTTCTCTCTCTCTTTTTCCCCCCCTTCACCCAAGGGGTGTGTGTGTGACATTAACAAAGACTTTATGGAGCCGCCTCTCAGTATCTAGGCTAACATTTTCCCATTAAGCAGCGAGAGCTTCTGTGGGGGTTGTAATGTTTTCTACCGTGCTGTGGTGTGTGGTGTGGGTCCTCCTGGCTCTCTACAGTGAACGAAAAAAGAAGAGGGAGGGAAATTTACTACAGCAGCAATAGCAGCAGGAGCAGCAAAACCCCAGAGGCAGCAGCAGAAAGGGAGCCAATGGCAGGGGAATAGAATTAACGACAATGATCAGCAGAAGTAGATAAATGTAAGGGAGTTCAAACCTTCTCTTACACTTGAGATAAGAATACGAATACTGATAAATTGTTCAATAAATGCATAATTTTCTCCCTGTGGAATTCAATTTAAAGCTGTTTTTAAGCGTTATCATATGCAATATACTATTCCAAGTCATGATGAATAGTTCCTTTTTTGTTATCATTGTTATCAAAGATATGAAAGTGGCACCCGGTTATCATTTGAAGCTGGGAGAACTTAGAATCAGCCAAGTGTTAACCCGTCCGGGATAGACTTAGAGGGTCTAGTATATGAAGAGAAAAGCTTTTATTTACCTCAAGCTTAATTAAGGATCTTCACCAATATGGCGGCTGTTTCCCCAGTCCACACCCAACGGCCGATGCTATGTAAAAGGAATTGAGTCGTGTCTGATCAACTGTCACTGACGCTGTTGGGAATTGAGTCGTGTCTGATCTGCTGGTATCGATGCTCTTGTCTCGAATATGTTACATACATTGATAAAAATGGCAGGTGTATGTATGTATAAGTACTCTATGATCTTATTGTTTTGCATATCAGTCATGCAGATGATCGCGAGCAAGTTTGGACCATTCAGTTACCAGACCACCTCGCTTGGACCTTTAGGTCTGTGTGTGTGTGTGTGTGTGTGTGTGTGTGTGTCTATGTAACAATCTTTGTGTAACTCTCTCTCTCTCTCTCTCTCTCTCTCTCTCTCTCTCTCTCTCTCCCTCTCTCTCTCTCTCTCTCTCTCTCTCTCTCTACAGATTTCACTCTATCTCGTCGCAGGTGCTCGTAGGTGCTCTCTCTCTCTCTCTCTCTCTCTCTCTCTCTCTCTCTCTCTCTCTCTCTCTCTCTCTCTCTCTCTCTCTCTCTCTCTCTCTCTCTCTCTCTCTCTCTCTCTCTCTCTCTCTCTCTCTCTCTCTCTCTCTCTCTCTCTCTCTCTCTCTCTCTCTCTCTCTCTCTCTCTCTCTCTCGTGATATTCTATCATCACACATTCCCCGTCTTCAGGAGGCATGGTGAGTATTCAAAGAATGTCGCTATATTAGTAACTGAGGAGAAGATATTGTCAAAAGTTTTCACGAGCCTTAGAGACGTGTATAGTAAGCGCTTTCCCCTCTCCCTCCTGCCTACTCCTTACCTGCTGGAGGGCACAGAGTCAGCAAGGTACACTTTCTTGCTGGAGGGGACAGTGTCAGGGAGGTGGACTTACTTGCTTGGAGAGGACAGTGTCAGGACGGTGGACTTACTTGCTTGGAGAGGACGGTGTCAGGGAGGTGGATTTACTTGCTGGAGAGGACAGTGTCAGGGAGGTGGATTTACTTGCTTGGAGAGGACGGTGTCAGGGAGGTGGACTTACTTGCTGGAGAGGACAGTGTCAGGGAGGTGGGCCTACTTGCTGGAGAGGACAGTGTGAGCACGGTGGACTTACTTGCTTGGAGAGGACGGTATCAGGGAGGTGGACTTACTTGCTGGAGAGGACAGTGTCAGGGAGGTGGACTTACTTGCTGGAGAGGACAGTGTCAGGACGGTGGACTTACTTGCTTGGAGAGGACGGTGTCAGGGAGGTGGACTTACTAGCTGGAGAGGACAGTGTCAGGGAGGTGGGCCTACTTGCTGGAGAGGACAGTGTGAGGACGGTGGACTTACTTGCTTGGAGAGGACGGTGTCAGGGAGGTGGACTTACTTGCTGGAGAGGACAGTGTCAGGGAGGTGGATTTACTTGCTGGAGAGGACAGTGTCAGGGAGGTGGATTTACTTGCTGGAGAGGACAGTGTCAGGACGGTGGACTTACTTGCTTGGAGAGGACGGTGTCAGGGAGGTGGACTTACTTGCTGGAGAGGACAGTGTCAGGGAGGTGGATTTACTTGCTGGAGAGGACAGTGTCAGGGAGGTGGATTTACTTGCTGGAGAAGACAGTGTCAGGACGGTGGACTTACTTGCTTGGAGAGGACGGTGTCAGGGAGGTGGACTTACTTGCTGGAGAGGACAGTGTCAGGGAGGTGGGCCTACTTGCTGGAGAGGACAGTGTGAGGACTGTGGACTTACTTGCTTGGAGAGGACGGTGTCAGGGAGGTGGACTTACTTGCTGGAGAGGACAGTGTCAGGGAGGTGGACTTACTTGCTGGAGAGGACAGTGTCAGGACGGTGGACTTACTTGCTTGGAGAGGACAGTGTCAGGGAGGTGGATTTACTTGCTGGAGAGGACAGTGTCAGGACGGTGGACTTACTTGCTTGGAGAGGACGGTGTCAGGGAGGTGGACTTACTTGCTTGGAGAGGACGGTGTCAGGGAGGTGGACTTACTTGCTGGAGAGGATAGTGTCAGGGAGGTGGATTTACTTGCTGGAGAGGACAGTGTCATGACGGTGGACTTACTTGCTTGGAGAGGACGGTGTTAGGGAGGTGGACTTACTTGCTGGAGAGGACAGTGTCAGGGAGGTGGACTTACTTGCTGGAGAGGACAGTGTCAGGGAGGTGGACTTACTTGCTGGAGAGGACAGTGTGAGGACGGTAGACTTACTTGCTGGAGAGGAGAGTGTCAGGGAGGTGGACTTACCTGCTGAAAAGGACAGTGTTAGGGCTGTGGACTTACCAATGTACTGGAGGGGACAGTGTCACGTTAGTGGACTTTCTGACTTACCAGCATACT
>NC_092240.1:12582500-12640000 GCF_036320965.1 Panulirus ornatus | reverse complement strand
ACGCTCTGCAAATTTCATCTCCAAGTCTGAGCTACTGATGAAAGATTTTTGCCTCGCTTGCGTGCCAGGTATTGAAGGATATTTGCAGAAGTCGGACAAAACTCTGAAGTGCGGAGGCAAATATCAGATATATATATCCGGAGGGATCCAGATTCCTCCCTCCCCCCCTCGCACCACCCTGTATATCTTGGAAAAATAAGATAAAATCATTTGAAGTTCGAAGGCAGTGCGGTGGGAAAATACAGAGTGATAAAAATCTTTTGCAGCCTTTCCCCTTCTGTGGAAATAACACGATACACCTTCTTGTTATGAAGAGGAATTTACCATTAAATGGGAAAAAAAAAGAATGAAGGATACATATCTATCTATCTATCTATCTATCTATCTATCTATCTATCTATCTTTCTATCTGTCTGTCTATCTATCTATCTATCTATCTACCTACCTACCTATCTATCTGTCTATCTATCTATCTATCTATCTATCTATCTATCTATCTATCGATCTATATATATATATATATATATATATATATATATATATATATATATATATATATATATATATATATATATATATTCTCACAGTGTGTTTAATTCGAAACTGGACAACAGAAACCCGATATTGCCGTACGGTGGAAATAGAATTCCCATTAATTAATAATGATTTTGCTGATGTTAGAGAAGTGCAGGTCTATTTCTAGAGCCAGGCACTCCCACCACTCCTTCAAGATGTGGTCATTTAATGGTAGTAAGTTTGACATCTCTTAGACTTCATGACCAACTAATTTGCATGTCTCTTCGGAGTGAGGAATGGTTTCAGAGGAAGGAATTTTTTCGTGTGTTGTAAGTTTACGGTGGGAGAGGGTTTCCTGTCTCGTAAGCTTGCGCTGGGAGAGGGTTTCCTGTCTCGTAAGCTTGCGCTGGGAGAGGGTTTCCTGTCTCATAAGCTCGTGCTGGAGAGGGTTTCCTGTCTCATAAGCTCGTCTGGGAGAGGGTTTCCTGTCTCATAAGCTCGTCTGGGAGAGGGTTTCCTGTCTCATAAGCTCGTCTGGGAGAGGGTTTCCTGTCTCATAAGCTCGTGCTTGAGAGGGTTTCCTGTCTCATAAGCTCATCTGGGAGAGGGTTTCCTGTCTCGTAAGCTTGCGCTGGGAGAGGGTTTCCTGTCTCATAAGCTCGTCTGGGGAGAGGGTTTCATGTCTCATAAGCTCGTGCTGGGAGAGGGTTTCCTGTCTCGTAAGCTTACACTGGGAGAGGGTTTCTTCTGTGTCGTAAGCTCACAGTGGATAAAGGGCTTTCTGTGTCGTAGTATCACAACGGGAAACGATTGACGTATGGTCGTCAGTACCGCGTCGTAAAGTGACACTGAGATGCCGGGCTCTTACCTTTCTTTGGTCGAAGACTCGTTGTGGGTGGGGTTTCTTTGGTCGAAGACTCGTCGTGGAGTGGGGTTTCTTTGGTCGAAGACTCGTCGTGGAGTGGGGTTTCTTTGGTTGAAGACTCGTGGTGGGGGTGGGGTTTCTATGGTCGAAGACTCGTCGTGGAGTGGGGTTTCTTCCCGTGTCGCAGACTTCGGAGGGATTTGCTCTTCGTTAAGCTCGAAGCTCCGGAAGGTTTGTTGAGTCTAGTTTCGATAACCTCGTTAATAGCTTCGGCGACTTCGTAATGCTGTATCAACTGAGGGAGGAAGACGTGTCCAGGAGGGCAATCCTTTCTCTATTACTTGAATGAAGATCATTGACGCTCTTCCTTCCTTCCTTCCTTCCTTCCGTCCTTCCTTCACAGGCTATCTTGGGTTTAAAAAAGAATGAACCTTTGCCTCATTTACTTCATGCCAATCTGTCTCAGGTTCAGAGTTCATGAGAGATCATGGGACTCCTCAGTTGTGTTCTCATAACACGAGTTCATGAGAGATCATGGGAGTCCTCACTTGTGTTCTCATAACACGTTACATCATCATGTTATGTTCTCATGTCAGCGAGAGTCGGATATCAAATGAAAAATCGGTGTTGCTTTACCTCCGTTCTCTACAGCTAACTTTAGGGATGACATAGAGTAGAAAATCTACATAGTTCTACAAAGATCACGAGAAATAATAATCATTTATGATATATTATCTCTAAAAATCTCAGTGTCTCCATCCTTCTCTCTCTCTCTCTCTCTCTCTCTCTCTCTCTCTCTCTCTCTCTCTCTCTCTCTCTCTCTCTCTCTCTCTCTCCTTGATCTGTGTGATAACCGCAGCGGTAACCTTCTCTCTCTCTCTCTCTCTCTCTCTCTCTCTCTCTCTCTCTCTCTCTCTCTCTCTCTCTCTCTCTCTCTCTCACTCTCTCTCTCTCTTCAAGTGGTCGATGGAGGCGCTCACCTTTGAAGTTTCCGGGTGGAATGTTTTTTTTTTTTTTGCGCTTGAGGAACAAATTGATTGCCCAGACTCTGAAACTCTTGAGCTGAAAATTGTAGAAAACGTTTTCATATCCCGTGACTTACAGTATCTTTAAATGATGACGTAATGTTTTATTGTGTGTGTGCCCTTCTCCACTCTTCAATCCTTTTCCTATTGACATCCAAACGTGATATCTAGACCGCAAACAAATATAGCGTAGAGAGTGTACGCCATTGTGATGGCATCTGTACCGAACAGTGGCTGAGTATTATACATCTCCAATACATCCAGTTAAAGGCAGAACAAAAATGCTTGTGACTGATAAACGATGAATTCAGTAAGGCTCTGAAAACGCTATCCATAAATTGAACCACGGAGAAAGGAGTCTCTTAGAATAGATATTCTACTAGAATCATAAATGATCTTAATCCGTTTAATAAGAGAGAAATATCAATTGATCATGTAAGGACATTGTGGAGGCGACTCACTCCCGCTGGGAGCAGTGTGAGGTAGATGGGAAGAACAAATACAATAACCAACACTAGACAAAATAATGTGTCATTGCTCAGGGAGTCTGGGGGAAGAAGCTCTTGGCGCCGATGGCTGGACGACTTTCGTCTGATTGTGTTGAGTTGGGAGGTGAAGGATCGTTTCCTTTGATGTATGTATGCCTGCCTGTGTGCCTGGTATTCTCCGTCATCGCCTCCGTCAACGTCTTCGTCAGTGTCAAGGGTAAAGTGAGATCCCGTGCAGACTGAAGCTGTGGCATTTCCTTCAAGTGTAAGTGACTGGAGAAAATGAGTTAAAGGAGCGTTTTTTAAAGGAGCGTTTTTTAAAAGTAGCGTTAAAGGAGCGTTTTTTAAAAGTAGCGTTAAAGGAGCGTTTTTTAAAAGTAGCGTTAAAGGAGCGTTTTTAAAAGCATTAAAGTTGTATAAGTCCCTTCAAGTGTAAGTGACTGGAGAAAATTATTCAAAAGGGCGTTTTTAAAAGTAGCGTTAAAGGAACGTTTTTAAAATTGTTAGAGCTGTATTAGTTCCTTCAAGTGCAAGTGACTGGAGAAAAAATAAGTTAAAGGAGCGTTTTTTAAAGGAACGTTAAAGTTGTATCAATTCCTTCAAGGGTGAGTGACTAGAGAGTTTAAGAAATAACATTAGCATCACCTGAAATATGATGGGAAGAAAGTGCCACCCTCAGAATATCGATATGAACTATTACTTCCTTCGTCCTTCAGCGAACGTTGGCTGAATCCAAGTTCGAATACGTCTTAAATCTTTCCTTATAGACGGGAGAATCCAGTCCAGAGCAAAATTATTCCTTTTCAATATTTCTTGGATAATTGTTCGCCGGAACTGATTGCTTTTGTATGATCATCCTCACATTTCGTCAAGTGACTGTCTTGGAAACGTAAGAACGTATTGCTGATATACACTCTGTCAAGGAGATCACAAACTCAACCAACAATTATCATTATTTATCATCATTATCATAATCATAATTATCATTATTATTATTATTATCATTATCATTATTATTATTATTATTATTATTGTTATTATTATTATTATTATTATTATTATTATTATTATTATTATTATTATTATTATTATTATCATTATTATCATTATTATTATTATTATTTTTATCATTATTATTATTATTATTATTATTATTATTATTATCATTATTATTATCATTATTATCATTACTATTATTATTATTATTATTATTATTATTATTATCATTATTATTATTATTACTATAATCATCATTATCATTACTACTATTACCATTATTATCATGGTTATCCTTAACTTTGTGATTATCTATGTTACATTTAGTGTTCCTGTTCTGGCACGTCTCATCTCGATTCTGTTTCATGATTTAAGCTGGCGACTATTTTCTACTCCATGTTTAACAAATCTCACTTCAATGGCTTTTACTCTCAGAGCCGTTTTGTACATAAAGTTTTCACGGTTGCAGCTGCATATTTCGTACGGACTGGATGACGTTTTCGCCAGCTCACGGTCAGCAAAGCAGCAAAGCTCACGATCAGACGCGTAGCTTTAAACCACTCCTCTCCCAACGAACTCAAAACCCACAGACATGGTCATGTCGAAGATCCCCAAGACTTGACAACCTCTTTACGCTCTCCCGAGAATTATATAAGAAGTCGCATATACTAACCCCGTCGCCAAGGTGAAGTGGACTGACGTCTCGAGAACTTCTGAGGGTTTGGTCTTCCTCGCTGCCCTTACTTAGTAAGGTCTGGCGTAGCTTATGGCGCCGACGTATGATGATACTCCACGTCCTTTCGAGACGGCGCGTCAAGGAGGAAGCATATATTGTCCTCCACGGAGATCTGACGCTTCTGGTAACACTCGAGTAAAATATAGGGGGGAACAAAAAAAGTAAAAGGATTTCAACATGGAAAAATGTCTGGAAATGTGAAATGAATCTAATGGGGAAGAAATATCTTACAGACAAGGAAGATTATAATTCATATAGACGTCTTTCATGAATGTATTTAATTACGGCGGGGCCAGAGACTGTATTTTCCACTGAAACATACATACACCCAGACTGTCACCTCTACAAACATTCAGACCAAGTTTCAGGTGAACAGACGCCCTTGACTGAGATTCGAATGCAGTTCAGTTGACGCCTCTATTCTTATCCTTAACCCCACTCCTATCTTCGGGTAGTAGATCAAGTGAATTAGCTCAACTTACACCTAACCCCAGCGTGCAATCTAGTGTGGTTTGTTGAGACGGGTTTCAGCATCGCTGTGAGTAATTTTCAGCTTCTTTAATTTTGTCTCTTTATGGTCCGGGAACTGTCGCCTTCATTGAGCCTCATAACATTCTCACTCGACTAGCAATCATTCCTTCGGCTTCTTTTTCTTCTTCTACCCTCAACATTTTACCTCTTAGCATCTGTCTGTCTCTTTCCAAGGCTGCCTCGGCTCCTTTCTCCTTCCCCCATTCCACCATAGATCCTCTCCCACTACGACTACAATCTTCCATACATCTTTTCCATGGTGTGGATATCCACAAGTCTCTCTGAAGACGATTTCTCCCTCATGCCACATATCCTTCCCATGTCTTTAGTCATGTACTCCATCTGTCCTCCTTTACACGTGGGGTATACGACTATACTGCACGTGTTTTTATTACCACCTGGCCCTACGAGAAGGTGAGGTATCGTATATATTTCTTCTAGTATTGACAGACTTACTTGAGAACAGATTAGTTAAACATACCACATATTTGATATCATCTGCTATTTCTCAGCTCTTTTCAGCACCGCGGTAGCTACCACTGAGTGACATTATTATTCTGCCACTGAGTAACATCATTATTCTATCAGTGCGTAACATTATTCTACCCTTGAGCAACATTATTCTACCACTGAGCAACATTGTTCTACCACTGAGTGACATCATTATTCTACCACTGAGTAACATTATCCTACCACTACGTGACATTATTCTACCACTGAGTGACATCATTATTCTACCACTGAGTGACATTATTATTCTACCACTGAGTAACATTATCCTACCACTACGTGACATTATTCTACCACTGAGTGACATCATTATTCTACCACTGAGTGACATTATTATTCTACCACTGAGTAACATTATCCTACCACTACGTGACATTATTCTACCACTGAGTGACATCATTATTCTACCACCGAGTGACATTATTAATCTACCACTGAGTAACATTATTGTACCACTGCGCCCTCCTCCTCCTCCTTCTTCAGGAGCGTCAAATGAGCAAACAAAAAAAAAAAAAAATCATTTCCAGCGCTTAGAAAAAAAAGAACTTCGAAAACAACACCATTCTTTCAGACCTAAGCATCAGCTGCAAATATCCGACCAAATTTTCTTTCTCTCTCTCTCTCTCTCTCTGTCTGTCTCTCTCTCTCTCTCTCTCTCTCTCTCTCTCTCTCTCTCTCTCTCTCTCTCTCTCTCTCTCTCTCTCTCTCTCTCTCTCTCTCTCTCTCTCTCTCTCTCCCATCCCTCGAGCGCCCGTGACGTCATTGCGATCCTCCCGATGGAAGAGGGAGGGAGGGTTGGTTGAACATAACCTTCAGTCTGGATCACATAAATTCCTTCCTTTCCAAAACTCTTTTTCCCGTAAATGGCGTGAGGAGGGGGTCTACTGACGTGGCAGGCAGGCAGGGGAAGGGAAGGTGTGTGTGTGTAGGTGTGTGGGTGTGTGGGTGTGTGGGTGTGAGTGTGGGTGTGTGTGCGTGTGTGTGGGTGGGTGTGTAGGTGTGTGTGTGTGTGTGGGTGTGTGGGTGTGAGTGTGGGTGTGTGTGCGTGTGTGTGGGTTGTGTGTGTGTGTGTGAGTGTGAGTGTGGGTGTGTGTGTGTGTGTGTCTCTGTGTGTGTCTATTATGTACGGAGACTCAAGGACGTGTTTGTGTAAGCTTTCCGGTTATGATTGGACTGCGAAACGCTGAAGGAATGTTTCGAGGTGAAGTGAAGGGTGAAGGATGGTGGTAGTGCGCGGGGAGAGGGGAGGCTTCGATTCCCCTGAAGGAGGAAGAGGTTGAGGTTGAGGTTGAGGAGGAGGAGGAGGATTCGATTCTGCTGAGTTGGTTGAGCAGGAGGAGGAGATTGAGGTTGAGGAGGAGGAGGAGGTTGAAGAGGAGGTTAAGGTTGAGGAGGAAGAGGAGGATGCGATTCTAATGATGGAGGTGGAGGAGGAGAAGAAGGGGCAGAAGGGGAAGGGTGAGGAGGAGGAGGAGGAGAAGGAGAAGGAGAGATAAGGAGGTTCAGGAGGAGGAGAAAAAGAGGGGGAAAGGAAGATTTCATCCTTCTGAGGAAGGAAGAGGATTCGATTCTGCTTAAAAAGGAGGAGGAAGAGAAGGAATAGAAGGAGGAAGACTTAAAGGAAAGGCGGGTCTTGTGGTGCCATTGAACCATCTGGGTCTTTGGGTACGTAAACAACGCCTCTTGTGTACGTTGCTTCAAGTTAATATGAAAATATTTTTCTCTTTTCCCGTCGTTTACGTCTGTCAAATGGCTCCATTTTCATCCCTCTGCCGCACAGTATCTAAAGCCAGTCGACCAGAGCTCTGGTTCAGGGCAGAGATGCTAGAGGTGGAGCCATTCATCTCCTGTGCATATCACCACTTGGCCACATAGTAAATTCTGCTGTACGAAAATCATTGTTACATACTGTCATCTCCGTCTATTTACCTGTATCCATCCACTCATACAGGGAGTCACATGACTGTCGCCCCAACATGTCTTTCTTTTTATTTAACTGTAAAGTCAAAACAGAGAAAATGATGGACGAATCCTGTCTCTGTGATCAGGAGACATAATGATAAAGATGCGTGTCTGATCAGGACTCTGAACTTATAGATATATATATAATGGGACAATAGACATCACAGATACCCCAGGACACCTGGACTTTTAATGAGTCCGTGGTGATGATAATGATTTTTACTAATCGCCATAACATCCGAGTATTAATCAAACGTTAATTCTTTCGCAGCATTAGTCTTTGGTAATTCAAACTCATTACTGCGAAATGAATCGCCTCATTTTTGCGAATTCTGATGATAAATCAAGGTAGGAAGAGCCTGATCTATTTAATGCTATTGATGCACTGTTGGTAAAAGAGGGTCGACGAGACACATTACCCTCAGTGCTGCAGTGTCAATCACTGACGACCCACCGTGCCGCTGGAGAGACTAGCAGTGAAAGGTTTCAGATGAGAATTGATCAGGTTACCGGTGTTTTTGGTTTCTAAATCGTTTATGGTTTCTATATCCTTCTTGTTTTCTTTTTCTATGTCATTCTTGGTTTATATGTAGTTCTCGGTTTCTAAGTCCTTCGTGTTTTTCGAAGTCTTTCTTGGTTTCTAAGACGTTCTCGGTTTCTAGGTCCCGCACGGTTTCTAGGTCGCTTTAGGTTTCTTAACCGTTCTTGTTTTTATTCTAAGTCGCCCTTGGTTTCCAAGGCGTTTATAGCTTGAAGTCGTTCCTTGGTTTCTAAGTCGTTCACGGTTTCTAAGTTATTCTTGGCCTCTGATCGTTCAATGGTTATCTAATTTCCCCTTGTTGACTATAACCAAGGAAATAATAAAATACATTTTTTTCCACTTAACTCTGAAACTCCCTTTCGACATTCGGAACTGTAACTTTTGTAATGAAGTTAAATCAACTTCGTAATTTCGGGATATGTATACATGAGTCTCCGATGCGTGGAATACAATCCTATACCTCCGCTGCCTTAGGAATGGAATCAGGGATAGAAAAAAGAAAAAAGGAAATATCAGATTATGAATTATATTATATCAGGAGAGAGCTACAGTCTGCCATCTTAAATGTAGGGGTTCGATGCCTGGTAGCGAATAGATACACGTTCAAACTTTCCTCGTTATATTAAGCTCTGCCTAGCAATTTTCCCCTGTCAGATTAACAGTGTCACGGAAGATCCAATTATGTGCAGCGCTGGTCGCAGCTGGTTTCACTGTCCAGCCACGGACGTAGGGGGTGCTGAAGACGAGCCAGATGCCTGTACGTGGCAACAGCTTCACTGACTATTCACGGACATAGGCAGCCTTAAGGACGAGCCACAACCGTCTCCCTGCCTCGTCACGTACCAGTACGAGCCTAGTCACGTACCAGCTACTTCATGGCTGAGCCACGGACGTAACCTTAAGGACGAGCCATCTACCAGCACATAGCAACTGCTCCACTGACCCGCCACGGACCGATACGGACAAACCAGCTACTTCATTGCTGAGCCACGGACGTAGACAACGCCAAAGGACAAAACCAATTATCTACTTACTTGTGGTTACTTTACAGTCCAAACACGGACTTAGACTGATTTAAGGACGAGCTAGCTGCCACGGACTGTGAACGGACGAGTTAGCTATCCGCGCACCAGTAACTACCTCTCTATCAAGTCACGGACAGTTTTAAGGACGTACTAAACATAGACAATACGTTCTTACATCACATTCCCAGAATAGAAAGAAATGCACAGAGAAATTCACTTTGAATTTCCTTTCAGGTTTGCACAACACGTAACGTATTATAACACTCTTCCATTTTCTTCCAGATAGAGAAGGGAAAAAGTGAATCTAGATGAACGAAAGTAAGAACAGAGTAGTTGTAAGAAGAGGTACATAACAAAGTTCCTTTGAACACCACCGGGGAACAATGATACCGATGAACTTTGAACGAGCGAGAACATATTTGTGAACTCCTCATTCCACGGGGGTTGAATTTTGAGTTATGTGGAAGCAATGGAGTGATGGATGTGGCACATTTTGCTCCCGCACACGTCGCTAAATTCCAGGTATGACGGAACTGTTTCGTTCTGTGGTTCATTTGTGGTTAGTGAACAGAGCGGATGAATGGTAAGTGCCTTGCAACATGAGCGGGGAGGGTTCAAAGCGCTTCAGATCTCGATGGTTTGATACTGCGTGTGTGTGTGTGTGTGTGTGTGTGTGTGTGTGGGATTACTGTTTCTGACTGCTGATTGTGTGTTACAGGGAGAGAGTTTTACATTCGTGTCGCCCTGTATCTTATTCTTGTGTCTATGGACAGCGTTTTTGTTTTTTGTACACACACACACACACACCCACACACACACACACACACACACACACACACACACACACACACACACACACACACACACACACACACGCACAAGGAAATAGATAAATACATATATATATATATATATATATATATATATATATATATATATATATATATATATATATATATATATATATATATACAACCAAAATATCATTGAAATGAAAAATAAATAAAAATATATACAATCGAGAGTATTTTCCTCTAATAATATTTGATCAAATACAAAGGGACGCCACTGAAAGCAAAATGAATACATTGATGAGCAACAAAAGCTAAACTTCAAAAACAAACTGGTTTCATCTGCCCGGATCTGAAAAATTTAATCAGCGACTACAACTCTCCCCCCCTGACCGCTGCTCCGCTCACCTGGAACTTATATTTCGGTCGAACATCGGAGCACAAAATCACACACAGAGATCTGTCTTGTATTTTAGTCCCTGCGCCCCCCTTTTTTTTACTCTGTGCCATAAATAGAGAGATAGCATTTGTTGAGTTTGTTACCGCATGGCTGAATGACACAGGCTGGTGTATATGATACGGCATGAATAGAGCGGGGGAAACGCTGGTGTGTATATATATATATATATATATATATATATATATATATATATATATATATATATATATATATATATATATATTCCTATGAGTCCACGGGGAAAATGAAACACGAAAAGTTCCCAAGCGCACTTTCGTGTAATAATCACATCTTCAGGGGAGACACAAGAGAGAAATATAAGTCAGTTGATATACATCGAAGAGACGAAGCTAGGACGCCATTTGGTAAACATGTTTACCAAATGGCGTCCTAGCTTCGTCTCTTCGATGTATATCAACTGACTGTTATATTCCTCTCTTGTATCTCCCCTGATGATGTGATTATTACACGAAAATGCACTTGGGAACTTTTCGTGTTTCATTTTCCCCGTGGACTCATAGGAATATATATGTGTGTGTGTGTGTGTGTGTGTGTATGTGTGTATACGTATTTGAACTGAGGGAAAACGGGACACACAAATACGCAAATACAGGGTAAGGAAAGGATTGAGAATAGAGAAAACGGGGCGACGAATGAAAACTGTGTGACAGAAAAAAATAAAATAATCACCTCGACTATAATTCTGTCCGAAAGAGACATATTTTGAGTAGCGTCTTTTCTTCTGTACTAAATGGATCATTACTATACGCCTTCATTTGCATAGCCTCAGTGACTACCTTTTCTTCTGTGCTTAATGGATCATTACTATACGCCTTCATATGCATAGCCTCAATGACTATCTTTTGAATGCGCTACGTGAGTTAGGGGAGCTAGTACAAGCCGTTGAAGTAGTCTTCCTAAAACACACCCATCCACCTCGATCCACCAGACCCTCCCACATTTTCATTATCTCCCCGTTAATACAGAGTCTAAAGTACACAATTTATTCACAAGTTAATTTGATGACCCTGGATGGAAAGTCGATAAAGGTGTGATGATATTAATTGTACTAATTCATTCTATGGCTGCTGTCAGGTACTGCTGTAAAGATATATTCATACAGAGAACCAGGATTTTTCCTCTTGTTCCACAATCTGTTGCCTGAAGTTATAATGGATTGGAACCAGGATTTTCCTCTTATTCCACAATCTGTTGCCTGAAGTTACTGGATTGGAACCAGGATTTTCCTCTTATTCCACAATCTGTTGCCTGAAGTTACTGGATTGGAACCAAGATATCTTCGTACACTACAATCTATTGCCTTAAGTTACTGGATCGGAACTAAGATTTCCTCGTATTCTACAGTCTATTGCCTTCAGTTACTGGATTGGTACTAAGATTTCCTCGTATTCTACAGTCTATTGCCTTCAGTTACTGGATTGGTACTAAGATATCCTTGTATTCCACAATCTGTTGCCTGAAGTTACTGGATTGGTACTAAGATATCCTCTTATTCCACAATCTATTGCCTGAAGTTACTGGATTGGAACCAAGGTACCCTCGTATTCTACAATCTATTGCCTGAAGTTACTGGATTGGAACCAAGATATCCTCATATTCTACAATCTATTGCCTGAAGTTACAGGATTGGATTATGTAATGGACGATCAACCGTTTTGCTTCTTAAATATTAGTGTGGCAGTGAATATAAGTGTGTGTGTGGAAGGAGTCTTCACACTCCAGGTTTCTTAATTCGTCGAGGCCTCAAAGTTGCCAACACTAAACTCTCTCCAGACAGCCAGAGTCTCTTCGCTTCAAACTTTTCTCAGGGGTTTAGGAGGAAGGTCTTATGTGGGGCGTGAGGCACAGAAGGATCTGCCTCTGTCAACTCTTTTCCTCTTTTCTTTTTTTTTAATGGAGTTATAATCCTATCTTATTTGCTTGCAGCTCACCTCTCTTCTTTATAGGTTTTGTTGTGATCTACGAAGCAGATTGAGGAATCTAATGAGTCATCACACGTTTATATTGTGTTCTTATAATTCTTCTTTTGTTTTGCTTTTTTTTATACACCGTTTCTATACCACTCTACTACTGTCAGCAGGTGCTTGAAATCGACTTCATGTTTCAGCACTGAAATCAGTTATTCTGCCATGAATTGAAGTTATGCCCGTTGGGTGAAGGACAAGGTATGACTCTTCTTCCTACGTCAACTGTCATTATCTGCTACGTCAACTGTCATCATCTTCCACGTCAATTGTCATCATCTTCCACGTCAACTGTCATCATCTTCCACGTCAACTGTCATCATCTTCCACGTCAGCTGTCATCATCTTCCACGTCAACTGTCATCATCTTCCACATCAACTGTCATCATCTTCCACGTCAACTGTCATCTTCCACGTCAACTATCATCATCTTCCATGTCAACTGTCATCTTCCACGTCAACTGTCATCATCTTCCACGTCAACTATCATCATCTTCCACGTCAACTGTCATCATTCATATCTGACGCACCAAGCCAAAACCGATCAGTATTCAGCATAACCCATATAGCGAAGACGAGAAATGTTACTACGTCTTGCACTATACTATAACAAACTACTTCGCAAATCTTGTAGTCCAGCGCATCTTTCTACCAAATGCTTTTTAGAACGAAAGACTCTTCAGTGTGTACGAACAAAAGAAAATATATCGTTGAATAGCATGTGACAACACTGATCGTGCTGACATATTCCTAACGCCTGTCTGTATTTTCATACAATCCCTGTTTTCTGACACCACTTTATCCCGCTAGTCCTCGAATGATACAATCTGGTGGCAAATGATACTCACCATCTGGTGGCAGATGATACTCACCATCTGGTGGCAAATAATACTCACCATCTGTTGACATACTCACCATCTGTTGGCAGATGTGAGCAGGGGAAGTGATTAAAGTGATACACTTGTAATTGCTTTCATGATATGCAGGTCTGCGCTGCAGGGTGCCTCAAGTCTGAGAATACATATTCATCATCCTAGTTATCATACTGGGTCCTGGAATATGGTGATGGTACTTGGGCCTCCCGAGAGAGAGAGAGAGGAGCAGTGTTGATGCCACAAAGCAGCCACACTTGCTTGCTGGTGTGGAATTCAGTCATTCCATTGCTTGCTCGCGTTGTCGGCCTGGATCACACTAAGCTGACGGGTATATATGAACTGTTAGTGGACGAGATAGTAATTTGAGTACTGCGTCAAAGGATTACTCGATTCAAACATGCGACAGGAGAGCAAAATTAAACACCCCTTAAAAGAGATCAATGTATAGATGTATATGATGAAAAGTGTACTGAGATATTATTTGATCATCTCTTTTTTTTTTTTATGATTATAATTGTTTCTCAACTTTCGCATCAACCTAGCCTCTCTCTCTCTCTCTCTCTCTCTCTCTCTCTCTCTCTCTCTCTCTCTCTCTCTCTCTCTCTCTCTCTCTCTCTCTCTCTCATCTCCTCACCCTTGCCAATATCACCCGACCAATGTGAATGAATTCACTTAGTGGTCACGTAACCCAAACTTATCTAACCTGGGACAGAATATTTGTATTACGTGTGGAAATTTGAGTCCAAATGTGAGCTCTTGGTTAACATTATCGCATTAGTCTTTGTTTACCTGTTCTATTGGCGAACGAATTTGCATATTGATTTGTGTTATGATTTTTTTGGGCTATTGTGTTTTGCCTTTATGTTTGCAATGTTATGCCTGGTTTTGTTTGATTCTCACGAGTTTATTTTCATGGTCTTCTTTATTCTTGTTTATCAATTTAGCGAAGATATATGTTAGCATTTTCTGTTACTTATATAAGTATCGTCTCTTTCCCAATTTTGTTTATGATTTTGTTTATATATTTGCTTTCATTTTTTCATTCCTGCATTCCTATGTGTTCTATGATATTGTCTGCTTCATCGTTTTGTTGAATCTGAATCATTTTTTCCTGAGTTACCTACGATAAATAGGATTAATGTATTCATATATTACAGTAGAGGTTACAAGTGGAATAAATATCATTGAATTTATTCTACCCTTGATATAGCCCATACTTAAGGTATGATGTAGTTCATCACACAATGTCAAACTATGAGAAGAATAACCGTGAAACAGAAATTATCGTACAGTTCAAAATATCTTGCATATGTATACTATCACTTGAATAAGCAAATCACTAAATTCGTGGGAAATATATTTACATGAAGTTTAAATGCTGGATAATGAAAGATATTCATTCACAAAAAACTTACAAATCTTACGTTATGTTATACAAATCTTACGTACGTTTCCACAAATAGTGTTCAAAATCGAACAAATGCTTGATGTTCTATATATATATATATATATATATATATATATATATATATATATATATATATATATATATATATATATATATATATGTGTGGCGAGGTGGCGATGGGAATGAATAAAGGCAGACAGTGTGAATTGTGTGCATGGGTATATATGTATGTGTCTGTGTGATATATATGTGTACATTGAGATGTATAGGTATGTATATTTGCGTGTGTGGACGTGTGTGTATATACATGGGTATGGGGGTGGGTTGGGCCATTTCTTTCGTCTATTTCCTTGCGCTACCTCGCAAACGCGGGAGACAGCGACAAAGCAAAATAGAATAATAATAATATATATATATATATATATATATATATATATATATATATATATATATATATATATATATATATATGTAAATATATATGTAAATATATATATATATATATATATATATATATATATATATATATATATATATATATATATATATATATATATATATATATATACAAAATATTAACACCAAAAGCATGTTTTCTATGATGTGCCATTCATACATTTTAGTATAACCATTCTCCTCTACGATTTCTTCTCCTGGAAGTTACTGCCTCACCGTTAAGATGGCGTTAGTGGCAACTTCAAACAACTCTGTCAATGGTTAGGTGATTTGAGCGAGTTTTCGTCCTTCGATGCACTTGCTCTACTTTCATTCCCGCCCACGTCCCCGGTGCGTTGAGGGCTTGGACAGCGGAGTGTGTGTTTGCATAATCGTTTTTCACGCGGAGTTCGGTAGTATTACCTCAGCGATGCGGGAACTGCTAATATATACCAGAGAATGTACGAACAATGGCTAATGACTGTAGAGCATATCCATCGGGTGCATAGACTCTTAGGAAATGGTGTAAACCTTCGGCTTCTTACAATCGTTCATCACAAGAGGCAAGGAAGGAAGGCCAAGTATCTCTCTGTGAAATTCATTTGGACTGAGAAGGTCTGCTGAGGACGGTGGATGAGGATCTGGACTTGGTGAGTGTTGCATATTTGTAGCTGTTATAAACATGTTTGACCGTACCAGCGAATCACTGAACGAGACTTCGAGATCCAGTAGACAGGTAGGTGGAGTTATTTTCGTATTTATTCTCGTGTTTTATCTATTTCATTTATGCATTAATTATTGTGATGTATATAATTAGTATAACAGGCTTAGGTATATTTTCCATGTATAGAAGGGTTTGTTGGGTGGATGTTTAAGTCTGGGCGTAATAACTAGCAGGGGTCGTTAAGGCTCGTTAGTGTCAAGCTGCGTCCGGCAACTGATAAACCATCTATATTTCTTACAAGTGTTTATGAACATTTGGAGGACCACATACTCTCGTTATGTACCCCATGATGTTGTTGAAACATTACAATTTCGTGTACATTTTCGCATCTTGATTCGGTAGGAAAAAATCTTTTTCGTAGATACTTGTTCGAAAATACTAGATAAAGCTTTCATGATCAATTTTGATCGAAAAACGAATGATACATGTCATTTAGAACGTATTTTGTCGGATATGTTTGGGACTAGCGTAAAGCATAGCGAGATTCGGAGACTCCGGAGCTCCGAGCGAGTAGTGATTCGAAACACGAGCAGAAAGTGAACCACCGTGTTAGAGACTCCGGAGCCTCGGACGGGTGATCGGAAACACTATAGTTAGTGGAACCATGATTAAAACGCCATGATGTAAATATCGGTGAATTAATATTGTGAATCAAAAAGTGCATTTCAAAGACTTTCGCGTATAATCCTGACGTTTAGTGAGACAATAAGTGAAAAGGTAATAGAAGAGACATAAGCAGAATCGCGAATGATAAACCAGATCATTTCCGAATCCTCATAACCGAATCTTCTATACAAGACAGCTGAAGACCACCACCACCGCTCGTAGATACATGACCCCTTGCTGAGCACATTCCCCTCGCTGATCACGTCTCGAATGTTCTACTTCTTTACCCTCGTCACGACGCTAACAAACATCACGTGAAACTTTGCTAACTTCTACTGTTCCCTCGGGAATTCTATTTTGAGTTCCCTAGCGGCGATTTGAGGAAATTTTGCAGATTCCCTCTTTGTCTCTATGGTGAGTACTGTTGTTGGAATTTTGGGTGGGGAATCGAGGTAAGCTTTGGACTGAAGTGGGGTGACTGTCATGGTGGGTTAAGTCGCTGTTGTAGCAAAAATGAAAATGGCACAAGTGTAATAAGACAGATAAGTCTCGTCTGCTCTTTTGGCTTTTTCATAGCGAGGCTTTGGCCAGGGTACTAAGATACCCACTTCACGGTCAGGCTCATAGGGTGGAAGACCGGGCAGGTGAGGCGTAGTTTAAACTGGAGCGAATGAATTGCTTGTGGAGGATGTTGGATTTTTCTTTTCCTTTCCTCTTGTCCAAGTCTAGTGCTCATTAGTGCACTGAAGTCATTTAGATCGTGTGTAATCTTAGTATTTGTAACTGATGTTGAGTCACTGTCATACGTGTTGCTTAGAATGGTTGGTATTTTGTTCAACGGGAGAAAGTGTCCATTCGAGGTGAGTGGAGGGTATGAGCTGGACGCTTGTCTGTTTGCGGTTGAAAATGAGCGACTTCTCTAAAAGATGCAGATAGTGTTATTGGTTAGAGCCATTCTCTCAGTTGTGAAATGTAATGCTGCATGTTTGATGTCGCTACTGTGGTGTTGGGTGTTGTGATTGTGAAGTAGTCTGCTTACGATAGGACCTTCATTTTGTGGTTCGCTGGTGGTAATCTTTTCTCTCCGTTTCCCGCGTAGCGAAGTAGCACCACAGAAAAGCGAACAACTGCCTTGTTTGTTCATGTACACTTGTCATTTATATATCATCTTGCCTCGTATATCCTAGCCAATAAAGCAGTTATTTTTTTATCGTATTCTCTCGTTTACACCACTCCAGTTAACCCTGCCAGAACACGCGCTAAACTGGTGACTCCTGGAGTTTAGATTTTCGGAACACGTCCTTAGTGTTGTCACCTTCCTCGACTCCTGTTCTCATGGTTCCTTTTCCACCACCGCCGACCGTCAGCTAACACCTGCCCCTCTATCTCTGTGTAAGGTGAAGCTTCACCGTATACCGTAATTCTGCCTTCTACCAACAGGAACCAAAGGTGACCCAGAGTGTTTGCAGTATGGCCGCTACAAGGCAAACTCCCTCTGTGTAACCGGTAATCACCGCACCTATGGTTTGCACAGGCAGGGTCTATTATCACCGATGACATGATCAGTACGCCCAAGTGATCTGTTACACCAACAGACACCCTGGAGGATGTTCGGACACTAGTCTTCCTGCAGGTTGCTGATGCTGACAGGAATCTACAGAAGATTAGCTCCTCGCCAGCTCTGGTATGGGACCTTAGGACATCATCTCTGATCCTCCGTCGTATGGAGAGGCTGTGCCAAACTCTCTTCGGCCCTCGTCCTACAGACCTTCTGCAGATGATCATACAGCGATTACCTCAGCACATCCAGACGGCCTTTGGTTACCATTCCCACAGTGACACCACTGTCCAACCTTGCTGCCGCGGCTGATCGGCTCGACTACATCTATGCACGAGTACCTCGCTGTGTCCACCCTCTTATCCTCTGACGCCCTGTCGGGTGCTCTACGCTTCCAGCCGACGGCACAACCCAGTATATGAACGTTCTCCACACGACAACAACCCCAACTACCGCCTTCAGTCGCCCTGAAGACCTCCTCACTCGGATCGACATCTCTGTACTACACTCGTCTAGCAGCTCCTCGTCACGGAACCCAACTTTACGTCTCACAACGCCCAGCCACTCGTCACACCTCTGCTTCCATCATCTTGCAGACCGCGAGTGCACAGTTGTGAAACCCTCTCCAACTCGTCAGGAAACGCGGCCCCCCTGAAACTGTTGATGTCCAGTTCTCCTTGCTCATCTGAGAGCCCCAGTGTTGTATGTATGTACGTACCCGACCTTCCCTCTGGCCTCGAGTGTAGTTCCACCAGAAGCCAAGCTCCGCCGTTCTCCTCATGATCTTCTCGCCTCCAGCTGCACCTCCATACCAGTGTTCCGACATTTTATCTGAATGCTCACGACGCCCTTCTGCACGTTTGACGGTCGCTAGTGCGGGGTCAAAGATGCTGGGGATGGGGAATCATCCGTCCCTCGGACACCTGTAGGGCATGTCCCCTACACCATGAGTGGCGTCTTTGTGGCCGGCTACCGCGCCTTATAACTTGACGCGCCCAGACAGTTACCCCCTATGCTTCATCTGCAGGACTTCTTCCTTGACCTACACAGATCCTTCTCGTATCTCGCACCAGGTGCACCCACGAGTCTCTCCACCGATGCTTCCTCCGCCACAGGGGCCACCCTACACCAGCGTGTCGACGAAGATTGGTTGCCCATCGCTTTCTCTCTTGGGATACTCGCGTCGGCGGAGAAGTAGTACAGCACATTCGACAGAGAACTGCTGGGCGATGATCTACAGTGCCAAACGGCACTTCTAATGTTCCCTTGCAGGTCGGGAATTCCATGTCATGAACCAGAAACCCTTGACGCATGCCACCGTTACCAAGAGTGACGTCCATTCACCTGGGGTCACCCGACATCCGAGTTGCATATCTCTGTTCACTACAGACATCAGTTACGTGAAGGGCACAGACACTCTAGTAGCCGCTGCCCTCCGTCGGTGCAATTGCATTCTCTGGCTGTGTCTACTACGCTGTGATTTCAACGACGGGATCCCGAGTTGTTTACCATCGTGGGTCATCGTCATCCCTCTGGGTCACAGACGCCCCTGTCCCTGGCTCCGGGATGACGATCGCGTGTGACACGTCTCTACTCGGACCCCCGTTGCCATCTTTTTCCCCAAGCCTCACCGCAGACAAATTTTTGACTCTCCATTCCCTCCACCACCCAGGTATCCATGCAGCTCGGCACCTCCTCACCCACAAAGTTGGTTGGTCATCAACGCAGATGTCCGGCAGTGGGCCAGCTCTTAGTCTCCAGTTCCAGCGTTCCAAGGTCCACATCCACACACATGCTCCCCTCCACCGGTATCCTCTTTTCCTGCAGGTTTGATGTGGTACACGTGGTCATTGTCGGAGCTCCTCCTCCTTCGGATGGTAACTGCTACCTCCTGACCTGCGCTGACCGTCGTTTCTCCACATGGTCCAAAGCAATTACTCGTGGCCGATATATCTTCTAAGTCCATGGCCCTGTGTTTCCCTTCACGGCTAGGCCTCTGTGTTCGAGGTACCTTAAGTTATCACTGACCTGGGTCGACGATTCGAGCCAATCCCTTGATAGACTTTCCTTGGTTCCACTGGTCACCGCACCACGGCTTATCACCCGTCCTCCTGCAGTATGGTCGAAGGATTTCATCGGTAGCTCAAGGACTCTCTCATGGCGCAGCCTCGCCTTTAAGCCTGGGTCGACAGCCTTCCCCTCGTCCCATTAAGTATCCGCCCGGCGATAAGAGACGTGGTTTCTTTATCTGCGGAACAAACTTGTGGTTCTACTCTCCGTCTCCTTTGGTTATTCCTCAACACCGCACTCTGCACTACTGGACCCCCCAAACTTGAGTGGGAAGGTTGCGTGCCGCTCTCGCTGACATCCTCCCTGTTCCAGCTCGCCATTCCTCCACTCTGCCCAGGTATGTTCCTCGAGATCGTTCTGGTGGATGCAGTTCGCAGACCCTTACAGCAGCGATACGAAGATCCATTCAAGGTGCTTAGCCGTACCCCTCAAAAGACTGCACCATTGAACACTGTGGAAGAACTGAGGTCATCTCTGCTGATCGCTTGAAACTTGTACGCCTTGACATCTCTGTCGAAGTCCTTGAACCACATACAACTCTTACCCTTCCCTTGCCTCCTTCCAATTTCTCTTCCTCTGGTTCCAGTAACACCTACACCTCCTCCGGATGATCTCCAACCTTCCTTACCCGTGCTACAAACCCCACTGCGCCAGACCAAGGATCGCTACTACTGTGAAAGAGAACCAAAGACACCATCACCACAAGATCCACGCGCCACACGAGCACCTGCAGGTCCACACGCCAGACTGAGATCCCGCCACTCCTCACCAGCACTGGATGATCAAATGGCTATATCATCTACCTCATGAACATAACATACTTTACATCAAGGGAACGATGGAGACTGGGAGATGTGTAGCTCTCCCACGGGCACCTCGCAACTGTCACCTAGATGACGTCTTGACCTGGCAGCTGGAGAGCCCGTGACCTCTTCTAACAATCCTCAGAAGAAAACGATTGGTGGCCCATCCTACACATATGCACCTGCAATATTAATCCCTCGCACCCACACTCTATTTCGGCGGTTGCAGTTCGGAAGCTGCTGCTGTGATATAGATGACTTAACCTCAAGTCCACCAGCATGGAGAAAGGTCAGAGGCTTTCGACGTTTCTAATTCCCTTTGGGAATGGCTCCCCATCACAGAATTGACCTTGATGCCTCTTAAATACCCGGGTATCACCGCAGCGAACCAGTCGACCAGTAACCGGTGCCTAAGAGACTCACAGGATCACTCTACTAGCGCCTTGACGCCTCCTACCAATACGCCGACTCTGAAAGGCTACATCATTCGTTAGAGGCTGTCCTCCCTGTGGCTTGGTCTCTGAACCTGCACCTCCAATAGCACATTGCCCTATGTGACCTACCTCGTATATCCTACCCAATAAAGCGGTGTCGTTGTCGCTTAACGTGTTTCCGTGCCCCTCTACCGCAGTTATACCACTCTAATACATCCCACCATAATACCAAATGGCGTCCTAGCTACGTCTTTTTGTTGTATATCAACTGATTGTTATATTTCTCGTCTCCCCTGATGTGATTATTACACGAAAGTGCACTTGGGAACTTGTTTCATTTTCTCCGTGGACTCGTAGGAATATATACATGTATTTGAAAGACTCCTGACTTTGGTATATGTGGAGGTCATTGACTGAAACGGAAGGGTGTTCAGCATGATCACGGGCGAACGAGTGAACACAAGGACACAGGAACACCCAAGCCATAGTTATCGCAAAAGCCGACCCTTAAAGCTGTGCGAGCTGGGCGAACTTCCTACAACTGCTGTTATATGCCTGGGTCTCAAAGTTATGCAATTAAGGAGGTGTAATTTTTAACGCTGAACTGATGCGAGGGATTCGCTGCCCTCCATATCACATATACAGCTGTTCACCTTGTATTTCATACCATACCAGATATCTTTTATCAGTACTCGTATTGTGAAATAAAACCTTGCCAAGGATCCACCTCGTTCTGAGGAATACTTATGTCTCGTTCATTGATTAGAAGTATTGTTCACAGGTGTCCTCTCTTCGTTGTATATCGACTGACTGTTATACTTCTCTTGTATCTCCCCTGATGTGATTATTACACGAAAGTGCACTTGGGAACTTGTAGTTTTTTTTTCCTCGTGGACTTGTAGGAATATATCATATACTCGTTTGTTGTCCAGACTCTTGCAGCGCTCAGGAGGCTGGTCACAACCATCGTTTAGGACCATATTTTGTGGTGATGTGTGCACGTCTGTGTGCTGAGTCCGGACAATTGAGTGGAAAGTGTTTGGTCTCCTCTATAGTAGCTACATCGTGGGTATATATGGTCTTGGTTTGTTGAAAAGGTGTTTATGGGTATTGTAGTGATGGGTAACTATATATTCATCTATATATCGAGAGCAGGCAACAGCTGAGAGCCATCTACACACAACTCCCTCAGTAACTCCCCCTCCAGCCTCTCTCAGTATCTTGATAAATGTACCTGACTGTACACAACTCAGGCTTGAAGTGCGTAAGATAAGCCACAATGACCCCCCCAGCGTGGCATTATCTCTGTCATAAGGCATATACATACACACACACCGTGAGCTGTGGTGGATTATCGACCCAAGTGACTGATTGGTTTGTGGATACATGATAGTGCTGTATTCTCGGCTGGTAACTGTAGATTGATGTCAGTTGCTTTTGTTTATATGATCGTATGTTATCTTTTTTAAGACTCGCACAAGGCAAAGGATACGTAATGATATTGGGATAATTTTGCGTGACGGTAGCACTCGTTGCAAAGAGAGACTACGACAGTTGGTGCAGGAATCCCTCCCTCCCCTCATCCCGCTAAAAGCGTTACTGCTTTCTCCTCGAACACAGCTTTGTGGCCTCCTCCCCGCTTGCAACACACCCTAGCTTCAGCTCCTTCCTGCAACACAGGTGGATGACCCAAGGTTCCTCCTCCTTCTGCACCACTGGTTTATGATCCCTGCCAGCCTCCTCCCTCCAAAACACTTCAACCTTCTCCCTCCTTCCCTTCCTGCAACACAAGTGTATGGAGTCTGCTAACTCTCCCTGCAACAAAGGCGTTTCATCCTAGCCTTCCCCTCCTGCAGCGCGGGTGTATGGTTTCAGCTTCCTTCAAATTCCTGCAACACATGCATATGGTCCCAGGCTCTCTCCTCCTCCAACACAGGTGTATGGGTAGTCCCAGCCTCTCTCCTAACCCCCCCCCCCATTCGTACTAGTGTTGACCCGGCGTACCACATCAACCTGAGCTGGAATGGAACCTCGTACAAATGATCTCATGTGTTATTCAGCCCTCTGCCTCCCCTGCTCCGCCGACAGGCAGGTCCCACCCCCGCGTAGTTTTTAAATGTAAATTACAACAACGTTGGAATATAGTAATTCTTCCCCAGAAGGACCATAAGAGACTAATATATATTTTTTTATATGGTAGTTTTCCTAGTTTGCGAAGTAGCTCAAGAACGGACGAAAAAAATAAAGCCACGTCCTCTCCCATCCAGTCTCCAGCTGTTGTGTGTAATACACCGAAACTACAGCTCTCCATCCACAACCAGGGCCCATAGACTTTAACATGGTTTACACTGGACGCTTTACATGCCCTGTTTATTTGCATGAACGTCGACCTCCCCATGTATACCACATCGTTCCAATTTACGATATCCAGTGCACGTCTTCACGCCTCTGTATGTTCAGGACCCGATCGCTCAAAACTTTTTTTTTTCACATCCTTTCATCTCTAATTTGGTCTCCTCATTCCCTTCGTTTCTGACACTTATATCTTCTTTGTCAACCATTCCTTGCTTATTCTCTCCAGATAGCCAAGCACTTTCGACACATCTCTTAGTTACCACACCTATCTCTTACCTTATTACTTGTTCGGTCAAACCACCTCTCATCACGTATTGTCCTCACACATTTCATTCCCAACACAACCACTACCCACCGCAATTTCATCTATTGCCAATGCCTCCCGTTAATATTGTATTGTTAAAGCTACTACTACTTCAAACACATTCTTCAGCTCTCCCACAACCTCTGCCCCTGTTACCCACCCAGTGATTCATTTCTGCTTCCATGGTTCCCTTCGCTGCCAGGTCCACTCTTCGATATCTGAAATGCCGTACTCAAGTTCTCTCCATTCAAACTCTCACCCCAACTAATCTGTCCCTCAGCCCTGCTAAACCTAATAACCTAGCTTTTATTCACATTATCTCTTGCCTGTATCCTTCCACACGCCCTTCCTGACTGTCAAACTTATGCAGTTTGGCTCTCGAATCTGCCACCAGTGCTGTATCATAAGCAAACAGCCGACTTGCTTTCCAGGCCCTTTCATCCCTTACAGACTACATACTCTCCACGATCTCGGACTCTTGCATTTACCCTCGCTTCCCTAACCATAAACAAATTAAACGTGGTGACATTACACACCCTTGCTACAGACCAGCCTTCACTGGGAACCATTCTCTCTCCTCTCTTCCTACTTGCAGACATACCTTACACCCTTGATAATATTTCTCGCTTCCTGCAGCTTTCCTCCTACACCATACATTCTTGAGACCTTCCACATAGCATCTGTTAACCCTGTCGCATGCTTTCTCGAGGTCCATAAATGCCCCATACAAATGCATGTGTATTTTTCACACACATTGCTCAATGCAAAAAAAAAAAAAATAAACACCTGATCCACACATCTACCACTTCTGAAACCACACGGGTCCTCCCCCCCCACTACAATTTGCCTGGTGCAACAGACGTATAATTATATAATATGAGCATACCTTTATCCCCCTTGCATCTATACAGCGGCACTATACGTGCATTCCACCAATCCTGAGAATCCTCCGGCACATCACTATGGTCCATACATTCGCTGAAAATCCTAACTAACCAATCATCAACGCAGTCTCCCTCCTTTTATTAACTAGATCAGCAGCAATACCATCTACTTCAGCCACATTTCATATTTTGTATGGCTTTTCACCACCCCCTCTTCTCTCTTCAACAAACGACTCTCCAGGACGCACTTGCTTCGCATACTAGCCTGACCCTGATACTCATCTGCCACTGTATCATGGAACATTGAACAGGAATTTAAAACATTCTCCCCCATCAGTCATCCCACCAACTGCCCTTCTCAGGACATATCCCTCCAAGAATTTCTTTTACACGCCTATCGATTGATATGTATTCCAATAATGCCTGCTGAACCCCTTTCCTATTTTTACACGTATGATTGTGTCGTCCCTCTTTTTAAGCCAGGTATTGCCAGTCGTCTTTTAGCACACAACTCCACAAGCTGTTCACCATTTCCATTCATAATACTGAATATACTATGCTCCCCTTCCTAATTATATAATCTACCACATCACACGCCTTCACATTCATATCACCCACCACTAATGCCCGGCCTTTTGCTTTGATCCCAACACTGTCAACACACTCGCTCTGTTGTTCCCAAAACTCTTGCACTTCATGATCTTTCTTCTCATGGGCATGTGCAAAGGCACTAATAATACTCATCTCTCGCCATCTACTTTCATTTCTAACTAAATCAGTCAAAAATTCACTTCCTTGCACTATTTCTTGTACTCTCACAACTCGTGCTTCTGGAGTAGTGCTACTCCTTCCATAACTCTTGTCCTCTTGCTAACCCCTGTCTTTTAAGACTTTTCCAAATCATTCTTCCACTATACCCTTCATCTTCGTTTCACTCGGAGCCAAAACATTCTCATTTCTCAGATGATACGCACCCGCACGCACACACGCATATATATATATATATATATATATATATATATATATATATATAAAACCTATGAAAAATAAGTGAACATGTCTGTGGTTCGTCCTCCATACACAAAAAATGTTCGACAGTTTCAAAATATATAGTTCTATTTCGGTAACACGCGACTCTGAGGCAAAAATCCCTCACGGAAGGAGCAGAGATGAAAGAACTTGAAACACACACAGTCGAGAAAAGATTCTTCGGAAGAAAGTTGGGGAAGAACAGAAGGAAAAGTCTTTTAAAACACCGAAAACGAAATGCATACATCAAACGTTTTAAGAAAATGGAACGAAAAAAAATATTTGCACATATTCGTGAAAAGAAAAAAGTGAAGAAAAGTGAGAATGAAAGAAAACAGAATAAGAATGATTATTCGCAAATATACGTCGAAATAATGTGTCGCAGGTAATAACACTACGGGAAAGGAAGGACACGATATCATAAAGTCCAGGAGATAACTGATACCTTAATACACTTAAATTCTTTAGGGATCGGCATACAATAGGTGGTATGTACAACACATGAGCACTAGGAAGTTCTTAACTCTCACCGTCATGTCCTGTGACGTAAACACCTTTGCCCTCATACATTGAGACATTTCTTTCCAGACAATACTCTGTGGTTCATATCAGCTTCTGTGGGTGCATTCGCTGCCATATTTACTCCAGGGTATCGTAAACACATCACTTCTCCCAAGTTTTCTTAAAACTCTCTCTAAAAGACTTCTCTTTCATGATTGAACCTATTAACCTTACTTTCATTCATACAACTGTACTTTCTCCTTTCGCACTCCGTCATAAACTGGGAACCTACTCCTTCAATTTCTAATTCGTATCTGCTGCCAGTGCTGTGTCATTGCCAAAAGATCTCCACCTCCCACGCTACCCCATCCCAGACAGGCTGCAGACCTGCCCCTCTCTGACCTACCCCTCTCTGACCTACCCCTCTCTCTCCAAGACCCTTCCATTCACCCATCTCGCTATCCCATCCATAGACGGATTCAACAGACCTGAAAGACATCTCGCACTCCTTTCTCAAACCTACCTTAGCCTAGAGCAACACTCTCTCTCTTCCTACTCGCACACAAACCTTACAATCTTCGTACAACTTCTAACTGCTTCTTGTAGCTTTCCTACCACACCATATTCTCGTAGCACCTCCTAAAAGCATCTCTATGAACCATATATTTTCTTTAGAGACACTGAACACCATAAGAATATTGAAATAAATACATAGAAGGACTTAGCCTTTGCCTAATCCACATACTTCATTATAAAGGGATTTCTGATACAAAACGTATTCTATCTACCCCCACTAGTAAGTAATCTATTATAGATCTATAACTTAGAGCATAATCAATACAGTATCTGTAGGAATGTTCTGTAACAGGGCTTGTGGTATTAGTAACGTCGCAGTTATTGCGCCTCTCAGTTGTAACATAAAAACATTTGACTGTGACTGTATGGGTAAAAGTAAACATTCAGTCATTGGATAGTAATGATTTAATCATATCCAGGTTATTTGACCCCGAACGTTCAGTCCTTGAATGGTAATCAAAATCGCTTCCATTCTATTTGACCTGAATGTCTCTGTTTTTTGTAATTGTATATAAAGTTCAGACATTATCAAACGAATGTCCTTTTCAACTGATTGATTGGATGTCAACTCGGATGGGGAAACATCCAGGAGACACTTTTTTTTTTTTTTTCGTTTTTAAAGACGTGACGTGAAAGCTGTCATCCATGGAGGGGAACTTTTAACCAGTGGCATCACAAATACTGATGTCTATGGACATATTGATTTTATTCTGTTGTCATCACTTCCTTTGTGTGTGTATATGAATATGTTCCTCACTATTTTGGATATTATTTGGTTCATTATTTCACACCGTTTTCCCGTCGTTCTGTTTAATGAAATAGGGAAGGAAGAGGAATACTGGAAGGAAGATGGGTAAGAAACAGAAGCGAAATAGGGAGAGGAACTCCCTACTTGCGATAAGATTTTGACAGAGAGAGAGAGAGAGAGAGAGAGAGAGAGAGAGAGAGAGAGAGAGAGAGAGAGAGAGAGAGAGAGAGAGAGAACCAACCAACCAACCTACGAGAGCTCACCACTAGATTGAGCAACAATAGAGAGGCAAGGGCGAAGCCCACTCGCAGCTCGTCCTGCCTAGATGTATAAAACTGTTCTCCTCCTCCTCAGCTACTCGCCTGCATTACACGATTATCGATTCCCATTTCATCTGGGACTGATCTCGATTTTTCAAGTTTTCTTTTAAAAAATGTTTCTAGAAAGAAAGAGTAAGGTTGCTGCTATTCATCCACTATTGTTTTGTCTCCCTACAGAATTCGCAAGAAGAAAACGCGTGATAGGTTGTCTTAGGAATCGATCACACTTAGGAGACCTTAAGGCCGAAATATCTTGTCTTTCCCTTCAATCTATTTTTCATTTCCCTTGCTTGCAAAACAAAATTGGTCCCCTGGAAGCCCCCGGAGGAAGGTAATTGTATCGTAAGATTGGTTTGATTTCGAGAATATACCAATATAGAGAACCTCAACCTATAAAACAGAAGCTCAATAATCTGCAACAGTTAATATCGCTCCTGGCCGGAAAGAAAATGTTTTGTTGAAGTCGACTACCATTCTAGATATTGGTCTTTTGAGATGCGACAGTATTCCTCAAATATTAGGATTTACAGATATACATAAGATTTTTTTTTTTTTTATATCGTATAAGGCAGTTGTGACATTGTCTATTTTTGATTTATCTCCGTCCATGAAGAAAATTTGTACGTACTCTGTTTAATTACGTTTCTTGAAGACAATATCTCTCAACCTCTTCATCAAACAATCTAGAAATCTATAATTTTTTCCATTTTTTTTTTTTTTATTGATAATGTACCATAATGCCGACGGATACAAACGCTGTCAACAGCAGCTAAATGACTCTGAAAAAAAAACAATAGCAATAAAAAAGAATATTTTGATGTTTTATCGCCATTAAGTCGTAGAAAAAAAAAACAAAAAAACTCGGCGACCCCAAATATTGGCGTCGTGCACCAAGAAATTACTGGAAATTGATTGGACGGAGGAAAAATTCACCTTATCACTGGAAATGAATGAAACTGATAGTGAACATTTTCCATTGCGTAGCAGCCAAACCAAATCACGTATAACATTTACAGCGGAAAACCTAACTCTAGCGTTTTGCGTACTTGTAGAGAGGGAGAAAATGTTACTTTTTATTCTCCACACAGATGCCAAAGCACGAGACAAAATGTCGTATAACACTTTGATCGTATCACTGTGTCAGTGGGAGCGGAAACTGTCGTGTCATTTACACTTGGCTTTTGGGATGTGTTCACATTTCGTCCCAAACAACACCTTGAGTCCAGGTACTGCCCTGGCTTAGAAGGTAAACTGAAACTGTTGCTCTGTTGAAGCGGAATGTTCGTACTCTCTCAAGTCACTCGTCTTTTTTCTTTTTTTATCCATTTTTTTCTTACCTGAAAAAAATAGAATTGCCATTTTTTCTCATGGCTTATAAGGGTCATTGTCAGGGAGCCTTAGCTTAACTTTTCAACTCTCTATTCAATTGCTGTTTCATGTGAAGTTTGGGATCTGAGGGAATTACCTTCGTCTTGCGTCACTCTGTAGCCAGGCTTTCCGCATAGCAATACACGGAACGTCACCACCTTCTTCTTCTTCTGCCCGGACGACCTCGAACTAATACTTCTGCAAACGTTCAGTTTCTCAAAGGATCCGATACCTTTAGAGGAACTAATAATGGTTTGCTAGGGATTACCACCTCTCTCTCTCTCTCTCTCTCTCTCTCTCTCTCTCTCTCTCTCTCTCCCTCTCTCTGTGTCTTCCCACCCCACCCCACTGGATATACGTAAATGTAAAATTTGTCTTTTACATTTGTCTAAGATGTATAAAATCTGATTTATTTACGTCAGGGAAGTGATATAACGCCACTGAATGCTTTCCTTATGAAAATATGACTTTTTTTTTTTACTTCAGACGTGCATGGAAAACAAAAAATGTTATGCAATACGAGTGTAAAGTAAAAATTATTAGTGGAAAAAAAGATAGATCGGTAGGGAGGGAGATAAATCGGTAGGGAGGGAGATAAATCGGCAGGGGGAAAGACGGATCGGCAGGGAGATAGACAGATCGGCAGGGAGATAGACAGATCGGCAGGGAGGAAGATAGATCGGTAGGGAGATAGACAGATCGGTAGGGAGATAGACAGATCTGCAGGGAGGAAGATAGATCGGCAGGGAGATAGATAGATCGGCAGGGAGGAAGATAGATCGGCAGGGAGGGAGAAGCCCTTTACTCACGGCAATTAGTCGATGATGATGGGCTAGAAGAATTAGTTGACTGCAGGAGGAACTGCTAATTACGAACTAATAATGATCACTTTTCTCGCTGATGAAGAGAGTTGCTCAGAATTACAGAGTGGGGCTGGCGTGGCTTGTAGAAGGACGAGGCGTTTGCGACAAGGGAGTCGACCCATACCAGACGTATCTTGTAGAGAGGGAAGAAGAATCGCGTATTTACACAATGACTTGGAGACCCACAATACAGGGAGCAGTTACTACGAACACTTTAGATTTTTCTACCTTGCCCTTACTACTATAGTTTTTCTAGCTTGCCTTTACTACTATAGCTTTTTCTAGCTTGTCCTTACTACTATAGTTTTCTTTAGCTTGCCCTTCTCTATCTAGCTTAGCCTTTTTCTACAGGGTCGCCTCTATTCTCATCGCATCATTAGTGGCCACAGTGAATCATTGTCTCCCCAGTTTTGGTCGGGAATCAAATTTCTTCTGCTATTTTTTGCTATTTGGTTAGTGTTAGACATCATCTATACAGAAACTGATTTACATGATACGATATATATATATATATATATATATATATATATATATATATATATATATATATATATATATATATATACATATATATTATTCCTACAGAGAGCCTAGGATTTTTGAGATTTGGATACACAATCTGTGATATGAATTTGCTTACTTTTTTGGGGGGGAGGGGGGAGGTAAATTGATGAAAGCAAAACATTATTGAGATAACAATGAAATTGAGACAAACCTGTGCATTGTCAAGATCTTTCGTATGATTCATAAACGTAATACTAATCCATCAAATTTCAATCCTACATGACTACACCATCTCCATCAGACAGCATCCCACAAGAACTTGCTAATCCCCTTCCAGCACTACATCATATTACTACAACACACACACACACCCTCTACACTTCGGAACCCCCACCCCCCCCTTCTACATCAAACATGATGCTGTCTACAAAAAAAATAAAATCTTATAAAAAAGTTTTTTCATTAACTCTCTTCTACATCCACTGGAAACGAAACCTCCCCCAGAATGATAGCAATATTAAGGACGACGAGAGAACTTAACTTTGCGAAACGAATGCTTCCCTAAATTTCAACTCCGGACCGACAAAAGAATTAGCGGTAAACATGTAAGAAAGTTACGTAATGAAAGTGGCCAACACACCAGCCTTTCACCAAACTCATCTCTCGACCTTGCTATTACGTTTTTTCATTTTTCATTCATTATAAAGTAGATCTGGATCTTAATATGTTCGGTTTTTTTTGATGGGGAAAATCCCTATTGGCCAGTATTAATCCCCTGTCCACGAGTATTCATTCGGGCTAATGGTCAGAGAAAGGGATTTGGTTTAGAATCTTCGACTTGAGGTGTTCACTTCTTTTTTTTGGAAGGCGAGTACTGTCGGCCGACTTAATACGTCCCAGTCACCGAGCAAACTATATACTTTTTTGGGGGAAAGTGTCATTCCGACACCAGACTGGGTAAATACGTCTCTCTCTCTCTCTCTCTCTCTCTCTCTCTCTCTCTCTCTCTCTCTCTCTCTCTCTCTCTCTCCAACATGAACTTTATGCGGAGGCGGAAAATGGAGGAGACTACTGGCATGGGTCAGCTACTCCTTTGTGTTGTGGAGGGGGGGATATTTTTTTGAGGGGAGATAACATCAGGAGCCTCTCGTTGAAATTGGTCCCGGGATAATCAAGTATTATTAAGTGTTGATGTACCCCCAGTATTAAACCTGATCTCTGTATTGATATCGATAACCAACGACAGAATAACCCTACTTCTGAGTTCATATTAAAAGCAACCTTTCAGCTACAGTACTGGAACAATTCAGTATAAGCTATTTTGGTTAATGTTTGCTACCGAAAGCTACACCACATTATTCGTAGTCAGAGGCAAAGTTCTTGCACGCTATCCTTACCTTCATAGACCACATGCATAGCGAGTGCACGTACATGGTCTTGCTTTATCCTTAACGCTTGAAGGATTGAAAATTTGATGGATGAATGTAGCTTAACGTTGACGGGCGTTGGCAGTTTATAGGTATTGAACACGCTCGACCAAACAGCCAATCCTTTACGACGGTGTCTGAACGCAAAGGTGAATTGATTAGGTATTTATGATGAGCGAAATGTTTATACGTCTTGCCATAACACTCTTTAGACTTTGGTCCACAGTTTTCTTTCAATACCATTACCATTCGTTTCTCGTGGCTACCTCTCCTCCACTGCAGCAACGTGTGTAGGAAGAACCCGATACTAACTGAATTCTCCCACTGTACATTGTACCTAAATTTGTCTGGACACGGTCTGACTCCACCTTGTAGAAACAAGAGACAAACGCTTGCAGTCAGTTCCAGTATAATGTTGGCAGAGTTTATTGCAGTGTGAATGTAAACTCAAAGACTGACTGGTAGACGCCCTAGACCTTCGCACTGCCTGCCAGTTACCTAAGAAACTTTTCCTCATAAACTGTTCGTTTTCCCTAACATTGGTCGCCCTGGGGAGGCGACCGGTTGAAAAGCCCTATATGGGAGATGGAGTACGAGGGAAGGGAGAGGAGGAAGCCTAAATTGGGAATCAAAAGTGGGAAGGTCAGAGACGGATGTCAAGGGCGTTCAACAGTGCATAGGATGAAAAGAAAAAAAAAGAGAAATCCAGCAGGATGGAGAGTGAGTAGAAGGGGTTGAAACAACAGGGGTTGACGACTCGTCGTAGGAACGAAGGGACGCGGCGAAAAGAGAGGGGTAGGGAGGAAGGATCCATCAGCGAACTGGATTACATCTGCGTGAAAGACGGTAAACTGCGACGGGGGAGGAGAGGAGAGAAATCTGGCAATAAAGCGAATGTCAAATAAAGGGAGGTAGCAAGAGTGAGGCGGGAGTGTGATATAGAGGGTTAAGGAAATGGAAGTTATTTTTCTTTCTTCATCGTATCATGAAACGAGTTGCTGTTGTAACTGATCTTCAATCGAAGTTTGTGAGTTGCATGGTGTCACTGTTGTTCATTGGACATTTGTGAGTTAAAAGTTGTCACTGTTGTTCATTGGACGTTTGTGAGTTACATGTTGTCACTGTTGTTCATTGGACGTTTGAGAGTCACCGTTGTTCACTGGACGTTTGTAAGTTGCATGTTATCACAGTTGATTATTGGACGTTTGTGAGTTACAAGTTGTCACTGTTGTTCATTCGACGTTTGTGAGTTCAGTGTATAGCCCCTAACTTTGGTCATACGAAAAAAAAAGTTCTCTAAACGTTGGTGAGGTCGAGTACTGGCAATCCCGTTGTAGGGTAATACCACATGCACCAATAATGAGCGTGCATTTTCACAGATTACCCTCGGAAGTTTTAATGAGGGACTTGTTCATTAGATCGCTAACAGTGAGATAACGTTACTCTCGCCTACAACAACAATACAAAAAACCCCTGCAGTGCACTAGCAGCCCCTACTACCTCACCCATCTGGTGTACTAGTCTCGTGTCAACAGTGGGATTAATATTTTTGCCAGCAGTTGTGTGTTGGCCACACAGCCCCAGGGTGACCGCAAGTGTTCCTGCAGTGTGTTGGCTCTTAATCAACCAGGATCATATAGACATAACAAGTTTTAGTACACATCTACACTAGCATAGTGCACGGGGGGCGGGCGGGTGGGGCTCTTCTTGGCCTGACTCTCCCTTCCCCTCGTTCCTTATCTCTTCCTCGGTATAGAGTTACCATCTGCTGCTAAATTCACTCTAAACAGAAGTCTGTATATTCAGCAAATTTGCACCTGCAAAGGTTCATATGTATATTTTAACCTCTTGATCGTTCAATATGTAAATGATTGAGGAAGCGGAGCGGGGAGCCACTTGACGCTCAAATATTTGTCCAGGTTCCCCAGAAATCTCGGGGCGAGGTAATGCCACAGTCTGATATCAGCATTTACACTGAAAGATAAGATATATTGAAAAAAAAAAAAAAAAGAGAACCTTAATTCCCAAAGTTCCTGTCAGTCTACTGGAGGTGGACGAGGAGGGTGTAATAACACTAGCTAAAGGAGGGGTATTACTTGGCTTGGGATGAAAGGGAGTATTGCGTGGTGAGGGGCGTGGAGGAGTATTGCGTGGTGAGAGGCGTGGAGGAGTATTGCGTGGTGAGAGGCGTGGAGGAGTATTGCGTGGTGAGAGGCGTGGAGGAGTATTGCGTGGTGAGAGGCGTGGAGGAGTATTGCGTGGTGAGAGGCGTGGAGGAGTATTGCGTGGTGAGAGGCGTGGAGGAGTATTGCGTGGTGAGAGGCGTGGAGGAGTATTGCGTGGTGAGAGGCGTGGAGGAGTATTGCGTGGTGAGAGGCGTGGAGGAGTATTGCGTGGTGAGAGGCGTGGAGGAGTATTGCGTGGTGAGAGGCGTGGAGGAGTATTGCGTGGTGAGAGGCGTGGAGGAGTATTGCGTGGTGAGAGGCGTGGAGGAGTATTGCGTGGTGAGAGGCGTGGAGGAGTATTGCGTGGTGAGAGGCGTGGAGGAGTATTGCGTGGTGAGAGGCGTGGAGGAGTATTGCGTGGTGAGAGGCGTGGAGGAGTATTGCGTGGTGAGAGGCGTGGAGGAGTATTGCGTGGTGAGAGGCGTGGAGGAGTATTGCGTGGTGAGAGGCGTGGAGGAGTACTGCGTGGTGAGAGGCGTGGAGGAGTATTGCGTGGTGAGAGGCGTGGAGGAGTATTGCGTGGTGAGAGGCGTGGAGGAGTATTGCGTGGTGAGAAGCGTGGAGGAGTATTGCGTGGTGAGAGGCGTGGAGGAGTATTGCGTGGTGAGAGGCGTGGAGGAGTATTGCGTGGTGAGAGGCGTGGAGGAGTATTGCGTGGTGAGGGGCGTGGAGGAGTATTGCGTGGTGAGGGGCGTGGAGGAGTATTGCGTGGTGAGGGGCGTGGAGGAGTATAGCGTGGTGAGGGGCGTGGAGGAGTATTGCGTGGCGAGAGGTGTGGAGGAATATGACCCAGTGAAAGGTGTAAAGGAAGACTTCCTGATGGAAGACGTGGACGATTACTACCTTGTGAGAAGTGTGGAGCAATATGACTTAATGAGAGGTTTGAAGTTCCATAACCTTGATGAGAATTGTGGAGGACGATTTCCTGGTGAGAGGTGAAAAGGAGAACTTGAGTGAGACAAAATGACGACAGGGGCAGCAATATTCGATGGTATGTGTAGGCAGGAGGAAGTTGGGGAGGGAGAATGTGATGAAGACTCATCGTTGTGGTCTGCATTTCAAAGTTGGGGAGGGAAAGTGTGATGAGGACTGATTGTTGTGGTGTGCATTTCAAAGGGTGGCATGACGCGGACATGAGGTGGGGAGAGAGGATGATGATAAGGAGAGGAGAAAGTAATAAATACATAAATAACATCAGTGATGCGAGGGTTAGAAAGTGTGAAAAGGTGTGAGAAGGAAAGGATTTAAGCACTAACAGGAGAAGTTAAGGAAAGAGAGAGAAGGACAGAGTTGGTGGGAAAGGAGGGGCAGGAGAGAAGGCTGTGGGATTAAAGAGAGAGAGAGAGAGAGAGAGAGAGAGAGAGAGAGAGAGAGAGAGAGAGAGAGAGAGAGAGAGAGAGAGAGAGAGAGAGAGAGAGCCCTGGATACATATGGTGATTAGAATGGGAAAGAGGAGGGGAGAAAGCTGTACATACATACTCTGAGTAGAAAAGGAAGGAAGGTAGGGAGGGAAGGTGTGAATGGGTACATACGATAAATAGGAAGGGGAAAGCGAGGAGGAGGAGCGAGCTCTGGATACCTATGGTAACTAGGGAAGGTGAGGGAGATGTAGACACACGTGAAGAGAGGACAGGAAATGAGTCTTTGAAATCGTGAGATGAGGCTGGAAGGTGAGAGAAGATGGGTGATGAAGTCATTATATGATCAATATTAGATCAACAATTTCTCAAATTCTAGGAAGAATGATTACCCCACACACACATACAAGACTTCATTTTATCATTGGAGAGACATACGTAACAAGGGAAGGACACTGACGAAAACACAGGTGTTTTTATCTATTGGTCTTGTAATATCTTTCCCCTCTTCATTTTCGTGTCTGACAGGAGTCTTTTGACCTCTCGTTATCTTCCCTGAGTCTTTTCTTCCTCCTTCATTTCGTCTCTTCATCGTTGCCTCTCTTCTATATCGCATCATCCTCGCATTCGTACGTATGTCTCTGGTATTACCCTGTGTCCATTGTTTCAAGCGCATCCTCTTCTTAGCAACATGTGTTTTCCATCTGGTGTGATGAGTGAGAGGCCCATTTTCTTTTCAGTAGATAGTTTGCTGGGAACTTCTTTCGATAGAGCGTCTAATTATGTACATATAAATCTACAAGTTTTTTACGTGTTTATGTAGTTTATATAGTAATGCGGACACAGAATATATACGAAGATAACATATATGACACTTTTATACTTCGCTTTCAGTATCATAGGTGCAGAATATACACTATGATAATGTATATCACACCCTTGTTATTCACTTTCAGCACCATAGACACAGAATATATTCTACGATATTTATATATATAACCACCTGAAGTTTACGTTCAGCGCCGAGACACAGACACACAACCATATTTAATGCAGTGATCTTTAAGGCTTCAGTTGTGGTTCTTGGCTGCCCTGAACTCTGCCCTAACCTAACCTGATACCTCGGTGTTTTTGTAGCGTCATGAACCCTGACTTATCAAAAGCGCTTGTATCACGAACTATGACGCCTCTAAATCCGACACGTCTCGCTTACCATTTCTATTTTCTTTTTTTTTTCAAATCTAGGAGCACGTCCGTATCTCCACCTGTCGTAAGGATCATTGTCATCAACCCTATGTTTCTCTTTTGAGTCATCAACACTCGTTAGAAAATCCTTCTTGATATGACGTCATGGTTCTTGACGGCATCATCCAACGTGTTGATGACGTCACTGATCTTGACGTCATCCTCCCCCGCGGTCTCGTATATTCTCTTGTCTACGTTACTAACCTTCCTTGTGTTTCTTCTGACGTTTCCTCCGACCTTGCTGCCTAAAGCGTTAGCACTTGCTACCGGGTGCTTGTTCTACACACACACACACACACACACACACACACACACACACACACACACACACACGAGTCCCATGTTTTCATCGCGTACGGTATAATTAATTAGATCATTAATTACAATCATACTTTTGGAAGTTGGTCCCGAAATAGTCATCTAAAAACGGCAACTGTGCTGTGGCATCACCACTGACGGATGCTTTTGTTTTTATCCGGTGTAATACACACTATTGCTATGTTATCCACGTCCCATTCACTCGAGACTGTCGGGTTCGGTGAGTTCATAGTAATAAACCTTAGGGTACTAGTTCGATGCCTATGGAGGGAAAGGAGACAACCTGGGAGATATGAACCATTTGGGTGTTAAGTTTAATGTGGATGATTTGGATGGATGCGTGTATGAAGCGGGTGGTGTTGTAGATGATGTAGAATGTGATGTTCGTTCCAAATGTTCATTCCATAGATGTGGATGAGTGTTGGTATGGGTATATAAGGAAGTGTATAGGTGGATTTAGTACTGTGCGTGTTTAGTGTGGAATATATTCATCAGTTATACTATCCTGTTTCATACGTACACGTAAAAAGTCCGGTATTAAACTTCCCAAGCTTCTATAGAGCAATATTGGTCAAGATGATGAAAGGATCATACGTCAAATAGACGAGATCGAATTCCTTTACGAGAACACATAACAAGTTTCCTGAACATGAAAGATTCTATGTACACACACTGAAGTGAATGAGAGTTCAGGAGGTTTCATGATGGTTCTTGGTCTGTCAAAAGGTCCATGAGTCGTGTGAACCTTAGATGAACACCTGTGATCGCGTGCTTCATTAAGGTGATATCGTAAGATAAGGACACAGACATGGAGACAGACAACACGAACGATATTCTTAGTCTAACTTCACTGCCTAATCTATAAGCTTGTAAACTTCTCGTATACGTTCGCTAATAACCTTCAGTTTTGTTTTTATCAGTTACAATATCTCTCTTATCCCTCAAGCAGCACTTATATTTGCAGTGAATTTCATCCCCTCTTTTCACTCGCTTACATCCTTCTTACTTAAACCTTACATTCTTCTTTTACCTTCGCTAGTCAATTTTAGCTTCTTCGCAATCACTTTTTTTTTGCACCTTTCTTGTGATGTCTTCGTTTAGCTCAAAGTTTCACTCGTTCTTCCTTTGACTCTCTTCCCAGCGCCGTCCCACCTCAGCTAGTGAACAATTGGCTCCATTTTTCTACTGACGTTTCCTTCTTCCTCTTCCTCATATTCCCGGGGGTGGCGCTCTGCGCGTTCATTAACACTCGTTCATCCTGGTGTCCTCAAACTGTCGAACTCTCCCCCTTCCCCCAGAGTGAGTTATTTCTCTCTCTCTCTCTCTCTCTCTCTCTCTCTCTCTCTCTCTCTCTCTCTCTCTCTCTCTCTCTCTCTCTCTCTCTTTCTTACACGCATGCATATATAAACATCACGTAATAAACAAGGAATGGGATGTTCAATACCGATAGAGCACTTTTTGAACTGCCAAAATACATTTCTGTTCACACTAGACGCTAATTAGTATGCAACATAGTTACCCTGAAATGAGCCTTGTCAATCGAACTGGGTTGACCAAACTCGTATTTATAAAACGAAAAAGAAAACAAAAACAAAAATAAAACGCTTTTATATTTTCCACTCAAAATTTTTATGCATTTTTTTTTTTTTTTTTGCTTGGCACTTTTCACAATGCATCGCTGTGGTTCTGAGGCTTCATTGAACCCGAATTGATGTGTCGGCGAAAAATCTTACAACAATGAACCTGCTGGCTGGTTGGTCCTTCATCGCCAGCTCATTCAGCTCGATCGACCAATCGGAAGCGTTTATGCGAGTCACGTGAACGTCATCACTGGAGGTCAGGAGTGATGACTTATCAGGTCAAACTACTACTATTTACGTCTCCCTGTGTCTAGTTGCATTTGGCAACCGCAAAGGGAAAAGAAGAATTGCAGTCCGTTTTCTGTGTAAGATGGTCTTCCTAAAGAATCCGTGTCAGCATTTTTATTACATGCAGCTTCTTTGCAAGACATAATAGGATTATTATATGGTACGTTAATTATCTTTTTAGAAAATGTAGAAAAAAATTTTAAGGGGTTGTATTTCAAAATTGATTTTCAAGGGATTGTATTTCAAAATAATTGCTATTTGATATATGATTTCGAGTGCAATTTGACATATAATGATTCATTTCGAGTTTGTAATTCTCGCTGAAACATGAACCTGGGGCAAAAGACAAGCGTTAATGAAGACTGACACACACACACACTTACTTTACTGTTAAATCGCTATACATTTAAACTACGAGTGTTGGCTTCTTACACGAAAGACGAACGCTAATGAGGATGTTCTAAATTCGTGTTTGAACAGTCTGGGAAGTGTTCACCTTGTTGTGCTTTGTGATGAGCGTTGCATTTTTGTATTTCAATGTACGTTTTGCTCCACGTATAAGGACAGGTCATGTCTGGAGAGGGAATATTTTGGGTTTGTATAGTGAAACGTGGCACGGTAGCACCATAGACTTTCTGCCGTGAGTAATATGCAATTTTTCGGTCTCATAATACGAAAAAATAGCTATAATTTTAAGACGGACTTTATCTATATAAAAAAGATATATATATATATATATATATATATATATATATATATATATATATATATATATATATATATATATATATATAAAATAATGAGAGAATGTATTAATGAAGTGTTTTGGCCAAAAGGCAGTGCTGACGCATAGAGATCAACGCAAGAATGAGTCCTGACTTATTTTGTCAGGTATTATGCGAGACGAGAAGGCGTGTATGCTCGTGGACTGAGAGAAGGTGTTCCTGTGATGGAAAGGCAGAAGGACAGAAAATGGGCTAAAGGAGTGAATTCTGACAGCCACTGGAGTGGCTGTTCCACTCGGCATCCGTCACTATCCCTTCAGATACCCTGGCTGGTAGCACCAGCAGTATCCCCCCCAACACCCGGTCGATGGTTACGATAGAGAACGAGACAGAATTGACACAGTTAGATAAGAAGACAGATAAATAGGAAACTGGAAAGGAAATAGAGGTATGATCAAAGATGAATATACAGGAATAATTAACATAAATCATATGAAAAGCACTTTTTCCATACAACATAGCAGTCTAATCCTACAAGTGTAAGTCACCTGGAGATCACAAGTAAAATCTTACAGGAGGAGGAAGAAGAAGAGGAGGGGGAAGAGGCACCTCCCATACACATCTGCGCCAGACGGAGACTGAATACCTCGAGGAACCGAAGAGGAAGAACCATTTACCTCGTTCATCATCTCCGACTGAGAGCTGCTCGATGGAGAGAGAGAGAGGAGGGGGAACTTTCAATACAGTATCCACAGCTGACTACCAACAGGCTGATCATCCCAATAGTACCACATTGTGGTGAGGTAGAGCCATTCCTGACAGCTGTTCCTTAACGCCTGTGGTCTATGGTGCCCTGGCTGCGAGAAATGCTCTTATGATGTGCCAGACACCAGCGCCATGTGGAGGACCATCGCAGACGAGCTTTCGTAGAAGGAAGACCACAAAGAGAGAGAGACGCGCGAGAGCCAGTTTTTAATCTAACCAACATTAAGGTCTGAAAGCGTTTGACGCCATTGTCGACTAGCCTCTCCAAGGTTTATTTTTTTGGTTTCATTATATTCAAAGTTTACATATAAAAGTCATATGATAACCAGGTGAGGCAAGTTATTGGAACATTTAAATTTCTATTACCCGAAGTTCATTTTTACGCGAATAGATTTTTCAATAGATTCCATGACTATATTCTGTAATATCTAAGGTCTTTATATTACTGAAAACGTAAGTGATAGATAGCCTTGTTATGCATCCACAGGCAGCATTGTGTCCATAGGTCTGTTACACACCTGTGGAACTCCAGCTGGAGTTGTGCCGTGAAGGTGTACAGGGAGACAGGTCGTGTGTCTGGTGACCTATGATGTGCCCTGCTGAACTTTGATGACCTTTGATTGACCTCTTAACTCCATGGGAGCAGAGACTGCACGAGAAAGAAAGCTTACATATGAACATACACACATACATAGACATTTATGCATACAGATATTCGTGCAAAGCCACATGTAAAGAAATAAAAGACAGATTGAGAAACGCATAATTACGTAAATAGACACAAAAGACAAGTGCATGCACACGCAAAAAGTATACTCTCAAACACACATATAGTGGCATACAGTGTTTGTATTACATACACACACGCAGAATATCAAAGCGTCTTGATCCATATATGGCTAACGGACATGATGAAATTTCTCCATAAGTGCTGAAGAAGTTTTACAGCCAAACTTAACGCACCACTTGCAGTGTTGTTCAAGACTTCATCCGAAGCAGGTTAGATGTCAAACGAGTGGTAGAGGGGCAAACGTCTTCTCTTGTCTGCTAGAAACGAGACCTAGGAGGATGTGCTGAAATTGAGACTAGCGTCCCTGTGGGGTAACCTGTTTTGCCGAATGTTGGAAAAGGAAAGATATGAATGCAAGTGGAAGACTTCTTGCAAAGGAGGAAGTATCTAGGTGAGAGACAGCATAGTTTCAAGGGAAGAAGGTCTTGTATAATGAGCGTCCTAGATATACATGACAGAGTGAGCTCTGTTTTACGATAAAGCGAGTTCTGTTTTTCAAGAGAAGGTAGAAAGGATTGTCTAGACCGCAGAAATGACTTTGACACTGTTACACATTGGAGGCTGGTAAAGAATCTTGACCAAAGGAAACTTGTATCACTGATCATTTTAGAGGAAGGGATCGCATGTCAGAGGCATCTTTTCTAAATGAATTGAGATCTGCAACAATGGCTCGACTGAGGTCTCTCTCCTGAAACCATTCCTCCTCTTCATCTATGCGTATGACTTAGAAGAAAGGTTATACTCCTTCCTGAACACGTTTGCGGATGATGCCTAAATCATACAATAAGGGAAAGTCGACTGAGGGTGAACTAACATACAAGGGAACGTAGATAGATTGTAGAGTTTATCAGATACATAGTTGACGATCTACAACCAGAGTAAATCAATTGTAATAAGGATGGGACACCAGAATGAAAGAGGGGTTCAATATATATATATATATATATATATATATATATATATATATATATATATATATATATATATATACACACACACTGGACTTCACTAAATTCTCTCAATTGAATGAAATTCCTCTCGCTCTTCAATCGTACTTATTTTTTTTTTGTATGTTAAAATATCTCTTTTCATGACCCTTATGGTCAGTTTCTAAACCACCTCTCATCCTCTACCCCACGTTAAACAATTCTCTCTCTCTCTCTCTCTCTCTCTCTCTCTCTCTCTCTCTCTCTCTCTCTCTCTCTCTCTCTCTCTCTCTCTCTCTTTTTGGGTTCCAAACACAGACGACCTCAATTACCGGGTCTTCATGACGTTTAATTTGTCTCCACGTCGCGTTGAGTCTGGCTTTGGCTCACACTATTTTCGGCAGGGTACTGAAGACCGGCGGAGTTAAATGGGGCAACAAGGAATAGGGTCAGGATGGCTTTCCCGCGGCTGTGTTTTTTCTAGACCTCAAAACAAAAAAAAAAAGAAAAAAAAACTGTACAACCAGAGCAAAATGCAAAATTGTGAAGTTCCAATATTTTGCACCAGAGATTATAGTCATGCATCTATCTATCTATCCCCATGTATGTCTGTCTATCTACTGTATCTATTTCTATTTTTTTCATAATTCCCTAAGGTCCAATTTGTATGAAAGTCTCCTGGTATTACCCAAGACCCCTTTCTGAAGGCTCCTGCACTCCAAAACCTGTGCTACCTCCAGCAGCAGGGAAGTGTAGACTCCTTTAGAGTGAAGAGTTCTTTGACGTGACCGAGACGTTGCTCTCAGTGATACAACAAGCTAAAGGTGACTTTTCACTCACGGCATAGTGCAACCTCGAGTAGTTGGAGTCCGATAGCACACACACACACACTCTCTCTCTCTCTCTCTCTCTCTCTCTCTCTCTCTCTCTCTCTCTCTCTCTCTCTCTCTCTCTCTCTCTCTAAAATAGAAATATTACCCTTTTCCCTGTCTCCACTTTCAGTATACTCTGCGGCCAGATGATCATAAATCTTCCACTCCCAGCCTCAAAAATATAATGGGACGCGTAAACTCAGCATTTAACATTAACAAAGATAAACAGGTCAGTACTTTCGGGCAAACCTCATAATGAGTGTTAAAAAAGACTCTTTAAGGTTCACCCTTGGCACATTAGTATAATTATGGCCAATGGTTGTTAATGAGGGTGGGATATACTGCAGTAATTACCATTCTGACTAGTTTAGGAGGAAGAGTACTCTAGGAATGTATAGTTTTTTAAGGAGTGTTTCGCTGGTTCTTTTATGGGTTTGTTGTTTATGGTGTTATCTGCACAAAGTACTTTTTTATAACAATATTTTCAAATAGGAAATTTCTGACCGAGTTCGAGTACCACTCGATGTCTTATAGGAACACTTAGGTCTAAAAGTTAGGTCTAAAAGATGAATTATATTCATAAAGAAATACTAGGTATGTTCTGTGTTAAACTTGGGTGTTGAATATCTTGAGAAGGTAGAATTTAACATGTTAAATGAGTATGGAAATGATAGTTTTTTTTTTTTTTTTTTTTTTTTTTTTTTTTTTTTTTTTTACAAATGAAATGAACCTTTACATGGGTCTTAAACAGAGAGTATTTGTGGTGTTATAATTATCCTTAACACTTGAGAAAGGTGTTGTGCAGATTATCATATGTAGGTAGCTTAACGCTGACGACTTGAATGACTATGGGCAAATCTCACCCACCCAAACAACACTGTTTTGGTGGGGGACATTAGGCCATTCTAACCCACCTCAAATATGTCAGCTCTAGCCTTCCTCTCATTGCCATGGAGCACCTTATCTACCTTCCGGTTTCCTAAACTCTACTTGTTTCATCTCTGGATACCCTGAACCTACCATCTACATTGTGCACGGGAGGGATCCATTATTCCTATGGTTGTCTAAGGTCTCACCGTCTCTCCAATGTTGCTTTGGGATGCCCTCCTTCTGTTGTGGCTGGGCCTCCTCCTCCTCCTTCCACTTTGGCCTTGTGGAGACTTTCTTTCCAAACGCTAGTATTTTGGACACCTACTCTGCCCACTCTGTGAACGGCTCCACCTCCTTTGGTTGTCTTCACTCCCCTTTGGTTGTCTTGAGTGTTCACCGTTCCTCCACCTTCGTTGCTCTGTACACCCACTGATCATCCTTCCATCTCCGATACTGCACATGGCCTACCCCACCACCCTGCTTCATGCCGCTTGCTCTAATGATGTGACTCCTGTCCCCCACATCCTGTCAAACCCGCTTATCATGAATGAAGAGCCTCCCATGGTGGAACTCTTAAGGCTTATCGTCCTTACCACAAAATGACGTTCACTCCAAAGTCAGCCGAAGTCTGGCTCATCTTACTACTTTAACTTCCATTATGACAGGAATATTCCATTTACTATTTGTTCTTTACTTGTTACACGTTCCTTTATTATGTTTTTATAAGTACGTCTTATAAGAGACAGCATTTGATTACCTTAAGGTATCTGGCATGTATCATTGAAAGATTGAAAGTGAAAGGCAGCAGTATTTCCTTAGTTATGTTGCAGTATCATTGCTTATGTGCACACCCTCTCGTTGCAATAATCACACGTACACATATTGAAGTCCATTTAGTAGACTCAAAGTTTCTGTAATTCTCCTCCCATATCCTAAGCTGTACTTGCAATAACATTGTCGATTTACATCGTAGAAAACCTCTCCCATTTATAGAATGTTGCATAACTTATTATACTCTTAGTTGTATATACCTTCTTTCTCTTTTCCTTTTTGTACATAGAGTTCAAAATCTGATCATTAGTGACGGTCATATAGTCTGAGGTCTTCCTCTGCCATCGTCCCACAACTTTTAGGTCCTCGTCCATTTTTTCTTTGCCAGGTACTTTAAAGAAAATGACTCGATCCTTCGGGGTAAAAAAAAAGATAAAAAACTACATTCCTTCTACAATTTCCTCTTGGATGATATTTTCCTCAAGGCTTTCAAAGACTGTTTATATGATCTTTTTATCATTTCTAGTAGCTGACGTAGCATGTTTAAAAACAAGACTCAACTTTCGTCATTTAGAGTGAAAGGAAAAATGGATATAATTTGGAAAAGTATGCAGAAGACATTAATTTGAACTTCTCGTGTGTTTGAAAGACACTCTCTATTAAAGGTGAGGATGTCATAGGAAGAGGGGTAAGGCAAAGGAAGGTAGAGAATTCCACAACATTCTCTTCGGGGAGAAGGTAGAGAGAGGGTAGTACCGTAAAGATCAATCCTCGTGCAGTTGATCTCCATAGGAAAACTACGGGAAACAGGCAAGTGGTTACGTGCCACAGGCAGTATAGTTCAGTGACTGGAATACACAGCAATCGGTTTAAAAGAGTAGTGGCCGGTATGATACGATCACAACTGGATGGGTCAGGTTATAAAGTCCACGTTCAGTTAATACTCATCTCTACAACTTTTTTTTTTTTCTTCCACTCCCATGTCTTCACTACACCCGCATCTTCCCTACACTCGCGACTTCGGTAGTTTTTGACGACCTGCATTGGATAAGAATAGATTCATTATCTTTAGAATAGTGTAAGGACGCTGACTGATAAATACAATATAATATTCATGGCCATAACTGTATATTTTGCTCTCATACAAACTATCAAAACATCCATCCACTTATACACCAGTTCGATCAGGTAATGCATAAATGTACATAACATTTTTTTCCTTCAAACATCGAAGGGTTTTATAACTCCTCTTTACACTTAATTGCAATATATTAAAGATGAACACGAAAAACATTGACACTATCAGCAAAGTTTGAAAGTCACTAGTACATTCGAAATCTCTGCTTGGTAAGACCTAGGGTCTATGTAACGCTACTGGATACGTATTAATCCTTTGCAGGATTGTTTGAAGAGCTTTTACCTAGATCAAACACTTGTACTGGAAGGAAAAAGCTTTGGTATTATCCATCATGACTAGTGATGAGAAATCAAGTGCTGAAAGCATTTTGTTTTTTGGAGGTAGTGTAAATGGAGGATTTGGCTTCAACTAACCGACATGTGCAAGAACTTTGTTAGCGTTAGAAGTGGTTAGTTAAGTGTGGAAGTAATTGCGTCAGTTTCACACTGGCCATGATTTGAGAATGTGTGTGAGCCATGTCAAATGCTGTATGAGCATATATATATATATATATATATATATATATATATATATATATATATATATATATATGGCGTCCTAGCTACGTTCTTTCGTTGTATATCAAGTGACTGTTAGATATCTTGTATCTCCCCTAATGTGATTATTACACGAAAGTGCACTTGGGGAACCTATGGAGTTTCATTAACCAATGGACTCTTAGGAAAATTATATATATATATATATATATATATATATATATATATATATATATATATATATATATATATATATATATTCAACCTGTGAAACGCACTCCATAACTTCTGACAAAAATTGTTTGGACGTTCCTTCCAGCTGAGGAGGTCTGGCTTTCATTAAGCCAAGAGTAATTCAGATTATTGAGAATCTAAGGAACCATATCTGATTTGGTGTCCAGCTGAGGAGGACGATGTCAACAACTAGACGCCAAACTTTGCTCAGAAAGAATCCCAGGACCAACGTATGGTCTTCTCTAACGTATGGTCTTCTCTAACGCGCCAAGTGTTACTATCTTAAAGGTTTTTGTAAAGGATTTTCATGGACGATGGAAATGAAAACTGTCTGAAGTGATAATCGAGATGAAAATATAAACTATAACCTCTTCCATCTCGGGTAATGTTTCGTTTTTTGCCTTTGCATTTTGCTTACATCTGCCTGTGTGTGTGTGTGTGTGTACTCTGCAGTCTAAGCAAAGAATCTCATAAACCTACCATCGGTGGTGACTGGTTTGTGTGTGAGTGTGCAATACGACAGTCCTTCCTGGTAAATTTTATGTGAACCCTTTTCCTACAAATGTACCCCCATCAAACCCCAAGGGAAGTCCTTGTTATTAAGCGAAATATAAAGACGGTCAGGTTAGGTGGCGAATAATCCCTCACTCGCAATTCGGAGAGAGAGAGAGAGAGAGAGAGAGAGAGAGAGAGAGAGAGAGAGAGAGAGAGAGAGAGAGAGAGAGAGAGAGAGAGAGAGGTTATACCCTGGGGGTTCAAGCTATCCACATGTGGTCTACTAAGAAGAACTCGGATTAATCTAGCTGCCTCCGTCTCCCTGAAATGACACTGGGGCGAACGCTGCCGCTGGTGGCGTTTGCTTAATGTGTTTCCAATTGTCTCCCGCCAGGAGTGAGGGAAGGTGTGCAATTATTGGCGCGACGCTTGAAACATGGGCAGCAATAATTTGGTTCGAATTTGTGTGGGGGTGGAGGAGGGACGAATATTCTCAATTTAATATACTCTTACGTATATGCTTCTGATATTTTTTTGTTTTTCTTTCGAGTATGTTCTATTTTTCATCTTCAGTTATATTCCGTTTGTCTTGTTTATCTGTTCATCTGTTATCTTGTTCATGTACGATAACGAGAAGTAATGGGAGGGTTCGAAATGTGTTCATCGATGCTTTCTGGTGATTTTTGTTCATTGAAGAACACCTCGTGTTACAGAAGAACTCTCGCTGAAACGTTCTTAACTGTATATTGCATTTTACTAATAATTGAAGAATAACCAGATTAAGAAATATACATTCATAAAGTAGCTGCAAAAGTTATTTTAGTCTCTCCTAACAAATCATTCTTTTCGGATGCATTGAAAAGCGTTCCTTCATTTCGATTTGTTTCTAAGATTAATCAGGGCTCATTTGGTGACCTTGTATCATTTAACTGTAAAGCAGAATTGACATGTAAAAGTTCTGGTGTTTTATACACTACACAATCATTCTAACATCATCTCGCCCATTAGCTAAAACTTTTCCAGTCGTTAGGTTAATCCGTCAACATCAAATTGTTTGAATCGCCATCAAACACCTCAAAATTTCTGATCCAAAGTCTTGAAAATTCATTGCAAAAGAATTAATATAAATGAGGTTGGGACGCACTTTCAATTTTCTTAGGTTTCACTAATATATTAAAAGATAATCGTTAATGTCTTGTTTACTTGGATACGTCAGCAAAAATGGTTCAGAGTGACTGTATTGCCATTGGTCAATGGTGCCCGAGAGTGAGCGTTGGCAAAAAGGATAAAATGTTCTTCATTGCCCATCTGCTATGATGGGCCGAGTCGTTCACATAATGACCACTGCAGTGTGAGCGTTCACACGGGCGAAAAGGGCGCGTATGTGCCGCCCCTAGTGTGTATATTGCTAAGGGCGCGTATGTGCTGCCCTCGGTGTGTATAGCGTAAAGGGCGCGCAAGTGCCGCTCCCAGTGTGTATAGTGCAAAGAACGCTTATGTACTGCTCCCAGTGTGTATAGCGCTAATGGCACGTACCTTGTGCCTATGTGAGCAGACATACAGTATCTCTCAAACTGTTGGAGGAGTTTGAGAGACGAGAGCCAAGTGTTCCTTACTATATATATATATATATATATATATATATATATATATATATATATATATATATATATATATATATACTATATATTCCTCGCACACTAGCCAGCAAAGTCTTCGGAGAGCCAACAGAAGATGCGTAATTAATACTTGATACAGCATTCTGCCGTTGGCAATATGATATTTCCCAAACTTTTCGACGAAATGCAAGTCTTATGAGTATATCATGCTGGGAATTAGTTCTGTCAGTGGTGGTGATGTGAATGCTGGGAGAGGCGAACTCCGGTATTGGCTTCCTTAACTGTGCTCTTATCAACTGAGGTAAATGATTTATTTCTACGTGTGGGTAACTTTAGCAGGCGAGAGATTATTTATGCATTTTCTTGAGAGAAAATTATCATCCCGTCAGTCTGAAATTTCTTAATTTACAGAAGTTTTACACGGAAGAACAGACGAGAATTCGTGGTAACTGGGAGAATAATTGAGATTGCACTGATATATATATATATATATATATATATATATATATATATATATTTATTTGTTTATAGTAGAACGCATTCGTATTCTATCAAAGTCTCCTCTTAGTCTTGTGCAGACTCGTACCCAATATTCATTTAGATACTGTACAAAAAAAAATGGGGTTTCACTACTAATTTCAGCTCATTGCTTTTTTCCCTAACAATTTACATACTCGCCTTCGTCTTCTAATAACAGGATGACCAAAAGCCGTAGGGGAAGTCATTCTTGCCTCGTCATTGGAAAATTGTATTTTCAGTAACCAGGGCTTCAAGTCATCGGTCGTCTTCACCTCGTCACAAATCAAACTCTTATGAAGATAACGCTTCCCTCTGTCATTACACTTCTGGCGTTTAATGTCACTGTGGACCGTCATTATAGGTCTAATTAGAGACCATTAATCGAAAGGGGGATAAACATGTTTTAGTCATTACAACGCTGAAATACAAACATGAAGAGATTAGATAGACGGTGAAAAAAAATTAATCACTTCACTTTAATTAACGAAGAAGGGGGGAAAATTAATGAGAATCTTTACACACGAGGCAAAAAAATAAGAAAAGGAGAAAAAAAAAAGGTAGTGTTTGTGCCATTAAGCGAGTAGAAACTTGAGACTATTTTTTTCCCCCTTCCCAATGAGATCACTTTGCTCTGCACCTGTAATTTGATTGGTCGACTTTCAGGTGTGGAGTGGGTATTTCTGTTTACACTGTTTCAGGCGACGCTGACAAAGAAACCTTCTTGACGGGTTTCAACGGTTTCGGGAAAATAAGGAACAGTTTTCATCTCTAGGGAAAGAATATCTTTTCTTTTATGGGAATATCTTTCCTTGATTTTCTTTCCCTTGCCTCCCTCTTCTATGGACCTCGGCTCTGGACGGTCTGTGTATCTACGTAACTTATGTTTTTCCTTCTGTATCTCTCTCTCTCTCTCTCCCCCCCTCTCTCTCTCTCTCTTCCGCCACCAGTGAACTGTATGCTTCTTCGGTCATCACAGACAGACTCCGACCCTTATCGACAATCGGACTCGATCAAGTCAGTGCTACATGTCACCTTTCAGGCACGTAGATACAAATACTGTCCCTAGTAATGCAACTCCAGCAGCGATAAGAAACAGGTTATCTTCGTTATCATAGACGAGAGAAAAGGCGAGATATAGATAAGTGATTTAAGTAGATAGATTTGAAAGCTTGAAAAAAAATGGAAATTAAAATACATCCAAAAGTCTTGAGTCTTTTATGCATCCAAGTATGGAAAACAGAGGCACAATTTATTGTTGCCTTTGATGAGCTAAACTGGAAGTGTAAAGTCGACATTCCAAAGCCTTACCTCTTCTCTCGGCCATGACCTGGAGAAACTACATTTTCCCCAGAGAATAAAAAGAGAACGAACGCCACTGTGAATAAGAGAGACCAGTCTTTCTTGGTCGCACTCGACGACGCATTCTTTGTCCACCTCTTATTCTTACTCTGCGAGTACTTCTTATGTTGGTTGTCTTCAGCGAGTCTTCTTTTCGCTCCTATTCGAGTATGTGAGATGGCCAGTCCTTCAGAGAGTTGCTGTTTCCCATATATTGATGTCTGACTACAGGTTGGCTGAATAGCGAATGGATATTGTTAAAGTAGGATACAGAAGGGATTTCGGAATGGGTTTCATGCAGTGAGTATTAGATCCTTTCGAAGACTCCTCGGTACGTTTATGTAGAAGAGTTTATTCTGTTAACTGGTCTGCCTCTTTTGTCTCCATGCCTGAGACTCTCTCTCTGGGCGATTATCTCTCGAAGGTGGGCGCTGCGCTGAAGCCCTACCACATTATAGATTTCTGTCCTAGGTGATCGCAAGTTCTCTCTCTCTCTCTCTCTCTCTCTCTCTCTCTCTCTCTCTCTCTCTCTCTCTCTCTCTCTTCGTCCCCCCTGTGACCAGATGAAACTGCTCCCTGCCCCGTGAATCTACCGTGCCTTCCTACTCCCATTTTACCGTCACAACACCACCAGGGGTCAGTGGCGGAGGAAAGCCCCCAGCGCCACCCCCATCTGACCCAGATAGATATATTCCTCATTCCATAGGAGTAAGGTGGATGTCCCGTTGGGAAGGAGGAGGAGGTGGAGGAGAGGAGAGGAAGAGGAAGGAGAAAGGAGGAGGAGGAGGGCGCATCAAATCGAGTTGCCCGCCTTCAGAACTCGCCTCGGACATCATGATGGGGGTCGAGGATGTTTTCCATCAGGCGTCTTAACTCTGCCTTATTTTAGTAGCCGAAAATGAAAAATGGAAGACCCGTAGGCACTGAGGGCATTAAGGGTAAAAACCAAGTTTTGATACATGACGTTAAAACGTAACTTGAAGTATCAGCCATTCAATAATCATTCATAATTTTTCACAGCGTTCGTGTTATATATATTTATCTGTGGATATGATCATGTCTTTATGTATATATATATATATATATATATATATATATATATATATATATATATATATATATAGATATATATATAGATATATATATAGGCCTGAGTGTAATCATAAATGGAAAACTAGAATCTTTGCACCACATTGGAAAGAAATGTACCTGGAGGTCAGGTACTGCATGGAGGAATGATGAAATCTTCCACCGCGAGCGATAAGGAAACTGGTGATGTCTAATGCATACGTCAAGAACAAGTTTGAATACACCTTGTGTTGTATGATGATCAACAACAAAGAATGCTAATATGAATATATGAAAGACTTTGAATTCATTACATAAGCAGCCCTAAAGGTATGAAAATGTGTGGATTAGTACAATCTAAAACAACTTAGAATTTTGAATGCAGGTGTTTTATGATCACCATTAAAGCATGCTCAAATTAAGAGACTAAGTGTTTAAATTCACTTCGTAAGCAGCGCCGAAGGTATGAAAGAGTGGATTATCATCACAGATAAAAAGAACTTAGCCTCTGCAGTTCAGATAAAAGCAGAGAAGAATTCAAAAGCATCCTTAACAATTGGTTGATAACAGTTCCGGATGATGAACCCCTCCACTCCTCCAAGGATTACCAACCGTGCAGTCTGCATGACTGCAGAGAGCAAGAGTATTGGTGAATCAAGCAAGATAAGCAACGCTCTCTCTCTCTCTCTCTCTCTCTCTCTCTCTCTCTCTCTCTCTCTCTCTCTCTCTCTCTCTCGTCTCTTCTCCCTCCTCTCCCCCTATTTTCCGACCATTGGGCCGATTTACTGTTTGAGTTTTTTCGATAAAACTGTTACGGTTCATTTGAGTCCAGACAACAGCCGGTAATGACTGTAGGCGTTTTGGGTTCACACTGGCGGTTAAAGTAGGGGGTCTCTCTCTCTCTCTCTCTCTCTCTCTCTCTCTCTCTCTCTCTCTCTCTCTCTCTCTCTCTCTCTCCCAACGGATTATTGCTAGTAAGAAAAAAATTAGTCTTATGAGTAGAGAATGAATGGGATGGGGAATGAAGAAGGGTGAATGAAATAAAGGGAGAAGAGAGGATGGGATCATCACAGGAGGCAAGGTGGATGAATGAAGTGAGGGAGGGGGTGGGGGTGGATGGAAGTGAGTAGAGACGGCAGATATGAATCAAGTATACTGAAGGAAGTGATGGGCAGGGAGGGAATGGACCTGGCTGGATGGATAAGGGTTGTAATCACGACTCGGGAGTTGAGATGTTATCCTCATTGATCATAAGATACACAATGTTTGATCTAATTGATCATAATATACACAATGTTTGATGTCATTGATCATAAGATACACAATGTTCGATCTCATTGATCATAAGATACACAATGTTCGATCTCATTGATCATAACAGATACACAATGTTTGATCTCATTGATCATAATAGATACAATGTTTATCACTGAAGAGAATCATCATCACTGGCTAATCTCTGTGAATCAGAACTTGATCATGACCAACCTGTGTTACTGCTCCTGTTATCTTAATGCTCCTTAATAGTACTATAAAGTATTCAAAGGCTTAAGTTTAGCCAAGGTTTGTAAGCAGTGTTTAATAGAACGGTTCGATGCTTTTACTTCTGTTTAGCAGGTGGTTGAAGTCCATCTCTTTGGACTGGATGCCTTTTGGTGCATTCTGAGGTACTGAAGACGTTTCTCAAGTCCGCATGGCATGAAGTTTGCATGTAAGTGATTTTGCTGCTTACTACACTGACTAATTTGCATATCCCATATTGATACAAAGAAAAGGTTCTAATAATAATTCCAAATGTCTGTTTGTTGGTCATTATTGTAATGTGTGTGTCTATGTATGAGAGAGAGAGTGTGAGTGTCTTTGTGAACGATGAGATCGGTATTTCAAAGTTTTCAGGTCTATCTTCTGTGTTTATCATCGGATATGACGTCCTGCTTCACATCTTTCACGTGTGGACACCCCGGGGCAAATTTCCAATTCATTCCTCAATCAGTGATACAAAAGTGTGTGTGTGTGTCTGAGGGATGATCTGGTATATATTTTATCTCTCGAGTGCCCCATTATGAAGCGATTACATGAGGTCTTACACGGTATCTTTTTTTCCCTTCTAACATATTTCTTTTCCACTGTATAATGCCGGTTATGTACTCGGACACAAGCGAATCATTGTTCCTCGACTGAAAAGTGTACTTGTGTCCGCTATAATAACCCTGACAGAAGACCAGGCGTCATAACTAACACGTGGAAAAACAAAGGAAGATTTTCTTGTAATCTTTATACAGGGTATCCCAAAAAATGTACTCACTTTTTGACACCCTATAACTCGCCGAAGTTTTTTTTTATTTTTTCAGTTCTGAAAAAATTTAGCGAGTTATAGAATGTCCAAAAAGTGAGTATATTTTTTGTTGGGACACCCTGTATATGCGGAAATGGGAAGGGTGGTGAACTGCTGGGGATTTTGGATTTGGGAGATCTTGATATGATGGTTGTCGATGTGTTAGACGAAGTCGACAGTGTATAGTTTGGTGTGTTAGACGAAGTCGACAGTGTATAGTTTGGTGTGTTAGACGAAGTCGACAGTGTATAGTTTGGTGTGTTAGACGAAGTCGACAGTGTATAGTTTGGTGCGTTAGTCGAAGTTTACAGATGAAGGTGACAGTGCATAGTTCAGTGTGTTAGATGAAGTTGACAATGCATAGTTCAGTGTGTTAGATGAAGTTGACAGTGCATAGTTCAGTGTGCATAGTTCAGTGTGTTAGATGAAGTTTACAGTGTATAGTTCAATGTGTTAGATGAAGTTTACAGTGTATAGTTCAATGTGTTAGATCAAGTTGACAGTGTATAGTTCGATGAGTTAGATGTTTACAATGTTTAGTTCGATGTGTTAGACGAAGTGTGCTGTGAATATTTCGATGCGTTAGACGAAGTCTACATTGTATACTTCCATATGTTACTCGAAGTCTCCAGTGTTTATTTCGATGCGTTAATCAAAGACGTGAGAATTTGATCTGGAGGAACCTCTCCATACATGAAACTTGGGCTATTATGTGCTACCGTTGGGCTGGAATGTTAAACCACTATTTCCTATTATTTCCTCCTATATTTCCCCCCCCCCCAGTTATTTACTGAGACTAGGACGCTGGCTGGGATCTCTAGAACTTATCAGTCTTACCTAAGACAGCCATGCGTGCTGGGCATCCAAGCGAAGGGACAGAGTACTTCGTGATTGAGCGGACGTGAGCTAGATTTTTTTTTCTTCTCCCTTCTAGAATGTCGCGTTATCAAGGGAAATCTCTCTCTCTCTCTCTCTCTCTCTCTCTCTCTCTCTCTCTCTCTCTCTCTCTCTGTGCTCGCAAACGACGTCACTTCCGCCGTAATTCAGTGGTTAAGGCCTTCTCCAATCAGTGGACTCGGAGCATCCCACTCGATCCACTGGTGTGCACCTTGAAAAATGTCTCCGGTTGGCAATCCACTGCAGGAGAGAGAGAGAGAGAGAGAGAGAGAGAGAGAGAGAGAGAGAGAGAGAGAGAGAGAGTGGAAAGTTTATACTAATCATCTTCATTATCGCTTCACTACAAACCTGTTGAGAAAGGTGGGGGCGATTTAAACGCACACAGCCTCATACACATTCTGGCTACTATTAACACGAGCGTTGTTTTTCTCTCTTAACTAAAACGAATCATTTCCGTCAAAGTAATTATATATCATGAATGGCTGTACACTCGCGATGTTTCGTTTATTTTTTTTTTTTTTGATTAACAGAAGTGATTAAAATGTTTAAAAGCTATTTATCTTCATATCATGGCGGGTTCTGTCCCTAGATTTGATGAGTGATTCTTAATGATGCTGAAGCACAGAAAGTATCTTATTTCACTGTTAGACAAGGTCTGTCATTCACTGTCATTTCACTGTTAGGTCTGTCATTCCACTGTTAGACAAGTGAGGTATTTTTTTTTCACTGTTAAAATGGTCTATTATTCTAATGTTAGACAAGTGAGGTATATTTTTTCACTTAGACAAATGGTCTATTATTTCGCTGTTAGACATGTGATGTATCATTTCATACCAACGTATAGATTACCATCATGATAGGTCAACATGACACGTAGTAGATACAATGATGTTGATGATAAATAGCTCGATAGATAGATGAAATAAATACGAATATATCTATTTAGTTGTCGGATTTATTCAGTTCAAGAATATACTTCAACATCACAGAAACGAAGGTGGTTTATGCAAGAGGAGTTTGTATGGTCTTGGACTCGAATTGACCACCTGAAGTAAGATTTAATTCTACGTTGTAAATGATAAGAAGAACCTCAGTGGCCCTGGGTCTGTATTGGCTAAAGATAGCCAGCTCATTAATGTAGTGAATTAATGTTGAATTACCCTGAATAAAGAATTAACAATACCAGTTGATTCCATCCCACTTAACTTCATATTCCAGAAAATACAGAATGTTCCAGTATCTCATTCACTGTAGCCAATCGAGCGAATTTCATCACCCCGACTTCTGTCGGGGAGTCGAATGGTCGACTTTCCCTCAGAGTTCCATTAGAGTTAACACCTTAATTGGCTGGCACCAATGCACTCTATCGGAGGCGGAACTAGGAATAATGCTTTCTAGTACAAATATATATTTTTTTTCTTTTTGGCGATATTGTTTTTGAAGAAAAACAAAAACCCGGCGCTTCATTAGAGTAACTAATCATAGACCACCAGCCTGTTCGTTGAACTTATCCGTTAAACTTCGTTAGAGCTTTTAATTCAGTCGTGGGAGAGTTCGCAGTTAAATGAGTAATTCAACTCGCTCTCCTGGAATTCATTGCAACATTTGGTGGTTAAATTCCCCCTTGAGCACGGCGGTATGACCCTTGAAGCGCAACGGTACGACCCTTGAGCACGCCGGTAAGGCCCTTGAACACGACGGTACGACCCTTTAGCACGCCGATAAGGCCCTTGAACACGACGGTACGACCCTTTAGCACGCCGGTAAGGCCCTTGAACACGACGGTACGACCCTTTAGCACGCCGATAAGGCCCTTGAACACGACGGTACGACCCTTTAGCACGCCGGTAAGGCCCTTGAACACGACGGTACGAGCCTTGAGCACGATTCTATGACCCTGGAACACGACGGTATGAGCCTTGATCAGCCGGTAAGGCCCTTGAACACGACGGTACGAGCCTTGAGCACGACGGTAAGACATACAGATGTGATGACCTTAATCATTATAGGCCCAACATTAATGCAAATGCCATACCATCTTTACCCTCACAGATTTACCTAAGAGCTTAATTTTCTGTCTTTACGACCTATACTAAAATATCATAGTTTATATGCTAATATATCTACAATGAGTCGGGCACTTCGTTGCATGATTATAATGCTATGTGCTTTTGTAGCCCCTGCTCCCCCTTGCTGACGCATGATTGTACGTGCTGCAAGTATGATATTGCCCTCCATTACCGAGTAAATTTCACTCTTAAACTACAGGAGTTTCATCAACTCCCGCAGCTGCGCGTGTGGATGCTTGCTTATATGTAGATGATTCCTTGGAAGTTTTTATGGGTCTCCGTTGCTCCGATATACT
>NC_092240.1:12560000-12577500 GCF_036320965.1 Panulirus ornatus | reverse complement strand
ATTAGTCTAGATAATCATTATTATTATTATTCACCCATAAAATAGATCCTTGTAGAGATCTTTTCATCTACCTCATTCACACGTCGTACTCGCTGACATGACCGATTTTATTGTCTATGCCGTCACTAATCCTTTGACACTCATTTCGGAAATGTCTGCAAGTTCAATTGCTATACTCCGCTCACAGTCTCCAGCAACCCGCGCGCAAACACACACACCGCATGCACGCAAACACACTCCTTAGCACTATATAACTAAAGACGCGTGAAATGTATTCCAATAAGTATTTCTATGTATTTTGAAGTGTGTTATGCTGGTGTATCATTAGTGAGCTATTGAGTCTATGCAGGGTTGACTCACACACACAACCAGCCTAAATCAGGTACCCAATTATTATGAACACCTGGGTTGGGTATAGATCGACCGTACCACGCCCAGGATTCGAGCCCGGGTGGGTTCCACACCCCCACAGATTGGCCTTTGCTGACCCGTTATCAGTACGCTGACCATTACACCACGGAGGCCCGTGTGCGAGGATGTAAGGTAGGTGGAAGTACTGTATACGGGGGAGGGGGGGCTTGTTATCGATAGAGGGCTCTGGTTTCTGTGCATTATGGAGGTAAACGAATGAGTTCACTTATTCGTGTGTTCATGACGCTACCTAGCCAACAGTGTAAACGGAGAACAAGTATGAAAATAGTTATCGAGTCTTGGGGAGAGAGAGAGAGAGAGAGAGAGAGAGAGAGAGAGAGAGAGAGAGAGTGTGTGTGTGTGAGAGAGAGAGAAATAAGAAACATAACGTCGAATGTGAATAAAGGTGAAAATGCTTCTCGAAAAGAGCGCATGATACCCGGCCAAATGCAACACCCAGGTATTGGTCAGGAGTTCCCACGGTAACAAGAAACAAATGTAATAACAGGTGTCAGATAATGTTAGTATAGTTATCCGAACTGGAAAAGTTGGGTGTGGATGTCTGTGCCACTCCCTGAATGTTGATGCTACCTGGTTCTTCCCTTTGTCTTACCGCGCCTCTCTCTCTCTCTCTCTCTCTCTCTCTCTCTCTCTCTCTCTCTCTCTCTCTCTCTCTCTCTCTCTCTCTCTCTCTCTCTCACGATCGCCAAAGTTAAGTAACGTTTGTAGTGTTTTCGTGCTTGGTATCGGTGAACCCCCTGGGAGCCCCCAGGTGCTGTTAGGATATGCGGTGAGCGCTACGCGCCAGCCATAGTGGTAATGATTACCCATAAGCTCTCTTAACTATTCTCTGGATTGTCACACACTGTGTAATAGATGGGTAAATAATTAGAAATTAAAAGGGAGATTGACAAGCACACATCATCACGTACGAGAGAGAAAATATTAACAAAGGTGAAAGGAAAATGGACCAAGTTTCCCCGAGAGAGACTGAGAGAGAGAAAGACTGACGTGGGAGGAAGAAAGAGACGGGGGGGAAAAAAAAGGGTGGAATACATTAGCCATAAGATCTTTTTGACAGTTAATTAGAGAGAGGGAATGATTGAGTGACAATCATTCGTCGTATCAGGGGGAGGGGTAACTTTGGGGGAGACTCAGGATAATGAAAACGGAGGAGTCAGCCTTGAATAATGGAAGTGAAGACATGATAAAATATGGAAGATGAAATTTCAGTTCTGTTCTCTTACCATTACAATAATTATGACGTGGAATTGAACTAACATGAAATACAGTGTCGAAACTCAAATCGTGTGATGATTTTTGTATGCATCTTGTATGTCCTCAGACACCATTTCTGCATTGACTTCTGCCTCATCTTAAGCTGCTGGTCTCTGACAGAGCTTGGGATTAATGAAGGTTTCAGAGTTACGAAGCCTAACTTAGCCAAACCTGAAGTCTAACTTATCCTGAGGTTAGGTTAAAGTGGATTAGATTTCAAAAGCAGTTTCTAAAGAGGGGGTTTAGTTTCACACAGAACATAGGGATTTGTTAGCATATACTTTTAAGCAATTTTTGAAAGAGAATCTAGTGTTTCAAGCTTGCCTTGCTGCCCATCTTGAGAAACCAGGATTCTTAGTTCGGCAATAACCCATCAACTGACGACGTCTTTCATTGCCCTAAAAAACACAGATCAGTAAATATCTCTTCCATCCGGAGCATGATGATTCTTCTCGTGAGGACCTTTTAACTAAGCAGCGTGTGGCCGTCAGCAACTCAAGGGTGGGCCATTTTGATAACTGTTTCTTTCCTTCCACTCGAAGCTTTGGAAAGCTCTACCTTCCCACGTCTATCCCAATAACTATGAACTGGAACATTTTAAGGCAGGTTTCACGCATCCTCCAAACTTCCTAAATACTTTCATTTACCTCTTCTTTTTCCACTTCATGATTCCTCTACATGTTTGAATTAAGGCCTGGCCTTCATGTAGACTTTTGTCCTTAACATGTCACCCTAAAAAAGAAAAATATACCACAAAGAACATATGTTTCCAATTAAGGTCTTCCCATTACTAAGTCCGATGAGAAATACATGTATGATCTTTTTTTTTCTCTTCCTCTGTTGAAGGTTGTGTGTGTGTTGGTGGCTTCTGTAAGCTGACTGACACAAATGTAAACCGATTAACATCACCTTTCATGGGTCTCTGTGACGGACCAACCGTGCATCCCAAGAGGATTGTGACCTACGCGCGCGCCCCCTCCCCCTAGACTCTCCTCTTCCGGGTGTTGACACTGACTTTTTAACGCCCTTGTTAAATGACAACATGTGTGTTAGTAACGTTATGACGGATGTTAGGAGACAGAGAGGGAGGGAGGGAGACGCTTCTCCCTCACGTTGAATTTGTTTGAGGCCTCGAGAAAGATTTCATTTGATGCTGTAGTATGATTCTGTGTGATGTAGGTGCTTTGGTAAGGTTTTATGTGATTCTGTATGATGTAGGTGCTTTGGTAAGGTTTTACGTGATTCTGTATGATGTAGGTGCTTTGGTAAGGTTTCATGTGATTCTGTATGATGTAGGTGCTTTGGTAAGGTTTTATGTGATTCTGTATGATGTAGGTGCTTTGGTAAGGTTTTATGTGATTCTGTATGATGTAGGTGCTTTGGTAAGGTTTTACGTGATTCTGTATGATGTAGGTGCTTTGGTAAGGTTTCATGTGATTCTGTATGATGTAGGTGCTTTGGTAAGGTTTTATGTGATTCTGTATGATGTAGGTGCTTTGGTAAGGTTTTATGTGATTCTGTATGATGTAGGTGCTTTGGTAAGGTTTCATGTGATTCTGTATGATGTAGGTGCTTTGGTAAGGTTTTATGTGATTCTGTATGATGTAGGTGCTTTGGTAAGGTTTTATGTGATTCTGTATGATGTAGGTGCTTTGGTAAGGTTTTATGTGAGTTTCATGTGATTGTGATGTAGGTATTTGGGTAAGGTGTCATGTGATTGTGTGATGTAGGTATTTTGGTAAGGTTTCATGTGATTCTGGTGTTTCAGTATAACTCCATATGATACTGATTCTACGATTAGCTTCGATGTGATTATGATAAGGTTAATTTCCATGTGATGGTGAATCTTCTGTTAGATTCCATGTGATAAGTGGTTTAACAAGGTTCCAATTCTCATATTGATCAGACATCATCAATGTCAAAGACTATTCCCAGCACCATTTATCAATGACAAAGAAAAAAAAATATATATATATATATATATATATATAATATCTTCGATAACCAAACGCTGTGTATTCTAACCTCCACTCGTTTTCATATATATTTTTTTTTTATGACACGCAAATCTATGTAGACGCAAGGGATTCTCGAAACCCACCGACATCCAACTATGGAAGATAGATAAACTGGTACACAAAGACTGAGCTTCTCTGAATAGAAATTAGATTAAATATGTGACCTTCAGGACACAGTCTCTCTCTCTCTCTCTCTCTCTCTCTCTCTCTCTCTCTCTCTCTCTCTCTCTCTCTCTCTCTCTCTCCCCCCCTCGACCTCGTTAGGAAAAAAAATTCATGAATGATATATAATTAATTTCAAGAGATCAGTCCAAAGCCTTTTCACCGATCTGTTTGACAGATATAGTAATATTTGACAGTGATTTACCAGCTGGAAACTACCGGGTGCCCGAACGATTCTACTCATCACCTTTTTTTAGTGGAGAATTATTATTAATTTTCTACTAGTTGTTGAAACTCGTGAACATATGATTTCTAGAGTCGGTCTAGAGCTAACTCAGCTGTTCACCCTCCATAGGGGTAGGTCGATGAAATGGGTACCTGGCGTAGAGTATTGTGTATATATATATCTTTTCTTTCAAACTATTCGCCATTTCCCATGTTAGCGAGGTAGCATTAAGAACAGAGGACTGAGCCTTTGAGGGAATATCCTCACCTGGCCCCCTTCTCTGTTCCTTCTTTTGGAAAATTAAAAAAAAAAAGACGAGGTAAGGATTTCCAGCCCCCCGCTCCCTCCCCTTTTAGTCGCCTTCTACGACACGCAGGGAATACGTTGGAAGTATTCTTTCTCCCCTATCCCCAGGGATATATATATAACGCGATGGTCTAGATTGGGACTCTCAGTTGCGCACTTAATTACATCCAACATGATAATCTATATGTACAAAATATTATCTAACAAGAGGCGCCGTCAAAAAAAAAAATATCTAGAATATTCCGGATACGTGCCTCAATATAGTCATCATTACTAGAATATTACCAGGTGGAATATTTCGTTTTTTCTTGTGCATAGAAATACATTACTAGAATATCAACTGATGGAGTATTTTTTTTTTTCTGTTATTGAAATGCTGTTAAAATAAGGGCTATTGGATTATCAGGTTAGCACTGCATGGTATTTAAAACTATGGAGTTCATACAACAACACCCGAAACGGATGAAAGATCGTGTGTTGATAAGGTACACACAGCACAAAAATAATCTACATACCGGTGAACGACAGTTCTCGGAATGATCGAATAATCACATGGTAACTCGAGAGATTGGTATGGTTTCAGATTATTTCGTCTTTGTCATATCATGTCGCTCAGTGTAAAGATCGTTTTTGTGCTGTGTGTATCAACAAAGGCATTCTAATTTCTCTCGGAAGATGCTTGACTACAGAGTGAATTTGTAATCTATAGATATGATGCTGTAGTCATTATTGTATGCTATTCCCTGACAGCTGCAGAATATCATAGCTTTACAGCCTTGTTCTTTTTCTATTAGCGTTACAATACTCTTTACTTATAGCTTCATGTCAGTGATAGATGGTTGTCTAATGACATTAATCATTTTCCCTTCCATTCACAAATTACAATAAGACATTATTGCAATGATTAGTTCCAACACCTGAGTAGATTAAAACATGTTGTAGTACTTTTCTATTAGGTGTAGTATAGATAGCAACATCATTTTCTCTTATATATTGGCTTATAATTGGGATACAGTCCGGCGTTTTTTCAATCACGACGTAGAGGAACAAAAAAAAAAGGAAAAAGGCTATGTGTGATATTTAACCTCTGCCCCTGTCTGCATTCCCTTCGTGTAGTGAGGGAACCGCTGGATATCTACGCAAATGAGGACGAGAGAGAGAGAGAGAGAGAGAGAGAGAGAGAGAGAGAGAGAGAGAGAGAGAGAGAGAGAGAGAGAGAGAGACGGACGGCACAAGTACAATTTTTCGGCTCGGGTGGGGGGGACAAGGATACTGTCGATCGTTCAAATATATTCAGAGTTTTGAAAGGGCATAGGATGAGGGTGGATGTATGTTTCACTCATTCTGCTTCAACATCTTTATTTCTCCACATTTGCAACACCGTGGCACATCTGGGAAACTGAAATCTTAGACGTGTTTTCGTTAACCCAGGATGAACACATTCCTACCATACAGTGTCTATTCCATGGACCAGGATACACAATGCATCCTAAGCTAGAGTACTCGAGGGTGAAAAGCTTGAGTTGACTTTGGACTGACTGCCGCAACCAGGATTCGAACCTATGCTCTCGACCATGGGCGACCTTAGGAATATGTCATTGCTGTGGATCGTCCATGCCATAAGCAAGGACACTGCACGCCAGCTGGCAGTCAATTCCAACACTCTCTCTTATCACAAACAAATATCAATTCTCACTATCGTATCTCAGAGGAGCATCGACATTACCCAAGACTATCGAACACTTTTTAAAGTTTTCATACGTATCGTGTGCACATGTAGCGTTCGCTTTCATACTCTCCAGAAAATCTGTCTTGCTTGCGTCGCGTAATGTCTTCATCGAACAGCCATCGTGATTGTAAATTGTGCCATTTATCCGAGCGGTATGGTATTCCTTATGCAGATGTGTAGCACTCACGACTACGAGAGACTTCGTCTGAATCGATGACTTCCAGTTTGTCGTAAAATAACCCTTGATGATAAGTTTGAAATGTCAGTTTTTCCCAGTGAGTAGCTTCACCCTTCTTAGTAACTCCAGTTGTGTACGTTCTTAAATTGGAAAGTTTTTCTTTTTTAGTTTGGAAGTATAGCAGTAAATTTGGCAGGCGTGAACTGAAAAATATTGCAGATGGTAGCTATATCGACGGGAGGAGCCTTCCATTTAGAACGACAGAGCAACGAGAGAAGTAACTAAACATGATCAACATTGGCAAGTAAATGTACATGTTACTCCTGTAATTGAAATTACATTTTTCAAATAAGATATACGAATCGAAGGGAAACTATGTCACATTCCAGAACATGAAACGCATCTGAAATTCACCGGGGGAAAAAGAAATGGTTTAGTAGTGGTAACGAGCACGAGAATGCCTAGCGTACATGGCACACTGCATTCTATAGATAATCTGCTCAATGAAACTGTGTCGGGCTGCACCATGTTAGCTCACACATGTCTTCCCCCTTCTTTCCCCCTCTCCCTCTCTTCTCTTACAAGTGTTGAGGCAAGTCTGGGCCCGTGGAGCGTCATTTACTGCCTCCTAGGGAGAGTTGCGTCACTTTATATGACGCGTTTGCCTCAAGGTTTCTATTTTGTGTGTTGTATTTCCTGGCGTGTGCTTGATTTTATGACTGTTTGGGAAGGACGTGTTTCACCCCCCCGCGTGTTAAGTGTTTTCGTGCGTGTGGTGGCACAGGTGCGTGTGAATGATGAGGTGTTTAGGTTGATGTTCTAAAAGCTGAAATGAGTATTTTATTAATCCAGTTTTGCCAAAGAAAGAAGATTCTTTCTTTCCGTTATATATATATATATATATATATATATATATATATATATATATATATATATATATATATATATATATATATATATATATATATATATGAAATACATTGCTGTTCCACGTACTGATTGATTGATGGACAGTTTGTGTCAGATGTGTCAACAAATATACCGCAGTATTCCAGCTTGCATTTCCACTATTCCTGCCTGGAAACTACAGAAGCCGGAGTGAACACCATCTGCAAATGAGCATCTCCACTCCAGCCACGACCCTCGTATCCTCTATTCCATCCTCGGCTTTTACTTAGGAAGCTAAATCCTTATACGACAGAGGATGGTTTCTCCTGCCGATCAGTGTGTACAGGCAATGGTTTCATTCTAAATTTTTTTTCGAAGGTTTCTAGTTTTCGCAATGGTTTCTTCCTCTTTGTGGTATCTGCAATGTTCTCATTACGTGTCCTCTAAATCCTAAATAACGCCAGGTGTCGCCGGCGAATATAGGTCGAAGCTCTTAATGTAGAATTATGCAATTAAGCTTTGAGTTGAGGATCTTTTAGCATTTTCATAATATGCAGATCCGCCCGGCACTAAACTGAGTCTAGGGATAAATATTCATCACCTTTTCCATTGCAGATTTCCTGCCATGTAGGTAGGTAGTGTCGTGCTGTGGGTGGGTGGGTGTACACCGCTTGCTGTGTGTTTTGTGTCGTGTGGTGTACTGCCTGCTATGTGGTAGATGTCGTTCTTGTAGAGTTAGTGTCGTTTGGTGTACTAACTGTCGTGTGGTTATTGGTCGTTGTCTGAGGGTGTGATATGCTGTATATGTGGTAGATGGCGTTGTTTGAGGGTGTGGTATACTGCATGATATGTGGTAAATGTCTATACTTGAGGTAGTGTTCTACCTGTTTATGTGGTAGATGGCGTTGTTTGAGGGTGTGGTATACTGCATGATATGTGGTAAATGTCTATACTTGAGGTAGTGTTCTACCTGTTTATGTGGTAGATGGCGTTGTTTGAGGGTGTGGTATACTGCATGATATGTGATAGATGGTGTTGTCTGAGGGTGTGGTGTATTGTATATGTGGTAGATAGCACTGTTTGAGGGTGTGGTATAGTGCATGATATGTGGTAGATGTCGATATTTAAGGTAGTGTTCTACATGTTTATGTGGTAGATGGCGTTGGATTAATATTTTCTTTGTTTTCATGGACATATAACATCCTTTAGTTTTTTTTCATGACCAAGATTATTTTTAGATTATCTTTTCTTTCTCTTTTCAAATGTATATCATTCTTTTTTCTTTACGGGAGTATTGAGTACGTGGTCTCGTTGCATTTACCGTTTTGTCTAATTTTTTTGTCTTCAATAATTGTAAATATTTTAAGTTCACTTGTTGATTCAGCTTGCAACTGTAACACACACACACACACACACACACACACACATATATATATATATATATATATATATATATATATATATATATATATATATATATTGGAAAGGATCACAATTTTCCACGTGATCAAGATATTCCTAAGAGTCCACGGGGAAAAAAAACACTGTTTCATTTTCCCCGTGGACTCGTAGGAATATATATATATATATATATATATATATATATATATATATATATATATATATATATATATATATATATATATATATATATATATATATACAGACACACATCAAAAGAAGCTAATGGAACAGTGCGACCTTTATGCATTTTAAGGGAAATAATAATGTGATTTAGGGTTTTATGCCTAACTTGTCACTGGCCAGTAGCAGAGTGGCAGTGGTGTCCGGTAATCCTAGGTACATATTGTTTGGTACAAGAGGACAATCTGACTCTGCGGTGGACGGCCATCTGCTCTCGATAATCGGCTTTGCCAATGCTATTTCGGCTTCTTATCCTGATGGGAAAAGGCTTCACTAAATGGCCATTCATGTTGCGGAAAGTGAATGAAATATATATAAATATATATATATATATATATATATATATATATATATATATATATATATATATATTTTTTTTTTTTTTTTTTTTTTTTTTTTTATACTTTGTCGCTGTCTCCCGCGTTTGCGAGGTAGCGCAAGGAAACAGACGAAAGAAATGGCCAACGCCCCCCCCCCATACCCATGTACATACACACGTCCACACACGCAAATATACATACCTACACAGCTTTCCATGGTTTACCCCAGACGCTTCACATGCCTTGATTCAATCCACTGACAGCACGTCAACCCCTGTATACCACATCGCTCCAATTCACTCTATTCCTTGCCCTCCTTTCACCCTCCTGCATGTTCAGGCCCCGATCACACAAAATCTTTTTCACTCCATCTTTCCACCTCCAATTTGGTCTCCCTCTTCTCCTCGTTCCCTCCACCTCCGACACATATATCCTCTTGGTCAATCTTTCCTCACTCATTCTCTCCATGTGCCCAAACCATTTCAAAACACCCTCTTCTGCTCTCTCAACCACGCTCTTTTTATTTCCACACATCTCTCTTACCCTTACGTTACTTACTCGATCAAACCACCTCACACCACACATTGTCCTCAAACATCTCATTTCCAGCACATCCATCCTCCTGCGCACAACTCTATCCATAGCCCACGCCTCGCAACCATACAACATTGTTGGAACCACTATTCCTTCAAACATACCCATTTTTGCTTTCCGAGATAATGTTCTCGACTTCCACACATTTTTCAAGGCTCCCAAAATTTTCGTCCCCTCCCCCACCCTATGATCCACTTCCGCTTCCATGGTTCCATCCGCTGACAGATCCACTCCCAGATACCTAAAACACTTCACTTCCTCCAGTTTTTCTCCATTCAAACTCACCTCCCAATTGACTTGACCCTCAACCCTACTGTACCTAATAACCTTGCTCTTATTCACATTTACTCTTAACTTTCTTCTTCCACACACTTTACCAAACTCAGTCACCAGCTTCTGCAGTTTCTCACATGAATCAGCCACCAGCGCTGTATCATCAGCGAACAACTGACTCACTTCCCAAGCTCTCTCATCCACAACAGACTTCATACTTGCCCCTCTTTCCAGGACTCTTGCATTTGCCCCCCTAACAACCCCATCCATAAACAAATTAAACAACCATGGAGACATCACACACCCCTGCCGCAAACCAACATTCACTGAGAACCAATCACTTTCCTCTCTTCCTACACGTACACATGCCTTACATCCTCGATAAAAACTTTTCACTGCTTCTAACAACTTGCCTCCCACACCATATATTCTTAATACCTTCCACAGAGCATCTCTATCAACTCTATCATATGCCTTCTCCAGATCCATAAATGCTACATACAAATCCATTTGCTTTTCTAAGTATTTCTCACATACATTCTTCAAAGCAAACACCTGATCCACACATCCTCTACCACTTCTGAAACCGCACTGCTCTTCCCCAATATATATATATATATTGGAAAGGATCACAATTTTCCACGTGATCAAGATATTCCTATGAGTCCACGGGGAAAAACACTGTTTCATTTTCCCCTTGGACTCGTAGGAATATATATATATATATATATATATATATATATATATATATATATATATATATATATATATATATATATATATATATATATATATATATATATATACACACACACACCAAAAGAAGCTAATGGAACAGTGCGACCTTTATGCATTTTAAGGGAAATAATAATGTGATTTAGGGTTTTATGCCTAACTTGTCACTGGCCAGTAGCAGAGTGGCAGTGGTGTCAGGTAATCCTAGGTACATATTGTTTGGTACAAGAGGACAGTCTGACTCTGCGGTGGACGGCCATCTGCTCTCTCTAATCGGCTTTGCCAATGCTATTTCGGCTTCTTATCCTGATGGCAAAAGGCTTCACTAGATGGCCATTCATGTTGCGGAAAGTGAATGAAATATATATATATATATAAAGGCACAGTATGAATTATGTACACGTGTATATATGTATATGTCTGTGTGTGTGTATATGTGTACATTGAGATGTATAGGTATGTATATTTGCGTGTGTGGACGTGTATGTATATACATGTGTATGTGGGTGGGTTGGGCCATTCTTTCGTCTGTTTCCTTGCGCTACCTCGCTAACGCGGGAGACAGCGACAAAGCAAAATTGATAAATAGATATATACATATGAATGTGTGTATGTACATAGTGGAATCTTGCTGCTTTATATATTTCAGCTATAAAGCAGAGGTAAATATAAGAAACAGAGTCACCGAATTAACAGCTAACAAAACAACAGCACTCACGCGTATACGAAAGTAAAGAAAGTTGTAGTAGAAATTTATGATGAAAATATAAGAAAGATCCAGACATAATGACTTAAGTAAAAAGTTCAGTAGTCGAGATTTTCGCCTCCATTCAAAGTTCAGCGAGAGAAATATAAACATCCATTACATTTCACCCATACGAGAGAGAGGTCAATATTCCTTGGCATTATTATCTCCAAGTTCAACGCGTGGCATTTTCTCTCCTCGATCTTAAGTTGAACACAAGGGGTGTCGACGTCCTTTAATATTCTCTCCTCCATTCTAAGTTTAACGTGGGGGAAAGGTCGACGAATATCATTAGTCTCTTAAGTTCAACGAGAGGATCTCAACATTTATAGGTATCTTTCTCCTCCAATTTAAGTTCAACGAAAGGAATGTAAACATCCATTGGCCATTACCTGGGTAAGATCTTTTATGAGAAAGGATAATGAAGATAACCCAAAAGTTTTCTAAAAGATTTAAAAAAAACTTTCCGAAAATCTGATGATTTCATCTAAACTTTACGAAATGACAAAGTTTTAATGAATGTTGCTGGTTCAGTCGTCATAACCAAACTACCCTACAGTCCCCGTATGAAAACCAAATATGCCATTAATCTTCACGTAATATATTGCTCTTCTGTTACCAACCGGAGCAACTAGAACTCATAACCCATACTGGGTGTGTGTGTCTGTGTGTGTTTGTGTGTGCTGGTGTATTAAAGGGAAAGTCTTTCACTCGTGTTGTCGATGTCTTGTCTTGCATATATACACCTTATCTTTACTCGTGTGTGTGTATGATATGGCAAAAATCCAGTGATATACAGTGAGAATTAAGATATAACCAATATATGTATATATATATATATATATATATATATATATATATATATATATATATATCCTGGTGATAGAGTAAAAAGGATAGTCTACGTATTCCCTGCGTGTTGTAGAAAGCTACTAAAAGGTAGGGGGTAGGGACTTATAATCCTTCCTTCCTGTTGTACTTTTCCAAAAGAAAGAACAGAAAAGTGAGGATTTTTTTTCCTAATGCTCAGTCCTCTGTTCTTGAAGCTACCTTCTGCGGGGAAGTCTAGAATATGTATGAAAAATGAAATATATATATATATATATATATATATATATATATATATATATATATATATATATATATATATAATGCATGCAATACAGAAACACATTCGAAAGCTCGGAGCTTCTCTGTTCATTTTTCCAGAAAGTCGACTCAAATCGGTGCTTAATGTGTTTGTCATTCGCTAAACCATCACTTTATTTTCACTTGTTCGAGAACAATGGATGACTCCCATCTTGAAATGAAAACATCGCAACATCCAGAAGCTCTCGAGTTTAAAGATATACCAGAACTTATCCACTCAGCTCTGATTGAAGACGTAAAGTAATTTAAACTTCATATATAGTTTCCGATCCTTCAAGGCTCCCAGCTTCTACAGAGTCGCCACCGTCTTCGAAAAGAGTGTAGCAGTTTTGTTCGTGTTGTCTACGGGCGAGACTTTCAAGGGATATTCATGCAAGCTCACATGACGACGACGGAGTTTAAAATTGAAGGGAGAGTGAAAGATGAACAGAGAATAGAGCTTGTGCAGACCTAAGCAATGGGTTTGAGCGCGCGTGTATCTTTGACTATGTGTATGTATGTGTCTACTTGACAGTGGGTATATACACGTACAAAAGCACTCGCACATACAAACACTCGCACAAACGAGTATGAGCACACACGTGTGTGAACAACGTATACACACTGATACTCGCACTTGCGCTCATGTACACAGACTTGTATAACTGCTTTAATAGATCATAAGGGAACCTAAATTACACTTACAATTATTTAAAATCAATCTGCATACTTGTAAAGAGTCTCCACTAACCACTCTACATATTGATGAATCCAGTAATAATAAGTCGAAACATCGCTAGGGACGTCTCTCCTGAAAACTCTAGAAGGAATCTCACATACAGTATATATATATATATATATATATATATATATATATATATATATATATATATATACATATACATGTATGTATGTGTGTGTGTGTATGAGGCCGATGGTAAGTTGCCTGAGGATTAGCGGAATGCATGTATAGTGCCACTGTTTAAAAGTAAGGGGGATGAAGGTGAGCGTTTGAACTACAGAGGTGTAGGTTTGGTGAGTGTACCTGTAAGTGGTATGTGGGTATGGGAGAGTTGTAATCTAGAGGGTGTGGTCATGTACAGAGCAGCAGACTGGGGAAGAACTATGTGGTTTCAGGAGTGGTAGAGGATGTGTGAGTCGGTGTTTAAAGATCGTATGTGAAATACTCATAGATAAATAGGAGGATTTTAGAGGCATTTATGGAGTAAACACCTGATAGGGATATCGGATACCTTGTGGCAGGTCTTGTGAATATATAGTGTCGGAGGAAGGCTCGTACGCAATAGGAAGTTATCGTCAGGTGTAAGGCGTGTGTGCGAGTAGGGAGAGAGGAGATAGTGGTGCCTAATGAACGTTGGTCTGCAGCAGAGGTGTGTGATGTCACCATGGCTGTTAATTTACTTATGGATGGGGTGATGAGGGAGGTAAATGCAAGAGTATTGGAGAGAGGAACGATTACGGAGTCTGTAGTAGGTGAGATGGCCTGGGAAATGAGTCTGTGGTTGTTTGTTCATGACTCTGCAATGGTGCCCGATTTGAGTGAGAACCTCTGAAGTTTATGTCTGTCTTTGAGTATGTAAAAGAAGTTGAGTAAATGTGAATAAAGGTTTAAGTTTAGTAGGAAAGAAATAAGAATTAGCTGGGGTGCGAGTTCGAATGGAGAAAATGTAGAGGGAATGAAGCGTTTTACATACCTAGGAGTGAACTTTGTAGCGAAGGAAACCATGGATACAAAACTGAATCGTGGGGTTAGTGAGGGAGCGAAGTTCCTGGGAGCACTGAGAAAAGTGAGGAAGGAGAGGTCGTTATCTGGGAGGGTGAAAATGGGACTCGTTCTGGATGGGGAGCTGCGGTTTCGGTGCATTACACATAACGGCTAGAAAATGGATGTCAGCGGATAAATCCCCTATTTCGTCTTCCTGGCACTATCTCGACAACGGAGGAAATGGTAAATCGGTATGAAAGAGCAAGAAATATATATATATATATATATATATATATATATATATATATATATATATATATATATATATATATATATCCCTGGGGATAGGGGCGAAAGAATACTTCCCACGTATTCACTGCGTGTCGTAGAAGGCGACTAAAAGGGGAGGGAGCGGGGGGCTGGAAATCCTTCCCTTTTGTTTTTTTTAAATTTTCCAAAAGAATGAACAGGGAAGGGGGCCAGGTGAGGATATTCCCTCAGAGGCCCAGTCCTCTGTTCTTAATGCTACCTTGCTAACGCGGGAAATGGCGAATAGTTTGAAAGAAATATATATATATATATATATATATATATATATATATATATATATATATATATATATATATATATATATATATATATATAACCCACACATTCCTCAGCGTTATGTAACCACACCTCTAAAAGTCTCCGAAAATTTCACCTCCACGTTAATACCTTAGACACGATAAAGGTCTACATATTTCCCTAAGGTTTCCTTCTTGCCTTCTAGGCAGGAACTAAAACTCCCATTTCCTCTCGTGTCTAGGACTTGTTTTCAGGACACCTGTAATCCTTTAAGCTTCTGCTAGACCCCTTTCTCTTCTTAGTCATAAAAAAAAAGATACGTCAAGTTCTCAAAAATGTGTCCCAGTTTTCCTCTACCTATTCTTCCATCCGTAAAACCTCCTTTTTTTTCGTATCACCAACCATTACCGAGATTCAAATACCAGCTCCTGACGAAGGTCTAATGGAAGGTAGTATTCTTGCTTTCCCAGTTGGTTTAAGAGGCTAAATCTCTAAAAGTAAAGTGTCTCTAAGGTTTTGAAGTTAGTGCGTGTAAAAGTGTTTTAGGGAAAGAGGAAAAAAAAAAAGAGAATTCAGGGGATTGTCTAAGGAGTTAGCTTGGATTCTTTTTGTGTAAGTGTGTGGTGACTTGCCCGGAGAAAGAAAAAAGTTGCTCTTACTCAACGTTAAAAGATTCACGGGAAAGAGTTCGATATTTTTCTTTCGTAAGCTGGAGAGAGAGAGAGTACCTAGCTTGATGCACAAGTCTATTCTCGGCAGCGACTTGCGTCCAGACGACAAAGATGATTCCAGTAGCAGTAATTATATTGCAGCTGCAGTTGTCGTTTTATGTATATATATATAATATATATATAATACTTTTGCAGTCCATTGGTGCATCTCGGCTTCGAATATTGTATTCACATCCGGCCACCGTAACTTGAAAAGAAGATTTGGACAGAATGTAAGAAGAGCAGCAACGATGAATAAACAACTCAAATGATTTCCAGATCGAGCAGGAAATCCTATGAGAGCCGGTTAGGTAACTCCAACTGATTCAGATTAGGAATAAAAGGAGTATTACGAGTTGGTCTAATACAAGGATTTGAGATTATCAAAGGATCTTCCTAATCCCAGTCAGGATGTTACTTAATATCAAACTTGTTTCATGTCAGCAGTAGCAGTAGATACAAACTCGTGAGCAAATGTTTTAATTCGTGTGATAAAAAGTCCTTTTTCTTCAACAGGATTAGAGGCATATTGAGTTACTTACCAGTCAGAGTAACCGAGAACAGAATGAAGGAATAGACATGATAGATACTTCTCTTCATATTTACGAATTGATATCAATTTCACCATAGTTACATGCAATGTTTACCATGCGTTCCTCTTTCAATGATGTGTATGCATGTCTCCTCACACCGCATTAATCTCTGGAGAGTTTTAGATATCTTCCTCTACCACAAACCACCTCAGAAGCACCCAGTGGTATGTTCCTGCGTGTGTTCCTTTGTATTTTTTTTCTGTCTCTTTGTTCATAATGATGCAGCTTCCTCAAAGGTTTTATACATCTCGTATTGATGCAGGAATATTCTATTTTTCCTCATATGATAAAAAGAATTTAGCGATGCAGAGTTACGAAGATATGTAGAAGCATTTCATATTTTAAACAATGAAATTGTGTGTGTGTATATATATATATATATATATATATATATATATATATATATATATATATAATATGCGTTTCAGAACATGCTTCTACGGCTAAGGGGAAAGAGAAATTACACGATAAAAGAGAAACACCAACTTCAGCGATTTAATATTCACAAAAATCAAATCTCCTGCTTGTATACCACGTAACTATTTAGCAGATTGCAGTTTCAATCTTGCCAAACCCTAGTGACCATCGCCACACCCTCAAGTGTCAGGGCCTCGCAACAACGTTGTAGAAATCATGTCACACTGAAGGATTCCATCACGGTCCTTTGTCGCTAATGGATTCCACTTGCCCACAATAAGGAGGCACATTGTACGAAATTAGAATGACAACACAAGGGTAGAGAACAGATATACCTAACATTGAACGACACACGCACACCATTTGACGAGACAGACACGTAGAGGAAATGATAGAGGGAGAGAGTGTGTGTTTGGGCATATATAGCAGACCATTACCACTGCTGCTTGGTGAATGTATCCAAGGAAAAGAACCATTGACGAGAGAATAGGCGAGCCATTAGCGTCTTCTTGCACTAAAATGCATCTTTGATTTCATGAACAGTGCATTGTGTGTGTGTGTGTGTGTGTGTGTGTGTGTGTGCGCGCATACACTCGCATGTATGCTGATCGCATTGGTGTAAGTGGAAGGATGATATATACATATATATATATATATATATATATATATATATATATATATATATATATATATATATATATATATATATATATATATATATCCTGGATGCATACAGTCCTCCAAGGTCTGTAATGCTTCTAGAGTGCACTGTTTCTAGAGCATAAAGCTTCCAGAAGGGATAGACTCCTAGTTTTATAATGCTTCCTGGGCAGTGCTTCCAGGTTTACGATG
>NC_092240.1:12515000-12555000 GCF_036320965.1 Panulirus ornatus | reverse complement strand
TTAATTTTCGACATTCATTAGAATCTAACGAACAGTACATTTGATCCTTTCTGAAAGCACATTTAGATCACTTTTGTCATTCATCAAAATCTACATATATATATATATACTGATCTTCCTCATCTAAATCCACACACACATACTAATCTTGCTCCTTACCTTACCTTGCTACGTACCAAACCACTCACATAGTCTTGAAAACTTCCCATTAAGTTACCCTTTCCCATCACTTCCAGTTTGATCTCTTACTTTTCCTCTCACTTCCCCTCTTGCTACAGACCTCATTGCTCTTCCCCTTTTTTAATATCTTATGTTCATCAACTTCATCTTCTGTTCTTTCGGGACTCGTTCTATATCTAGCCGGTGTATCTGCCCTCCAGTGACCCTTCCATGTTACATGCCTTATTATCTCCATCTCGATCCCTTCCTCCTTCCTTGATTATCACTCATTACCTGCCTCTGTTCTGGTAATTACCGACCTGTCCAATCAATCTCATAGTTGTCCTTTTTTTTTTTTTTAGAGAGAGAGAAAATTCCAGAAATTCATCGAAAAAATTATCAATGCATTTTATATATTCTTTAATTTATGTAATTGTTATGCATGCACGAGTACAGTACGCTGTATCCTATTTTGCCCGCAAAAAATAAAAAAAAAGTTTATGACCTTGCCAAATTAATGGATGAACAGGAAGCGAGGTCACAGTTCTTATGCTTTGTGTTTGTACTATATAGATGTACCACGTTATATTGCTTACGTTCACATAAGCTGTACTGTTGTGTAAAAAGTCCATTATAGCTCAAAGTGTGGGCATGATGACTTGTGAAAGATCTGATGAAGAGAAGTTGCCTAACCTCCTAATATTTTTCACACCTGGGTAAATTATAATGTAAGAAGATCAATGTAACTTTGACTACACGTATATGAGATTCTGAATAGCATTGTATGCAATGTATGGTCTTTATAACGTCAGTGTTGTGAAGTGTTGATGAAGTATGAACTGTTACGAAGATTATTAGATTTTTAGGTAATGGATGTTGGTAGATCCGTAGAATGTTTATTTGTGGCATGAGGGGTTTTATGTCTTTATAGACCTTTTTAAGTTTTAATTAATCTTACTGATCTAATTGAGCTTGAAGTAAAGTTGTTAGTTATACCTCCATGGATCACCACACTCCCACAATCCTCTCACAAATCCCTCCTAATTTTTGATATCCGAAAACTTTTTTTTTCTCTTCAGTCAACAAAGTGGAAATTCCCACCATCTCCTGTGGACTGGGTTGTGGCATGATTTGGTGCGTTAGTTACACGTGGGTCTTGAGGTCCGTAGACTTTCTCGATATATGATTTAAGCTGATTCAATACCCTTTCCGCTTGTGTGTATAAAACGTTTATGAAGTAGTTAAAATCTTTACTGTGTGTGTTTGTGTATCCATATATTTTGATATATATTTTGACTGGACCGAATTGACGTCTTGCTTAAATGTCCCTCTGCTCTTCTCTCAAAGTTTACAGTAACCTCTTCAGTGTAGATAAGGCTGGAGGACCTTTCACACTCGCTAATGCTGACTATCGCAGTACTGTTTGTTAGTATCCTCTGTTCTATTTCCCTCACCATGCATGACGTATATCCCTCTCTGCGTAGCGAGTTCTTCTCTACGGTTTTCTGAAGAATAAACCAGTTAGCAGAATTCTATCGTTTCTCATGTAATTTATTCTCTTAATTAACTAAAGAATGGAATGCATCTGTATCATTCCGAGGGTAGGATACTTGTTTCATTCTCATCTCTTTAAAGTGATTAACCAATTAAAAGCAAGTGAATTGCCTATTAGTGTATTCCCCATGTATATTGTATCCGTGTATATATCACTCCTACACTTAACTACATTCAAGAGGAGGATTCGAAACAATTCCAAGAGCCTCTGAACCTAATTTTTTTTTGAGACGCGTCTCTGATCCTGCGTGTAGACTCGCGAGCCGCCAAGTTTTCATTAGTTGCCGGAAAAGTGTTGGGCAACATAGTCCCGCGTCTCGCATAGAGATGAAGACGACAATCCTCCCTCCTCCTCCTCCTTGGTGGACGGTGGGTGAGGGTGTGTGGAGGGTGGCAGTAGTAGTCGACCCTGTTAGCATATACATCATCTGTTTAACTGTACACCAACTGGTCTTAGTCTAGCCCTCTGACGAACAGCGGCGGCAAAGAGAAGAAAAAAAAACTTGTGTTTCAAAAGTTACAACAGCGATAGTGGTATCCTTCGAGGGTTGAATTGTTCGCGACTGATCTACTTTACAGTGTCTTTCGTTGCTCTGTGGCTCGCACGGTAACTTTATGGAATATGAATGACTTTAAGATATAAAGGTGTCTTTAAGATGTAAGGGTAAATTAAGATATGAATATGGCTTTAGGGTATAATGGTGACTGAGGTATATGTGTGACTTTAAGACATAAAGGTGACTTTAAAGTATAAGTTACTTTAAGACTTAAGGGTGACCTTAAGACGTAAGGGTAACTAATTACGTGTGGTGGGAGTAAGAGATTGATAGTCTGTCTACCGTCTAAATCAATCTTAAACTTTTTATTCGCATTCCTTCCGCATATTATCGTCAACTCTGTTCTATTTCGTTCATTCTTAGATGACCTAAATATTCAGGCAAACCTTCATAAAAGCCATCAGTAGGGTCGCACAAATCCGTGAGCAGAAGCCGTCCACCACACGTACGTCAGCTGCCACAACAAAGATCCTTTTTAAACACCGTCTGAGGGGGATATGTTTTTAAAGTTGAGAGTCTGAGTGGAAACAAAGGGACGACCTCCACGTCTACCGTGTGATGTTTTGATACAAAAGGTTGGCAGCCTTTGTTTTTTTTTTATATTTTTGTCTTATATATATATATATATATATATATATATATATATATATATATATATATATATATATATATATATATATATATATATATATATATATGTGTGTGTACGTATGTACATTACAACACCTTAACCAGTGGGACTTGAAACCATGTCGGTTGGGCTAGGGGTAAGAGTGCCATCCCACGTTCCCCCGGGTTATACCACCCTCTTCAGCGAGAGTGCCACAGGAAGGGGTCAGGCAAGGCGAGAGGTATGTAGGATGAGTAGTAGTTTCTTAAGAGCTGGAAAGCATAAAGTCTCTTGCCTTCTGGTAGAATCGATTGGTTTTCTTGTTCGATTTCTTGTTGATTTTTAATTCTATGACATTAGAATCTGAAGTTTGTGACAAAGAATTACCTATATCTAAACGGAGTATATATATATATATATATATATATATATATATATATATATATATATATATATATATATATACTTTTTTCATACTATTCGCTATTTCCCGTATCAGCGAGGTAGCGTTGAGAACAGAGGACTGGGCCCTTGAGGGAATATCCTCATCTGGCCCCCTTCTCTATTCCCTCTTTTGGAAAAAAAGAAAAAAGAGAAAGAAAGAAAAAAAAGAAAAGCGAGAGGGGAGGATTTCCAGCCCCCCGCTCCCTCCCCTTTTAGTCGCCTTCTACGACACGCAGGGAATACGTGGGAAGTATTCTTTCTCCCCTATCCCCAGGGATAGTATATATAAATATATATATATATATATATATATATATATATATATATATATATATATATATATATATATATATATACATATCGTAGTGTGTGCAAAACCATCAGATCTGAAAATCCAGAGAAGACACTTTATACTCTCTTCTACACTCGCACCTTCCTTTCGGAGACTTCTGTAAACTGAGCAGTCTCTGTCTCCATAATTCCTTCAGCATATTTTGGATCCATCCATTTTGTGGTGATTCCCCCGGAGGGTTGTCCAGACGGGTAGTAAATTCAGAAACAATAGCCAGGTGGAAAGCCATCTCCGTCCGACTCCTCCCTGCTGCTGCATTTAACTTCAATGGACTTTTGGTTTCCGGCGCGAATCACTTGCGCCCCAACCGACGTGTATGAGAAGTGAAGGGACGTAAGAGATGTCGGGAAGAAGTAGAGAATCGGATGGTCTTGTATAAACCAGAGTACTGGGGGAGGCAGAGGTCGGGAAGAGGTAGTATGTATGTCAGGTGGTCTCGCATAAACCAGAGTGCTCGGGCAGAGGTAGGGAATAGGTGGTATGTTACGTGGTCTCGCATAAACCAGAGTGCTAGGGCAGAGGTAGGGATAAGGTGGTATGTTACGTGGTCTCGCATAAACCAGAGTGCTAAGGCAGAGGTCGGGAAGAGGCAGTATGTATGTCAGGTGGTCTCGCATAAACCAGAGCGCTGGGGCAGAGGTCGGGAAGAGGTGGTATGCTAGGTAGTCTCATATAAACCAGAGTACTGGAACAGAAGTAGGTCTTGAACCTGTTAGTGATGGTTTCGAAGGCACTACTGATGGACGATCTGAACCTTTGGTTCCAATGGTGTCTCTGAGAAGCGTGAACCATGTGTAATCAAGGTAAGAGTATTGACTGGAGGGAAAGGACATGAAAAAGCATTCAAACGTGTTTGAAAGATTTATAGCATGAATACAGTGAGAGTATATCAGACTACTATAAGGAGTTTTAGATGTAATCTAAAACCCATGAACTGAATCTCTGAATTGAATCTCGTAGTTCACTTCAAGAAAATGAATATTATGAACGGAACAGTTCCCTCAGGACTGTAAAAAGAATCGTAATTAAGGTCTTAATCCATTAAGGATTTAAGAATATCTCGTGTCATAGGATTTTACCCTATCTGTGTTAGCTAAATCACTCTATTTCTTTAATCCAGTCCTCTGCAAAGAATCGACATACGATCTAAATGAACAAATACTTGAATCATCTTTTTTCCCCGAAATATTCAAATCCCAAAAAATCTAGGCGTGTCTATTTGTGGACTTTGCTTATTTTTTTAATTTTTTTTTTTTTTTAATTTTTTTTTTTAATTTTCCAAAAGAAGGAACAGAGAAGAGGGCCAGGTGAGGATATTTCCTCAAAGGCCCAGTCCTCTGTTCTTAACGCTACCTCGCTGTCGCGGGAAATGGCGGATAGTATGAAAAAAAAAAAAAAGTAGAAAGTCCTCGAGTACAAGAATTCTTGCTAGCACTTGGCATTACTTAAGTGTGGAGTTGGTTATGTTCATCCAGATGAGCGAGTGACCGTGTCTCTCTTCTTCGCCTGTTGGGACTATAAAGACTTTATGAGAGGTACCGCGTGTGTTTTATGCCTTGTTGTTTTGCATGTCTCGTCTGTTCCGCTGTGACAAATAACAGATAACAGGGACGAATTGTGCCTGATGCAGTACACACACACACACACACACACACACACACACACACACACACACACACTTGTTACCGGAAAGGCATGCATCGCACACGCACACATCTCCCCGTCTTGTACAAAAAGGGTGTCACACATACACACACACACCTTCGTACAGTCTCCTCTTCCGAGTGAATCTAGAAGGAAATATAAACTCTCAAAATAATCACAGGAAGCACATGGGGGGAAAGATTTAGCCATACATAAATCCATACACCTCGCACCACAATTCTTTTCAACGTATGTGGTGTAGGATTCTGGGTTCTCAGCCGGAACTCGTATACTCCTGGCGCTCTGCATACTCGCACTTTAAATACGATATGGAGATATGTTTTTCGTAACAATAGTCATCCGAGCTACGTATACACACACACACATATATATATATATATATATATATATATATAGGCGACCTTAGTTTGGCTCGGGTAGGTGCGTAACTTCTCGCTGGAGAGAGAGAGAGAGAGAGAGAGAGAGAGAGAGAGAGAGAGAGAGAGAGAGAGAGAATGAAATAGACCTGGGGAGAACACGACGCGAGCCAGGCAGACGGCTCCTTCTGGAAGAGGTTTGCTGCTCACTATCCTACACTGAGACGTTCCCTTGGTAGTGACAGGAGAAGATATTACTCCGAGGAGAGTTCCTGCAACTGAGAGGATTCGCGGAGTGGCACTTGAGAACTCGTGGAGTGGCACTTGATGCCTGGCTTGTCCTCCCTGGCTTCAGTGCTTTTTGCCAGTTGCTTGAGAAGCGGACGTCTGGAGGACGGAGGAGGCAATACTTGCAAGGGAGGGAATCACGAGAGTCTGTCCTGACTCGGAAGAGGAGGAGGAAGAGGAGGAGGAGGAGGAAGAGGAGGAGGAGGAAGAGGAGGAGGAGGAGGAGGAGGAGGAAGAGGAGGAGGAGGGAAGACGAGTGGAGGAAAACAAACGTGTCGAAGACATGAGTTCTTGCACAATTTTTCTATCAAGGAGGAAGACAACTCCTTCGATCCCAAGATATTCTCTCTCTCTCTCTCTCTCTCTCTCTCTCTCTCTCTCTCTCTCTCTCTCTCTCTCTCTCTGGTGCAGGAACGGAGGCTGAAATGGCTTGTTCTTACACAAAACTGGACAGTTTTGAGAGACGGAGCAACTGTGACGAAATTTCGTACACTGAAGTTGTGATATATATTTTTTTCATATATCTAAAATCAAATCCTTCTGACTGTCATGAAGAACATCACCTCGGAGCTTATGTTACAGTAGCATGCATCTTTCATGTACATAATGTGGATAAAAGATGGGTATTCACACTCCTTTCGGTAAGATGTTAAAGATAGAGCTGAAATATCGGCCTGAAACATGTGGGATATGCTAGCTAGCGTTGCCACCATCGCTAGGTTCATACATTATTTCATCAGCATTTCCATGCAAGCCAGCAAAGGAGAAAGCACCTACTACAGATGTCACAGAAAGAAACATAACCCAGATTTCTCCTCGGCAAAGTTTCTCCCACATCACGAAGCAAGGGAACTAACTCAGACACGACTAGTCACCACCACCAGCAATGAGTGAATACATCCACACACTATATAGCTCCGCCATTAACCTAATCATTAAAAGACGTACAAGAGAAAACTAACACTTATTCTTCAACATGGTGAATCTCGAGAGCCTTCAGCAACCAACTCGGGCGCGCGCACTCAGAGAAAATCCGCAGCAAGGAGAACTTCCACGGCTCATCTCTCGCTCAAAGAGAGGCTCTCCTGTGTAACTTTTAGACCCCGGGGATTTGCCGCGAGTGGGCACTACCCCCATTCGCACCCTAAGCCAACCAGCAACGCTTGGCAGTGTGTCTTTGTGTATGGTGTGCGAAGCTTCAAATGAAAGTAGATGAATTTCCCATACATATAAGATAGCGACAGTCTCGTTGGAAAGGTGAATAAAGGGTGTGTGAGTCGCTTAAAATTCACCTAAAAGTATTCAGCCTCGCGAGAGGGATTGAGAGAGAGTGCGAAATGGTAAGTCGTGGTAGCCACGTCCATCTTAGAAACGGGACTATTTCTCTCGCCTTTTGGAAATCCTTCCTCGTCCGCAGGGATAACCTTATAAAGGTATGGAGACGAGAATAACACAGGGGAAAGCTAAAGGCCTTCTTGCTTATCAGTCTAAAATGGTTATCGTTTACAGGAGGAATCGCCAGTTAGGTGAGAGTGGTGGCTGATACTGTTGATGTCTGTAGTGGAATTGTGTAAGCCAGCAGTGGTGTTAGTGTGTAACATATTCAGTATTGTATTTTGCGTTCATGTAGTTCCAAGAGGCGTTACATGGTTAAGGTCTATTGTGGATCCATGTGTATGACGCTCCCGGGGTAAAAATATCGTACATTTGGTCTTCGAGACGAATGTTGTAAATGGCATGATTGACCTAGAGGGAAGCACCTTCTTTCTTTACTTCTTGCTTCATTGTTTGGGTTTCGCTTCTCGGAGGTGTGTTTCTTCCACCGGTACTTGAAGATGGTTGGCGTGTACCTTTTCTGAGGAGGAGACTGTTGGAATTCTCGTCTGGAAATGGAGGGGACGCGTGATTTTTGATGGAAAAAGTCCTGGTGTTACCTAGGACATCTTTCATAAGCATTGTTGCGCAATGATGCGCTACATCTAGTAGCATGGTAATGTGGTATCGATTATGCAGTGAGAAGTTGTCAGTGTAGCCAATCAGTCAGTCAAGCTACAGGTGACTTTTCACTTGCCGTGTAGCCTCTTGTAGGCGGAGCCTGGATATCTATATCTGTCCATCTATCTATCATTTATTTATCTATAATCATTATCATACTTGATTGCCGTTTGCCGTGTTAGCGAGGTAGCGCCAGGAAACGTACGAAGAAATACCCATCCACTCGTATAGACACATATGCGCACATTTCCATTTCCTCCTATCTCTATCGTGTCTGTATATATATATATTTAAATATATATATATATATATATATATATATATATATATATATATATATATATATATATATATACATACACACGCGTATGAGGAATGAACCATTTTTCACACTCCTGTGCCTTTTACGATCCGCAGCAGAAGATCTTCGGGGCGTAAAAGATCCATAAAGATGGTTCTTCCTTTTTCCCTTTTGAGTGAGGAAGTCAGCAGTGAGAGAGGAATCTCTAGAGAGGCGGTGCTCGAAAGGCAACAAGAGAGGACAACACCCAGCTTGAGTCTTGTCCCGGTTGTCAGGAGTAGGTTGGCGGTGGCATAGATTGGAAGACATCTTCTATAGTATCCGCCTCATTTGTGCTCAGGCTATCAGTCACCACAGGAAATTTAATGCGTTGGCGGTGGCATAGTTTGGAAGACATCGTGGACAGTAACCGCCTCATGTGTGCTCAAGCTATCAGTCACCACGGGAAATTCAATACGTATCGTTCTTGCCTGCCGTTTTGCAACGTTTGCAGAAGGTCGAATAGTGGTATAAGCAGAGAATGATTTGAGAAAAAAAACTTGTGAATAAATATCACCAGCTATGTGAGCTATTGTATGAAGTTATTTCTATATATTTTTTTTTTGACGTTTCTGCTGCCCGATTCTCTAAGCTCACAAATAGGCAAAGAGCAGGTAGGAATATAACTGAGTAATATATGTAGCCAGCAACTCTGCTGCTCTGGATGCGCCCACATAAGACTAACCTAACCTAACCTGTGAAACGATCAAATGAAAAAAAAGTTAAGCAAGGCCACCGAAGGTGAACTAGGAGAGTCAAGGGAAGAGGCGAAGGGGGGGGGGGGGAGAGAGAGAATCTACTTATCTATCGTTCTATATATGTCTATCTATCTTGGTAATGTGTATATATATATTTCTTTCATACTATTTGCTATTTCCCGCGATAGCGAGGTAGCGTTAAGAACAGAGGACTAGGCCTTTGAGGGAATATCCTCTCCTGGCCCCCTTCTCTTTTCCTTCTTTTGGAAAATTAAAAAAAAAAAGGGGAGGATTTCCAGCCCCCCGCTCCCTTCCGTTTTAGTCTCGTGTGTGTGTGTATATATATATATATATATATATATATATATATATATATATATATATATATATATATATATATGTGTGTGTGTGTTACCGGTCTCCGCCTACAAGGTTACGCATTAGATATTCGTAGTACCTTCCACAAAAGGATTTCTTTCAACCCGAGCATGTGTTTTCCTTGGAATCCATAAATGTCACACACAAATCCTTCCCCCTTTTTCTCTCAAGTATTTCCACCCTCCCCCCCTCACAAATCCTCCAGCGGAAACGCCTGATCTCTACCAGGCCTGTGGGGAAAAAAAAAAAAGAACATAGAATAAGGTACACTTCCAACGGAGATGACTAAAATCTTAACCCCACCCAACCTCCCATCGACCCACTCTGTCCTGCAGCTCTAATGAGAAAAGGTGTGCCCCCCCACACCACCCTCCCGTCTCCAAGTTCATTTCTCTGCTGCAAACACGACTGACCCTCTCTCTCTTTCTCTCTCTTTAACCTAAACTTAGTCACATAGATCATTTCATGAAAGGATAAATCAATTTCAAACCCGTTCACGTCAGACGTCATAAAAGATAGAAGAGAGAGAGAGAGAGAGAGAGAGAGAGAGAGAGAGAGAGAGAGAGAGAGAGAGAGAGAGAGAGGGCTATGTTTCCTCTGTAATGAAAAAACAGATATTGCATCTTATTCATTTCTATGACAAACGACTTAAAAGTTTAATGACAGAAAATGGTCATCAAAGGGGATACTCAAACGATTTGGAGGCTAACAACTTATTTACATGCACCCTGTTATTCGGCAAACTTTCTGACGTAGACAGAGCCTAGAAATGGCATGACTGTCAAAATGAATTTCTACGTTGGCGGGTAGAGGTGATAAATGACACAAGAGCCATAGGTACAGAGTCTGAATCAGACGTTTGTCCACAAGTCTCGTATTCCAAAATCGGTTCATTGAGGGGAAACGTTTGTCGAAACGTCTGGATTAAACTCTATACTCTACTGTTGTGTCGGTTGCCACCTCTATTCTAATATATGTCGTCATGGAAGTTATAGATTTGCATGTGACTGACTCTGTTATGTTTGAAAGGAAACAGATTTGATTGACACTCAGGCTTGTTAAATTACGTATACGAATAGATTTCATGACTTATCCACCCAAGAAGAATCTTCATAAGTTCGAATTGAATCCTGTAACTTAAAATATCTATTTATCTATACATAGATATATATGATTTATATATATAACATATTTGATTTATATATTTAACATATTTGATTTATATATTAGGCCATTCGAGTTTATCCATTTCCCGTAAAAATGTTGTTCCCCACGTCGTCATCTTTGTGTTCGTGGTATACACAGTCATCACCGCCCACATCAACTCCTGGATCATTCGCCACGCCACTTCCTTCTGTGGAACCATCTCGAATGCAGTTAATTTTTTTTTCCACAACGCCATATGTCAAGCTCCCTGATCCCGGGAGCAATGCATGTATCAAGTCTATCAGAGAAGTTTTCTTGTTTCCATTCCTTGATTTGCATTTAGATTTCCTCAAGCCATCTTGGTCAAAAGTCTGGTGAAGTTAGCAAGTTTGCGAATAGTCGCATTTACCTTGTGGTAGAGGTAGGATAGTTAACAACACAGTGGATAATGACATATCTAGTTACATTTTTTTGTCTGTTTCATGGCGCTACCTCGCTGACGAAGGAAAAAGCATTTATGTAGTATAATGATAATAGTAATGATATAATTATATAGTGAAATTTTATAGGAAAATAAATTTAAGTTAAGAACTGATAATCATCTATCTTTTCAAGACAAAATTAGGATCAGTCACCCTTCATTCCTCCCTCGTCCAAGGACCTTCTTCTAGATACTTCTACAAGCCTGCACTCCCAAAGAAAGCTTCGACTAAACTGATACCATTAATAGTGTAACACCTTGATGGGGCTCATATGTTCACGGGTGTCTAGAACAAGCATGATGAACAGATTCAACATCTGGGTCTGCGACGCTGCATTAATCCTTTGCGTGTTCTATCCTTCATCGATTTCAGGAGTGCCTGAATTTGAGTAACCCCATCAGAAAGCGAAGGACGCTCCCCTGCGACATTGTTCAGGCATCTGCTGAGCCAGTTTCTGAAATGATCGGTTGTCTCCTCTACCTTCAGTAATTTGGTGGCGAGCTGTGCAATGCTGTACACTTCAGAGCCTTCTGTGCAATTGCCACCGCGTTTCATCTCTGGAGCCAACCAGGGGAACTTGCAGTCGTGCTCTACGCCCATGTCCGCGTACACTTTCTTTCCGATTGAGGTTGCCAGTCCAAAGTCTATCAGCGTGACATCGGGTTTCTCCCTTTCAATGTTTTTGATGCAGATGTTTGCCGGTCTTATGTCGTTATGGCAGTAGTTTTTCTTAAAGACAGCCTGTGTGATTTTAATCACCTTGAGAAGGACGTACGCGGCCTTCTTCGGTGTCAACAGGTTATCTTTCAAAGCTTTTTTCAGGCTGATGCCGCTATATTTTGAAACCACCTCACCGGTTTCGGGGCAGAAACCATACAACATCTGTCGGCCAGGGCCCTGGTTTGCCTGAAGTCCATTCAGTTCTTGGAGGATGGCGGAACTGTTTCTTCCTTTAAGAAATTTCTTTACGACAATATCTGCATCAAACGCATTTATCTTTGAGCAAGAGCCGTAACCCCCAGCGCCCAGATCTTCACTACGGCCACATCTCCTCATTACTTTAAGGGTATTTTCTTCGATGAGTCGTACTCCCTCGCGGTTACACCACTTTCTCATAAGTTTCATTGACTCGTTTTCCATTACTAGGTTAGGTTTATGGGAACGGGCAAGTAGACTGAGGACGTTCCCTTATATCCCACATGTATTCCTTAAATCTAGGGAATTTTGTATAGGCTAGATATATATAACTTGTAGTGGAGTTAATGGACCGTGTATAAATGCTTATGTCGACGCCACTAAGAAATTCACTTGAGGTGAGGTTTTGTTATGATGCTACAAAGTTACTTCCTGCTTCTTGGTGAAGCGTAGCGAAGATAGAGAAGGGGTCCAGAAATTATCTATTGATATATAGTGGTGTTACGTGTGTGTGTGTGTGTGTGTGTGTGTGTGCGCGCGCGCGCGCGCGAAAAGTTTCATGATTGACAAAGGGCAGGCTGTAGTGAAGATTAGGGTATGTGAAGATGACGGTTCAGTTAAGAAGTGAACTTTTGGTAGTCAAGATAGATATACTTGATGGCATTTGCAGTGAACAGATTGGGGTGGTTGAATGTGCGTGGATGTAGCCAAGATGAAAAAAAAAGGAGGTATTATGTTTGAGGAAAGAAACCTGGATGTGCTGGCTCTGAGGGAAACCAAGCTCAAGAGCACAGGGGAAGAATGGCCGTTTAGAAACGTCTTGGGTGTAAAGTTAAGGGTTGTTGAGAGTTGAAGAACTAAGAAAGGAGTAGCATTACTGCTGAGGCATGAGTTGTAGGATTGTGTGATAGAGTGTAAGGAAGTAAATTTCAGATGGCGAGAAATGGGTAAATATTGCAGTGCTACCTCGCTGACGAGGGAAAAAGCGATTATGTATTATGATAATATGATATATATTATGTAGTGAAACTATGTGAATATAAAGGTTAAGAACTGATAACTCTGCTTCCATGGTTCCATTCACTGCCAAGTCCACTTCCAGATATCTAAAACACTTCCCTTTCTCCATTTTTTTTTTCCATTCAAACTTGTATCCCAATTGTCTTGTCCTTCAACCCTACTGAACCTAATAACCTTTTTCAAGACAAGTTTGGGATCAGTCACCTTTCATTCTTCCCTCGTACAAGGACATTCTTCCAGATACTTCTACTAGCACAAGCCTGCACTCCCAAAGACAGCTTCGACAAAACTGATACCATAAATAGTGTAACACCTTAATGGGACTCATATGTTCACGGGTGTCTAGAACGAGCATGATGAACAGATTCAACATCTGAGTCTGGGTCTGGGACGCTCCATCAATCCTTTGCGTTTTCTATCCTTCATCGATTTCAGGAGTGCCTGAACCTGAGTAACCCCATCAGAAAGCGAAGGGCGCTCCCCTGCGACATTGCTCAGGCATCTGGTGAGCCAGTTTCTGAAATGATCGGTTGTTGCCCATACCTTCAGTAATTCGGTTGCGAGCTGGGCAATGCTGTACACTTCAGAGCCTTCTGAACATTTGCCACCGCGTTTCATCTCTGGAGCCAACCACAGGAACTCTCCGTCGCGCTCTACGCCCAGGTCCACGTACACTTCTTCTCCGAGTGAGGTTGCCAGTCCAAAGTCTATCAGCGTGACATCGGGTTTCTCCCTTTCAATATGTTTGAGGCAGATGTTTGCCGGTCTTATGTCGTTATGGCAGTAGTTTCTCTTAAAGACAGCCTGAGTGATTTTAATCACCTTGAGAAGGACGTACGCGGCCTTCTCCGGTGTCAACAGGTCTTCTTTCAAAGCTTTTTCCAGGCTGATGCCGCTATATTTTGAAACCACCTCACCGGTTTCGGGGCAGAAACCATACATCTTCTGTCGGCCAGGGCCCTGGTTTGCTTGAAGTCCATTCAGTTCTTGGTGAATGGTGTTAGTCTCTGTTCCTTTAAGGAAAGTTTTTACGACAATATCTGCACCAAACACATTTATCCATGAGCAAGAGCCGTAAGCCCCAGCACCAAGACGTTTAATACGGCCACATCTCCTCATTACTCTGAGGGTATTTCCTTTGATGAGTCGTACTCCCTGGCGGTTACACCACTTTCTCATACGTTTCATCGACTTGTTTTGCATTACTAGGTTAGGTTTATGGGAACGGGTAAGGAGACTGAGGACGTTCCCTTATATCCCACATGTATTCCTTAAATCTAGGGAATTTTGTATAGGCTAGATATATATAACTTGTAGTGGAGTTATTGGACCGCGTATAAATGCTTGTATCGACGCCACTAGACAGAAATTCACTTGAGGTGAGTGAAGCGTAGCGAAGATAGAGAAGGGGTCCAGAAATGATCTATCAATATATAGTGGTGTTACTGTTACGTGTGTGCGTGTGTGTGTACGAAAAGTTTCATGATTGACAAAGGGCAGGCTGTAGTGAAGATTAGGATATGTGAAGATGACAGTTCACTTAAGAAGTGAACTTTTGGTAGTCAAGATAGATATACTTGATGGCATTTGCAGTGAACAGATTGGGGTGGCTGAATGTGCGTGGATGTAGCCAAGATGAAAAATAAGTGAGTGAGGTAGTATGTTTGAGGAAAGAAACCTGGATGTTCTGGCTTTGAGGCAAACCAAGCTCGAGAGCATAGGGGGAGAATGGCCGTTTGGAAACGTCTTGAGAGTAAAGTTAAGGGTTGGTGAAACTTAAAGAACTAAGAAAGGAGAAGTATTACTGCTGAGGCATGAGTTGTAGGACTGTGTGATAGTGTAAGGAAATAAATTTCAGATGGGGAGAAATGGGTAAATATTGGCGCTTACGCATCTAGTCATGAGAAGAAATATCTTGAGAGGCAAGTATTTGGGGGTCAAATTGGTGTGTCAGCAGTTTTGGTGCACAAGACCGGATATCGGTGATTTGTGATTTGAATGCGAAAGTAATGAATGTGGCAGTTGAGGGTATGATTAGTACATATAGGGTATTCGATATTGTGAATGAGAATGAAGTACTTGTAGATTATTGCGCTGAAAAAGGACTGGTGATTGGGAATACCTAATTTAAAAAGAGAGATCCTCAAGTACACGTATGAGTGGGAGAGATGGGCAACGTGCATTATTAGATTACGTACTAATTGGTAGGCATGTGAAACGACTTTTTGATGTGTGCTGAGAGTGGCAGCTGGTGGAATGTCTGGTCACTATCTTGTGGAGGCGAAAGTGAAGATGTGTAGAGGTTTTCAAAAAAGAGAAAATGTCGGAGAAGAGAGTGGTGAGGATAAGCGAACTTGGAAAGGAGACTTGTATGAAGAAATACTAAGAGAGATCGAGTGTAGAATGGCAGGCGAGAGCAAATGAAGTGAGGGGAGGGGGTGAGGAATGGGGTGTAATTAGGGAACCAGTGACGGCATGTGCAAGGAGTGGGCCAATTAAAAATGGTAGTGATTGGTGGGATGAAGTTAAGTTGTAAAGAGAAGAGAGAGGCGTTTGGACGATACTTACAAGGAATACGTTTAAATAACTGGGAGATGTACAAGAGAAGGTGGCAGGAGGTCAAGAGGAAGGTGCAAGGGTTGAAAAAGAAGGCAAATGAATTGGGGTGAGAGCATCTTTAAACTTTTGGGAGAATAAAAGGAAGTTTTGAAAGTAACGTGCGCAAGTCAAGAAAACAAATAGGAGCATCTGTCACGACGAGTTAAATAAGGCGAATTGCAGCTTGAATTACCACTTGACTATCACTCTTGTAAGTCAAGTAGAATAGTCAGCTTGCATAGTTTTTTTTTTTCCCCTCTTGTAGTTTTATAATTTGGGTGATCAAAACTGAACACAGAATTCAAAATGTGGGCACCGATGAATTGTATAAGAATGAGCGTGGTTTTTGTAAATATAATTTCGAAAGTCTTACCTATGTAAAGAAGTCTTTTACATCTTCTGTGCACTGCTTGCTTCGATTTAGGTCTCCAGAGATTTTTACGCCCAATTGCTTCTTCATTTACTTTCCACTTTGATATTGAAATTCATTTAACACATTTGAGCCTACTTCACCCGTTTGACTGCGTCAGTTCAGTGTACTATATTTTCTGGACAACATATCCCCCAGCTGCCAAAAAAAAAAAAAAAATAAAGAAGATCTTGCCGAATGAAATGATTGGATTACTGGAAATCGTGTATGGGGTATTAGTCATCGTGCTTCTGAGGCCGTCTTTGATATGCCTTGGACACGACTATCTCTTCTTACAAGAAGCTTAGATTCCTACGATCCTTTCCTCGTACTTATCCACAGTCTTCCAGTTTTCTTTACTGAAACACTAACTCGAAGATCTTTGTTGGCTATATTTCTCCCGCCGCTCTCACTCTCTTTCTCACTCTTTTCAGAAAACTGTTGAATCATCCCAAAAGCAATCTCGCTTTTTGAAAAACTCTCAGCATTTTCAAATACCTTGTGTCACATGCAGTGTGAGTATTTGCAGCGCAATCAGCGGATAGTGTCGTGTTCAATCAAAACGAAATGAACCATTGATATTGCAAATGTCAAATCCATCGAAAGATCTAATGGTTTTTATACCAACTAATAATTGGCAAACATGTTCGCTAAAAGTGATTTCCCCTGACAAAAGCTTTTAACGTTGTTTGACATACGTTACACATGATAGCAATAAAACGATGAGAGAATTCAATTAAAGAAATGATAGCGCGATATCAATTGCAACAATATTTGTAAAAGATGAATCTCCGTCGAGCTCCACCAGTGGCTTGCTATGAAAACCTCGGCTTGTGTAAAGCTGACATTGACGAGAACATTGCAGAAAATAGTTGGTGAGGTTTTCCCTGAGGTTTTACCATAAGTACATAGGATGCGTACAGGCTTGTGTTGTGTTCACGTCTGCGTACATTTGGAAATCCAAACAAAATGAAAAAAAAAAGAATGACACGGTTTGATAGACGTATGAGTATAAATCTATTATCACTGTCATCATTACTATTATCATTATTACCAATATTGCTATTATCAGATATGTTGAATTTAATCGTTAATATCAGCATTATATCTATTCGCTTCGGTGTTGGTGTGGTAGTGTTCCACGGGAAATGGATTCGAATTGGGGGGGGGGGGGAGGTGTCATAGGACCAAATCTCGTCCAGTTCTAAATTCATCATCCTTTCTTTGGTTTGTAGAAAACTGGGTTTTCAAACTTTGGCCTTGCCATCCGACAGGTAGGCCAAATGAAGAATCATCCCTCTAAGGCTGGGGTCTTCTGTTCTTGATGCTACCTCGTTCACGCGAGAAAAGACTTGTGTTGAATCTCTCTCTCCCCACACCTTATACACAAGAATCGCAAACTATAATCAGGCACACCCACACGGTTAGGGAAATGTATATATATTTTTTTCTGTTTTCAGTAATACATGTTTATAAACGTTGATTCGACAATGCAGCTGTGTTGGGAGCCCCTTTTGAGAGGATCTTAACAAAGCTTCATCCAAAATGGTTAAAGACAAGTCGGGGTCTGAATCGTTCTTGGGAACAGAGCCTGTGTGGACGAAGCCAGGAACTGGTAGATAAAAGAGAGGCAACTGTAAGGTAATAAGTTCTGGGGAAGTTGAAGACGAGGATAAAGATGTTTCGTTGATATCGCTACCCATACACTGTCCAACATGGCAGAAGCGCCTTACTCTGTCCTTCTCGAGTTACTTCGTTACTCTTAAGATTCAAGATTTCTTTTCTTTTTTTCTTTTTCGTTACTCTTAAAGATTCAAGATTTTTTTTTTTTTTTTTTTTTTTTTTTTTTTTTTTTTTTTCACCTGTATTTGCCGACCCTGAGGCAAAGAGTATACCACTATAACCTCCTGCACTCGACTATTGGATATCTTATGAAGAAAATAGTTATCAAAGGCATAGTTATAAAATTTTCTACTTACATTTTCGCTGATGTAAAGTCTTCTATGAAGGAACGAAATGACATGATAACTATTTTGCATGAACTGGTTGGTAGATAGATGAACAATTGTATAAAGTTTTAGACAGGCTGGTAGAGAGATTGAAATACAAAGACGGCAACGAAAAGGTAAAAAAGACAGACATGAGAATATAAAGTGGTCAGTTGAGAAGGAAACAGCAGCAGACATTTACAGCAACACTCTATACTCAAGCCGGAGTCTATGAGGAACATACAACACTGATAATGAAATATTCGGGAAACCGAACCAACTGGAGTTTATGAATCGTCGAAGACAGTATCTTATTGCAAAATCCGTTCCGAACAACGTGAAGCAGTTTCGGATCCCATTATGAAACTCATCCCCCACTCCTCCTCCCGAAGACCGTGCTGGGTCGTGTCTCTCCCTTCGCTGACGATGCTATTGAGGTGAAAGTTGGACACTAACGGTCTCCTTCGGATTTCGCTCTGCCTGTGTTCGCCCACGGAGGTAATGAGGAAGGCGGGGTGTACTGCTTGGCCGAAACTTACAATGGAACCATTTCATTCTTCTCCCTCCCCAGATGGTGTAGAAAACAAACAAAACTTACAACGGCGCTATAAAGTGCAGAAGATTTCGTTGAAACTGGAGGGAGAAAAAAAAAATGGTGTCTGCAAATTCTACCATCTCATCTTTACGTGAACATGAGAGATACGAGGGCATGATTCCGAATCAAAGTAAATATAAATGAAATTTGGAGATAAGTCGTTTCATAAACAGAGGACACGAAGTTAGATATGATAACGACAGTAGGAAAAGACCAGAGATATAAGAAATGAGCTTATCACAATCCATCCAAGAACGTTGCGTAATAAGATAGGGTAGTGCATAATCTGAGTTTAAAGAGTTGCGTTTAAGAAAAGGACAAGGTAAGGGGAATAAAGCTAACCAAAGTAAAGACTAATTGGCCGGGTGTGATAAAACGAGCAGATAACGGATATACGACTTAATGGAAGCAATACTGAATATGTGCGATTGCAAATCTAGAAAGTATTTCATTTATTTTGACAGTCGCAATCGAGATGCAGAGGCTTCTAACCTTGTAAACAGATCGTGGTAACTGGTAGCTGAAGAGAGCAACTATATGATAACACAAGTGATGAGAGTGTCTCATACCTACCATTGTCACAAGCAGCCTCGAGAGAACCCACTAGTCTGCTGCAGTTTTGAACTCCTTTGTACTGCTTTGTATCATTATAATAAGGGTCTTGTCTTGCTACACTCTTCTGTGCCTTTGTTCCTTTGGCTCATCCAATTGTCAGTCCCTTGTTATTGGTTGAATACCTTCTGATGTTCGCTTGTGTATGGTTTCCTTTTGTTTCCTTCTGCCAGACACTAGAAGGTAATTTTACGTCGTCATCTTTGTTTCATATGAGGTGAGACGAGAGGAGCCAGTGAATGCCTTAATCAAGGCTATTTCATTAATACCACACATACACACGTGTGTGTGTGTATAAATATATATATATATATATATATATATATATATATATATATATATATATATATATATATATATGTATATATTTTATACTATTCGCCATTTTCCGCCTCAGCGAGGTAGCGTTAAGAACAGAGGACTGGGCCTCTGAGGAAACATCCTCACTCGGCCCCCTTCTCTGTTCCTTTCCTTTGGAAAATTAAAAAAAAAAAAAAATGAGAGGGGAAGATTTCCAGCCCCCCGCTCCCTTCCCTTTTAGTCGCCTTCTACGACACGCAGGGAATACGTGGGAAGTATTCTTTCTCCCCTATCCCCAGGGATAGAATAATATATATATATATATATATATATATATATATATATATATATATATATCATACATCTCCTTGGCCTAAGCCAGATACCCAGTTCTATCGACTAGCCCCTAACAGGAAGAATAGCTTAATGAATCACTGACCCAAGTTCCTCAACCAAGATTAGAACCAGCTCGGGCCCGTGCTGGTGTAGAGGTCAGATAACCTTTCATTTTTACGAGGAATGACTGGAGCCTTGAGTGATGTGGTACGCGTCTTGCAATCTTCTGTAACTCAGGTTGAAGAGCAAGGCGGCTGAAGCCTTACAAGCTGCAGCTGCTCCCTGTAAACCTGTTATATATATCTGACGCCATCGACTCTGACGTCATATGAGTTCACGACGTCGTCGACTCTGACGTCATAGACGTTGACGTCATAGTCTTTAACGTCATTTAACGTCATCGCCTCCGGCGTTGTAAACCCAGGCTGAACTTGACTTCTAAGGTCATTTTGCCATCACTTGTCATAGTGTTATAGACTCTAGCTTCACCAACCCATCCACCACGCATACAACTCGTGATCGAGTTTTATGACTAAAACCCTTTTTATTTTTCTATATTACTGCCGTCGGCTCTTCCCCTCTAGAGCTATAAGGTCATGACCTTTGATTTGACCTCACAATTAAGGGTGCACGTCGATCAAAATGTAACTACGGGAAGTGACGTAGTACCACTTACTCCCTTACTGTGTTTCAGTACCTACATCTTCCTCAGGTCCTTAGAACTATAACCATTTTTTTTTTCATTTTCTTTCCCAGTTCAAATTTCTCTTAGAGGAAAGTATCCGCTTGTTTCTTAAAACTGTTTATCCAGACGTCTCTTTATCGATCGTACGGGACGTGATTGTCATGGTTCACACACACGTACCAATAATAGCAGTATAGATCAAGAAATATACTCCCAGATAATGTAAAGAGATACGCAAATCGTCAGCATTCGATGTATATGGAAAATGACTTTATTTACATATAAAGAAATGGTTATTTTCTTAAAGCAATTAATTGATCAAGTGTTAATACCATTGACGTGCATGATCAAGTTACCCTATTCAATCCCCTCCCTACGCGAAATGTGGCATCAGTAGTATAATCTATTATTTGCGATTTCAAATATTCAGTCACATGCATCCACTCTCTCTCTCTCTCTCTCTCTCTCTCTATATATATATATATATATATATATATATATATATATATATATATATATATATATAATCACATTTATGGATATATCTTGCAACTAATGAAAAACAAATGAATACCTATACTTCCTCCCCTGGCTGAGCCTCGCTTTGTTAAATAATGGCTTTATATATTCGACTTCTCATAAGTTATGGACAATCTCCGTGGCATTACGCCTCTCTCTCTCTCTCTGGCCTCGCTCGTCTCTCTCATTTCCCGTTCTGTCTCTTAGACGTCATACTCGCCTTTGGATGCCCCCCTCATCCTCCGTTGTCTCCTCTGGTATTTCGCATCTTACGTTATGCTTTCTCATTTCCCCTCTCATCAGAGAGCTGGTCGTGCTTTGTGCCCGTGGCTCATCGCTGGTGCTTCCGTTCACGTTTTCTCTCTCGCGCACACACGTATTTCCTCTGCCCTAACCATCACACACACACACCAGTGTACCCTTGATCTCTCGTGTGTTTCATCTCATATAGTGCTTTGCTCGTTTTAAATAGATGTTCTGCGTACAACAGTTACGTTGCTTGATTTTCGCCAATTGATGTGTGTATTTTCCCCCGTGGACTCGTAGGAATATACTTGATCACGCGCAAAAATGTGATCCCTTCCAATATGTATGTATATATATATATATATATATATATATATATATATATATATATATATATATATATATATATATATATATATTATACATACATATGGTGGAAATGATTATACTAGTACGTGATGATACTGATGAAGGTAAAGTCGATCTTCAGCTGAAGTTTAGATCACTCTCTCTCTATCAATCCCTTACAATCTACATCATACACACATGTTTCGCGGGAAACAAATCCAAACACCAGCACAAAGGCTTGTCCATCCCGTCACCGTAACCCCAGAGTAGACACCTAACCTAACTGTTAAAGGGAAAGTAGGACTTGGTTGCCGTGTGGTGTAGGGGGTGTTGTGTGAGGGGTGGTTAGCTCGGATAGCAAGACTGTGGAGAAAGGAGGAGGGGGGGGTTGTTGCCTTGTGGTGTAGGTGGGGCTCTTGGGTAAGAGGGGGAGGGGTTGGCTTGGGTAGCGAGGTGCGCGTTCAATTACTCTTCCTATGTCATCTTTATCTTGGCAATTTTCATTATGATATGGTTGATGATAGAGGATGTTGCTTTTAAAAGTTACCTGGGGATAGATCTATATTAACTTTAATCCGCGGTAATGCCAGAGAAACCTTGCATCTCTCTCTCTCTCTCTCTCTCTCTCTCTCTCTCTCTCTCTCTCTCTCTCTCTCTCTCTCTCTCTCTCTCTCTCTCTCTATCTCCTAAGGAAAACGGAGCGTTATCAAAGAGCCGAGGAAGAGCAAGAAAAGGGTGATGCAAGAGAGATAGACGCAGGGAACCTGGTGGAGCAAGATGGGGTGGCCGTAAGGCAAAATGGAAGGTGACGAGACGAACTTGTATCGTCTTTAGACTTCGGAGATGATGATGGAGAAGGAGTGAGGCGAAGAGGGAGATTATAAGCTGGAGGTTATACTACGAGTGTGAAAGTGAACACAGTCCCACTTTCGCACTGCTAGTCATAAGTCCCGCTTTCGCACTTTATTATTGGCAATTCCCACCTTTCGCACTTTAGTAGTGGCAAGTCTCGCTTTCGCACTTTATTAGTGGCAATTCCCGCTTTCGCACTTTATTAGTGGCAAGTCTCGCTTTCGCACTCTGTTAGTGGCAAGAGATATCAACAAAACGTTTGACACTGTCCCCCTCACACATCCTTGACACACACACACACTCTCCCTGACACCACTCTTCACAAAAATGGCAAAAAAATATATATATAACTTGGTTAACCAATTACTTAGGTGTACGACAAGCCAGAGTCGCCGACAAATGTTTCACCTCCAAAACACTCAAAAAACTCTGCAGTGGCGTTTCTCTGCAAGGGGGTAGTTCATCCCCCTCCAACGCTCTCCCAAGTCGCATCCTACACAGCCTCCAAAAATAGCGCCCTCGGACCACCACACTGTGGAAAGGAAAAAAAAAAGTCTTCATATGGAGACGATCTCTCTCTCTCTCTCTCTCTCTCTCTCTCTCTCTCTCTCTCTCTCTCTCTCTCTCTCTCTCTCTCTCTCTCTCTCACTTTCTCTCTTCTCTCGCAACGATTCACGCTTAGATGGAAGAAGTGCCACAAGGAGAAGGCAAGAAGGAATGTACAAGAGGAGAAGAAGAACAGAGGGAATGTACAAGAAAATAAGTTTTACGAAAGAGCTGTACGTCAAAAATCATAGATCTGCGATGGGTAGTGAACTAACCAAATTAGGACACACACACACACATACACACACACACACACACACACAATGGAATCTTTCATATATATTTCTCTGAGAAAAGAATTTTGAACGTGAAAATCCCTCCTTGACTCCCGAGGGCCACTCGTGAGCTGATTGGATAGAGAAAATAAAAAGGTTTACGGGAGCATTTCATTCATTAAGCTGTTGACGGATCGAGGATTATAAGTGATTAATCTTCTCAAGTTTTTCAAGCTTGGATATATATATATATATATATATATATATATATATATATATATATATATATATATATATGTGTGTGTGTGTATATATATATATATAAGATAAGCTGAATGTACATGTTCTGAAAGGTAATGCGAATAAAGATGGAAGAAAAAGGAGACATTTATACAGGAAGATTAAGCTGGAAAAATTCACTAAGATGGGTTATATATATATATATATATATATATATATATATATATATATATATATATATATATATATATATATATATATATATATATATATATATATATATATATATATATATATATGATTACCTTAGTACCATTTTTGTCTTCCTGCAGCCTAAGGTTACGTTCCATTCTGTAGCAGTGACAGTTGGATCTCTTTCAAACAAGATATTTGACGAGACAACATTCTGTCGACTGACAGCGGTACAACGCCAAAGGCGACTTTTCACTTGTGGTGTAACCTTAAACAGGCGGAGTCCGGTAACACATACACACAAATATACTGAAATATATATATATATATATATATCTCCCAGGAGCAGAGATGCGCGCGTTGTTTTGCATAGCCTTCCTACCAACCTTCAAGTTTCGTTTTCTTATCACATTTTTAATATTGTCCTCAAAGAATTCATTATTTTTTCTTCTCTTTAACACCCTACCATAATCTTTTCTTTCTGTAGCATTATCAAGCAACAAACCTGTGCACTTCAAATGAATTTTCTTTTTCGTTTATTTGACAATTGTAGAATGGAAATCATGGTGATGTTTCCCATACGTTTGCACAACTAAGTTTTCCAAATGGCCGAACGTTTTCACTAATTGGTTTCCACATTACCTGACTCGCAGGGAGTCGAGTGTGCTTGAGGACACGCTACTTTGTATTCAGCTGAAGTGATCGGAAACATTCGCCTCGGCTTCCACCTTAAGTGGATTTTTTTTTTTGAGTAGATGCGCACACAAACGGAGCCCAGAATATATATATATATATATATATATATATATATATATATATATATATATATATATATATATATATATATATTTTTTTTTTTTTTTCTTTTAAACTATTCGCCATTTCCCGCGTTAGCGAGGTAGCGTTAAGAACAGAGGACTGGGCCTTTTTTGGAATAACCTCACCTGGCCCCCTCTGTTCCTTCTTTTGGAAAATTAAACAAAAAAAAAAAAAAGGAGAGGGGAGGATTTCCAGCCCCCCGCTCCCTCCCCTTTTAGAGAGGTGAACAGAGAAGGGGCCCAGGTGAGGATATTCCCTCAAGGGCCCAGTCCTCTGTTCTCAACGCTACCTCGCTAATGCGGGAAATGGCGAATAGTATGAAAAAAAAAAATATATATATATATATATATATATATATATATATATATATATATATATATATATATATATATATATATATATATATATATATATAAAGATGTTACGTATTTGTAAGGGTATGTGACTAAGGGATTTTACCCTTACGATAACTCGCATTTACATTTATCGTTGTCGCCATAAAGTGATAACCAAGTGGGCTTGTAAAGTGTAAGTATTCTCGCTGAGAGCATGACTATACAACACCAATTATCCTCACCACAAGGTGGCTGAGGAACTGATCCTCCAGGACTAACATGATCTTAACCATAGGCGGATTTCAATCGAGGATCACATACGAGTTCTTCAGCATGGCTGAGGGGTGTACGATGCCAGAGTTTGTCCTTAGATATGCCACAGACTTGAGTTATTGAACTGATGAGGCACTAGTGTTTTGAATCGAGTAATACATATGACAGGTCTTCAAGATGACTTGAGGGATGTGCAAGATTGCTCTTAGTAGCCGTAGGCTGTATCATGTCCACAGTCACTGGATTCTAGAAATTCATCTACAGGAGAGAGACAGAGAGAGAGAGAGAGAGAGAGAGAGAGAAGAGAGAGAGAGAGACAATGATACTATTCCCTGCGTGAGATAAGCAGTAAACTCCCCTCGCTTGCTCTATCATCTCGAGTGGAATTCCCGTCTCCCATTATCACCTGCCTGCCATCGCCGTTGCCATCATTACCAAGTCAATCCCATGGACGTACTGCTATTGACAGGGTTGTCATTACGCCGGCAGTAATAATTATCAGTTCTCCTCGAGGCCTTGCTTGCTGCCTCCTGTCTCGGCAGCAGACACCAGACAGACAGGGTACGATCACCTCCTCCTCCTCCTACGAGAGATGTGATCACGCTTCGTGAGGACTTCGGAGGAAGGATAGACATTTGAGACGACTGCTCCTGTACCGTCGATATAATCCGAGCTATGAATGGTACCATTTTCTATGCATTTTTTTTTTCTTAATCATGACACGTCAATACTACCTCTTCTTTAACTGAGACGGAACTGGTAACTGAAACCCCACTGTGAGGCCATCTCATTAACTTTAGCATGATCCAGGTGGTCATTTTATCGACCAACCCCTTAGGAATGGGATGAACAGCTTGGTTGACTGTGGACCGACTGCCGCAACCTGGACTCGAACCTATGCGCTCGGCCCTGGGCGACCCGTGAATGCGTCACGGTCAAGAACTCCAACCTACCACGTTACGGCCTTAGTACTAACATATAGTGCACTCAAAACGAATATTTCGATCAACGTCACTGCAAACATGACTTGATATTTCCTCTACACATGCGTGAAGCGTCCGGAGGAAACCATGGAAAGGTCTGTGGGGGGCCTGGTTGTGGTTGGTGAGCTGTGGTTACGATGCATTACACATGACAGCTAGAGAATGGATGTAAACCGATGTGGGCCTTTTCTACGTCCGTCTTTGTATGTGTGTTGTAGAAATTGGAACACATGAAACGAGTGGCAGTTTATAATAGGTGTCAAAGACTGCTTGATGAATGTTTATCATATAAATTTCATCATGTCATAAGCTATTACCCTCGCTCTGACCCTCTCTGTCCACTAGCATCTGTGGTAATTACCGCTCGTCAGATGGTCATACGCTATATTAACCCATGACCTTTAATGACCTCACGCTAATGGCGCCCGTGTTGACCCTGTACCAACCAGTGGTGATCAATAAGCCAGTACTATTAACCCAAGATGAAATGTCCTTCCCTGTTCCTAAGGCATGTACGTATTAAACCCTTATTTCAGGCCGTATTTCAAGATGATGATATCGTTGCATTGTGCAAATAAATTGTTGTTGGGTAAGAAAGTGTGTTGACCTTTCGTCTTCCTCCAGCTTCAGAACACGAGTGCAATCATCATGATACTGTGTACGTAAATCATACTCTAAAGGGAATGTGTGTATGTGAGGGAGTGTATATGTATGTAAGAAGTAGATCCATTCCATCCTGAAATAGGTGAAGTTATGTCCCTTTGCCCCATATATATATATATATATATATATATATATATATATATATATATATATATATATATATATATATATATATTTCAAACTATTCGCCATTTCCCGCATTAGCGAGGTAGCGTTAAGAACAGAGGACTGGGCCTTTGAGGGAATATCCTCACATATATATATATATATATATATATATATATATATATATATATATATATATATATATATATATATATATATATATATATATATACCCTAAGTCGACCCACTGACTCCAGAATAACACTAGACTCGGCCTCGCAGGCCGACGTGCAACGTCACTCAGCCCTGAACCCTCAATAGGCTTAGCTTTTGTTACTGCCACAGAAGCCAGTAGGGGAGTTACTGCGACATGCTGCGATGCCTGGGTTGTGTTGGGGAAAAAAGGAAGGGAATAAGGGAAGGATTGAAGGATGGGAAGGGCGTGCGTCTGTCCACTTCTTGAGTGTAGGGATGTGACCTCGACATCTGGCGTTAGGGTACGTGTCTTTTCGGTTTCTCAAGGCGCTCCTGACTGGCTGGTGGAGCTGAATAAAACCAGTGAATCTCTCTCCTTTTTTTTCCATCTATGTGCATCTAAAGTGGCCTTTTGGGCGTGCTGGATGTGGGACACCACGTCCGATGAGGGAGGGCGAAGGAGGGTCATGTCTCTCTCTCTCTCTCTCTCACGTAGAACCATTACTTACTGGTTAGTTTCCTCCGGGTTAATACACACCTTCCCCTTTTTAAGCACAGTGTACTGCTGGGTGTCCCAGGCTCTGACGTTTATAGAACCTTATGGTTCTTGCAAGACGATTTATCCCGGATGGTGGAGCTAAAATTGGTACCGTCTGGCTAGAGTAGCTTTCCAGTACGCAATTTCTTTCCGTTTCGGTGTGTTTTGCCCTTACCTCACGTTCCCCCCTTTAATCCCTTATTAAGGGTGACGTATAATCGCTTCCTGTAATAGGTTTTCAAAATTCGAGGAAGAAAAAAAACTCGCTCTGGGTCACGGCGTCTATAAAACAGTTTATACCATAATTCGATTGTGCCTTGCAATTCCGCAGCTCACAGTAACCAAACCCGAAACTCTATCCTACAATTCTCATAAGAAAAATAGATAGAATAAAAGTTGATAACCCGTGAGGAATTTCAGCGCAAAAAAAAGTACGATATCATTTCTCAACTTTTCGCCTTGCTTGTCCGTCTGCAATTACTGGAACACATTTCATATATTCAACGATGCAAACGTAATCAGACGCATGCCGTAAAACACGCTCCCTCCCCACATGGGATGAGGAAGATCACGCTGGTATGTTTTCGCGGCTTTGAGGATACGAGGCAGATGTGTGTGTGTGTGGTTGAGGGGGGGAGGGAACGAACCTCGACGTGGGACTGATGTAATCAGGTCCCATTGATTGTCCTCGGGTATAAACAAGGTGGTCAATTACACTGCCCTCCCCCTTAGGGGGATTCTGATTTCGCAACTGTAAATCCCCCTATTATGGAATTGAGGCCTCCCTGATGATGCGAAAAAAGTTCTCTCGCACACGTTTCTCTCTCTCTCTCTCTCTCTCTCTCTCTCTCTCTCTCTCTCTCTCTCTCTCTCTCTCTCTCTCTCTCTCCAATGAGGCGAGGTTGAAGCTTCACGGAGATGGTATGAATGTAGAAGGAAGAAAACGCCAGACACAAAGGAAATGTAAGGCTGATTCTTTAAAACTTCCCTGCAGCCGAAGTAGTGTTATGAAAAGAAAACATGGAGAAGGAATTGGATAGAAAATGAATGAATGTGTATTCATTTTGAATAACCACGAGATAGATGATAGATATTGACGTTGGTGGGGTGAATGAGGAAGGAATGCTTCATTACCAGGTGCTGATACGTGTATAGAGGAGGAGAGGAAATGAAAATAAATGATTTTCAGAATAAATGGAAACTGAGTTACCAGTGAATGACGTCGGCGAGGAGGTATGAGAGGGTGAGTGTAATGTGATGAGGGCGTAGGTTGAAGGGGACTGCAATAATGAGTGAGGGAGGTGAGGGTGGGAGAGACTGGAGGGAGGAAGAGTGAATGTGAGCCAAGTTAGAGAGAAAGACACGCATGAGTCATTCTTACTCAACAGACCTTCCTTGTCATTAAATGATACTCAGACGTGTCTTATTACTCAGGGAAAATCCTGTTTTCTTACTGTCCTATGAGTTCTCTCTCTTCTATGGGAGCTCCCGCAACATTCAGGGAGACAAGGCACGTCCACCGGGCGGGACCACAGGTTGCACAGTGTCGTGATGTTTGTGTGGGTAAAGTGCGGGAATATTATGTAGGAACATTGCGTCTTCACTGTAGTAGTTGCTTCGTAGGCATAAGGGGGCTTAAGATATGATAAACCGGTGCTTCGTAAGAAAAAAAATTATAACATATATACATATATATATATATATAATATATACATATATATATATATAATATAAATATATATATATATAATATATATATATATATATATATATATATATATATATATATATATATATATATATATATATATATATATATATAATATCTCTTTCTTTCAAACTATTCGCCATTTACCGTGTTAGCGAGGTAGCGTTAAGAACAGAGGACTGGGCCTTTGAGGGAATATCCTCACCTTGACCCCTTCTCTGTTCCTTCTTTTGGAAAATTGAAAAAAAAAAGAGAGGGGAGGATTTCCAGCCCCCCCGCTATATATATATATATATATATATATATATATATATATATATATATATATATATATATATATGCGTTCATGAACAGATAAGATATCTGCTGTAGACAAGATATTGATAGCAAAGAACGTATCTCTTTTATCTTTTCACAGTGAAAGATATTCATCTCCCCTGTTTACCTTCTTCTTTACTTATTTCCTGTCGCCTTCATTGAAAGGCACCACTGAAACGCATTATGCGTCCTGTGAAATATGGCAGGATTTTCTGACACACACACACACACACCTAGTGACGTTCTAAAACGAGTTCGTTTATTTCTTTTTTTTTTCATATATTCCCGAACAGCCCTTGCGATAGGGTTCTAGCAGCACGAGAGAGAGAGAGAGAGAGAGAGAGAGAGAGGCAGAACCGTCCGGGTGCGTGACCCGTGATGGGAATTGGAGAATTTTTAGGGTGGCAACAAGATTGGCGAGGAGGAGGGAGGGGGTTTTAGGGTTGCGAAAGCTGTCGAGGTCAGTATTATTGACATGGTTACTGGGGAGCTGAGGATGATTGTGGTGGTGTCTGGGGTAAGGTAGAAGGGGAAGATTAATGACTCCACTGCACGTAAATCTCGCACAACACGTCCTGGATGGCTTCAGCAAGCTTGTACAGCCTCCACGCACAGGACTGGGGGCAATAGATATCGAAAAGTTATTAGACATGGTTCCCGAGACACACACATACACACACCTCTTACATAGTGTCTGTTGAATGTAGAAAGCGAAGACAGAAGGATGGAGCCAGATGTTAATGGGTGGTGACTTAATAATGAAGTGGGAGAAAGTATGGATGAGGAGGTATTTGAGATGATATAAGATAGAGATGAATAAATGAGACAAAGATGAATAAATCTGAGATGTTCCGGGACAGATATATGAATAAATGAGACAAAGAGGAATAAATGAGATGAGACGAAGATGAGTAAATCTGAGATGAGACAGATATCTGAGATGACAAAGGTAGATAAATCTGAGATGACAAAGGTAGATAAATCTGAGATGACTAAATCTGAGATGACAAAGGTAGATGAATCTGAGATGAGACGAAGATGAATAAATCTGAAATGTTGCAAGACAGATGAAAAAATCTGATGTTACGAGACAAAGATGAAAAAATCTGAGATGTTACGAAACAGAAAGATGAAAAAATCTGAGATGTTACGAGACAGAAAGATGAAAAAATCTGAGATGTTACGAGACAGAAAGATGAATAAATGGATGATATATCCTGACTGTGAGATCATTCAAACTTGTGTGATGATGACCTGTGACCAGTGTGAGTGAGGTAGGGTGAGGATCCGAATACTTCCTCTCATCCTTTAGAGAATATTTTATGGGCTTCTTGATGCCGATGGAATTCGCTAGACACGACATACGAATACCAGCAAACATATTCTGAAGATCATGAGCTTGGAGGTGAGTATCTTTAGCAAATACTCACGAAAAGAAAATATGATAAAAATAAAACGAATGGGGGGAGTAATAGCGTTAATCAAAAAAAAAAAAGGGGGGGATTAATGAATTCTGTTTTCATCAGACACACGTATCATGATTCTGTCGGGGAAATAAATGAACAACGGACGTCAGGAACAGACCCAGAGGGAGAAAGGGTTCGAGAATGATGATGGCAGCAGCAGCGCTGGTGTGGTTGCGTCTGGAGGGTAACTATGAGGGTGAGGAGCAGGATATAAATAGTGGCTGAACGAGGGAGGGAGGGAGCGTGAAGGTTCCCAGCCATGACTGGTGCGGGGAGAGAGAGAGAGAGGGGAGGGGATGTGTGTAAAGGGGGAACGTAGATGTACTGGAATGGTGATCATTGGAGGGGGAGGGCGAGGGTGCGTTAGGGTGATGTCAGAGAGAGAGAGAGAGAGAGAGAGAGAGAGAGAGAGAGAGAGAGAGAGAGAGAGAGAGAGAGAATGATAAGCAGCAATTATTTTTTCTTTCGTGTGTGTGTGTGTGTGTGTGTGTGTGTGTGTGTGTGAGGGGGGGGGGGGGGTGGAGAGGAAACTACGACCATAGAAATACCTTGCCGTTAACTGACCCGGAAACATGACAGAAGATGGGAACGGGAGGTGGAGAGAGAGAGAGAGAGAAGGGAGAGAGGGAGAGAGAAGAGAGAGAGAGAGAGAGAGAGAGAGAAAGGGAGAGAGGGAGAGAGAGAGAGAGAGAGGGAGGGAGAGAGAGAGAGAGAGAGGGAGGGAGAGAGAGAGAGAGAGGGAGAGAGAAGAGAGAGGAAGAGAGAAGAGAGAGGAGAGAGAGAGAGAGGTGTAGTACAGGCACTATGGTAATGAATACGGCAGAGAGAGAGAGAGAGAGAGAGAGAGAGAGAGAGAGAGAGAGAGAGAGAGAGAGAGAGAGAGAGGGGGGGGGGGGGGAGAGGTAGTGTGTATATATATATATGTACGAAGTTACCTCCGTGTCTAGCGCCCCTAGAATATTGAAGGTTCGGTACAGAGAGTATATATTCCTGGACAGAACAGGAAAGAATGTAAATCCAGGATGGCATTTGCACGTTTCTGTTCGAGTCTACTTCTGTAGGAGCAAGATTTGTTCCGCGTTGTCATCCACGGTGGAACTGTCACTTTTTCTCAAAACAAAATATACTCTCTCTCTCTCTCTCTCTCTCTCTCTCTCTCTCTCTCTCTCTCTCTCTCTCTCTCTCTCTCTCTCTCTCTGTTTTGCTATGGTTTTCCTCTACTTCTTCTCTGGGGAACTGCATTTTTTTCCCTCAGTTATGTTCAGTAAGGCCAGATCACCTGGTGTCTCTCTCTCTCTCTCTCTCTCTCTCTCTCTGACGCCACTGTGGCCCAGCCCCGGAAAACCTTCGCAGTTGTTGGTCACTTCCCTTACGTATATGAGGGAAACTTCCGAGGCTTCCCTCTCCTGCTTACCTTTTCCATATTTCAGCCTCTCGCCACCTTGCTAGGCGTCCATACTGGCTGATGTGGCCAAGAAATGTATTCGTTGTCCTGTGATGATGTATTATCACCATTTTCGCTGATCTACAGGTTTATTTTTCGACCTGTTCCCCCATGGTATATGGACAGACTTCCAAAAATCATACTATACCGCACACAACCCACTTCTTTGATACATCTATTTCTTGTTACATAATCCATCTTCGTCTCTAACGAAGTCATAGCAACATTTAATCCCGTCGACTGTCTGTATCTATCCATGGACTGGAGGTCGTTCATGCACGTCTTGTTCGTCACTGCACTGCTTTCAGCATTTCCTATGCGCCTCTCCATTATACTGTTGGTCTTCTTTTGGAGTTTAACGGTCCTCCAGGGTAAGAAGAACGAAAGAAATATCTTGAACGCCTCTGTGATATACCTATATTATTCCCCCTAAGTCGTGCGTCACCTTGCTAGGCGTCCATATCCTTGCCGATGTGGGCAACAAGTGCATTTATCTACATTCTTCCCCTAGGTCATCATCACTACATATTCTGATTACCCTCGGAAAGAACACAGCGATTATCTCGGACTTTATTCTTGCGTCGTTGGCCTAAAGATGACGAAATTATCCCTAAGGGTGAGCCTACATTACACTGAGATCTTTACACTCAAATCAGACCTCCGTATTATAGTACATATGATAGGCAACTACTTCTCCAACTATATCATCTCTGATGTTCAGTATTCATAATCTGTTGTCCATACTGGTTTCCTGAGGAACTATTCTCATCACGTCATCCACGTATCTGTACCACGCGGGGCCCCTGCCCATGAATCTACTTTAGCTGTCCGTCTCCAAAGTTTCCATATAACAGATATGCCACGGGACAGCACCAAGGGAGGAGACGGAGGAGGCTAGGCTCCTGTGCTGTGTGATTTCAAAGATACCATACGTAATATATATATTTTCTGTCGACGCAGACGAATGATTTCGTAATATCTCTTATCTTTGTTTGTTGTAAAAGAATCGTCATTGCGCATCTGCCTCGGGGTCTTCTCAAATGACAAATTGACTGCCAGCATAAAAACATTATGGTGATCTCTCTACCCCCCCCCCTTCGTATTTGTCAGGAGGAAGTTCGCTAAAATTTTCCACTCGCTTGCCCAAACTCCTTCACTTGCCATTCTGTTCGCGTCTCCTCCCCCACCTCCCTAACAGCCATCCTATATTTCAATATTTTTGCACACATTGCCGTGTCTTCAGCTTGCATATATCTCGTAGTTTGTGGGAAGAATCACCATCAGCCATTTTTGTTCGGAGAACAAATGACCCTTCACTCAAAAAAAAAAAAACTCATCCTTCGACCACTCACAGTCGCAAACTTTGCCCTCCTCAACACCCTACCTGACACGAAGGGGCGACAAATCACCGATATTCTTTTTTTTTTTTTTTCTTCGGAGTTCAAGAGGATCCGGGAAGGATTTGATCCTAAAGCCGACGCGGCGACCCGTCATGCCTGCGCTCTGACAGAGGGCTCTGCCTTCTTTTGTCAGGGGAGAGGACTGGAAGACGTGGATCCTGGACGCGGGGGACTTTGAAGGGAGCTGATTCTTTTTATGCCTCGGTTGTGGAGGCGATGATGAGCGGGGCAAGAGGCTGTAGTCTTATGCCAGGCGCTTATCATGACGGGAATGGCAATTAAAAGACGTGGATTCGTGGTGTGAGCATGGTTAAAGAAGAGGGAAGAGAGAGAGAGAGAGAGAGAGAGAGAGAGAGAGAGAGAGAGAGAGAGAGAGAGAGAGAGAGAGGATTTACAGGCCCCCGCCGTAAAGAATAGGGCGGAAGAGTGAAGGGAGAGGGAGCATATATGTAGGAGGTTATCCCTATGGCCAACGCCCCCCTAAGATGCTTGGTATCTGTCTGCAGGCTTACAGGTCAGAGAGAGAGAGAGAGAGAGAGAGAGAGAGAGAGAGAGAGAGAGAGAGAGAGAGAGAGAGAGAGAAGGGAGAAATTGAGAAAGGAGAAAAAGAATTATAGCAAAATATAGTATTATCCATTCGTGATTGCTAGTAACTGTGAAATGCACACACCTCCATCAGTTTCATTTTGAATTCACCAACACGTCGCATGAAGACATGAAATCCTCGGAGACTGAGCATTAGACGAAATTTGCTCATAGACTTCTCACATGCATCAATTCTTATTAGGATAATATATATAATCCCCCAGCAGCTTCGAGGATGCTGCTGCTGCGCCCCACACAGGAGCGGGGAAATGGAGATATCTTTTTGGGGGGTAGAGAGAGAAAAAAAAAGAAGTCTTCGAGGAGAGTGTAATCCTTTTCTTCCACTGGCGTTGTTACAACCTCGCCGAATGTGGTGGCTTCTCTCGCTCCCGGTGTAACCTTTAGCTAATTGGGAGAGAGGAGGGAGGGAGGCAGGAGTCTGTAAGACCAATCAATTCTTTAGGACGTTAAATAATGTAAAGATACAGGTTCCAAATCTTTTTTTTCTTAGAGGAAAATGGTCTGAAAGCATATTATATTTAACGGCAAGTGGCGTTGCTCTAATTCTACATCTACTAGATTGTTTCTGGCATCCCTGACTTCGTTTACCACCCCGCGTGGTCTGATTGTGGTCTTCTAATTAATCTCTGGTCATCTGGCGTCCTTACCCGGCTGGAGGATTTTGGGCTGCTCCTAACACCTCCCTGGTTTTCTAACGTCTTTTCCAGGTTCATCTTTTAGGGGGGGGCCTTTCTAACTAACACCCACCACCTTCCACGCAAGCCCGGTTTGGGCTCCTTCTAACATCACTCTTGTCTTCTAACACCTTTGCCGGGTTGATCTTTGGGAGTCAATTGGGGTCTTTGGGGTTCTTATAACGTTTCGTCTCTCCTCTTGTGATGACTGAGCCATCTGTCGGGCGGTCAGCAAGCCACCCCTGCCTGATACATGACCAGGTGGGAGCCAGCTGGTCGCGGGGGCGGTGCTCTACTCGCAGTGTGCCAGCTGCTGGATGATCACTGATAACGGAGAGTGAATGGTGGTGTGTCAGCTGGGGCTGACGGGTTGTGAAATGCCACTTGTATTCCGTGACAGCTTGTGGGGAAGGGAGGAGGGGAGAGAGAGAGAGATGAGAGATATGAGAGCGAGATGAGAGCAAATGAAATAAAATGAGATGAGAGAGAGAGAGATATGAGAGCGAGATGAGAGCAAATGAAATAAAATGAGATGTGTGTGAGAGAGAGAGATGAGAGAGATGTGAGCGTGATGAGGGCAAATGAAAGAAAATGAGATGAGAGAGAGAGAGAGTCATACGTCATTTCCTTTCTCACAAATTTCTCCCATTTGGCTATTCGAAGGAAGGAGCGAAGGAGGAGGAGGAGGTCGTCATCATAACAGCCAATCCTCAAATACCCTGTAACTCTACCACCACAAATCAACCTAGGGATTATCTTTACCCTGATTGGAAGTCCTGGTTTTACCTCCTTGACCTGATTGGAACGGAAGGGAACTCCTGATTACCCCCCCCCCACCCTTCCACCTCGTTCACACTGCCAGTCCCGATTAGCCAATTACGTTGTTGGTTCCGATAGAGCTGGGGGGACCGGGCACGTTTTCTACAATCACTCACCCGGAGGTGATGCGGAATAGTGGCATTCCGTCACTGTGTGTTTCAGACTCGAGTCCTTTGTCGACCCCAGCCTGTGCCTGACCTATTGTGGCCTCCAGGCTGCCGCCCTGAGGACGACGGACACACACACACACACACACACAGACAAACCAAGGGCTCTACGAGTGTAGGAATCCCTTCCCTTTACTGTAGAAAGTGCGAGTTACGCAACAAACACACACATACCAGAGTTCCAGACAACATACCCCAAAATATGAGATACAAAAACCATCATTTTACGTGTTCTGTACCTCATTTCTTTGGTTTTACGTGTTCTGCACCTCATTTATTTGGTTTTACATGTTTTATACCCCATTCATTTGGTTTTACGTGTTCTGTACCTAATTTCTTTGGTTTTACGTGTTTTATACCTCATTCATTTGGTTCTACGTGTTCTGTATTTAATTTCTTTGGTTCTGTGTCCCGTGCCTCAGGTTCTACGTGTTCTATACCTCATTCCAATGGTTCTATGTGTCCTTTACCTTATTCCTATCGTTTCATGTATACTTCAACTCGTTTCCATGGTTCTACGTATAATGCATATTAATCAATCCCATGGTTCTACGTGCCATTTACCTCATTTTCAATGTTCTACGTATTCTATACCTCATTCCCGTGGTTCTACGTGTCCTTTACCTCATTCTCATGGTTCTACGTCTCCAGTACCTCATTCCCATGGTTCTACGTCACCAGTGCCTCATTCCCATGGTTCTACGCGTCCCATTCCACATTCCCATAGGTTCTTCTATGTTCGAGTCTAACAACCACTGTCTGATCATCATGGGCCACTGGGGAAAACAGTCAGGTCATGATGTTTGTATCCTGCATGAGCTCTGCTGGCGTGTATCGCCATGATTATTTGGATCTTCCAACGGCTCTCCACTCCCCGTGTCGGGGAGGCTTGATTTATTGGACAGGCTGACGTCAGTGCGACGGGAGAGAGAGAGAGAGAGAGAGAGAGAGAGAGAGAGAGAGAGAGAGAGAGAGAGAGAGAGAGAGAGAGAGAGAGAGAGAGGAAAACATTTTAGGTACTAAGCCACTAACATTTTTGGCTGGTGTCGTAGCACTAGAGAGAGGGTGGGAGGGAGGGGGGGAGGGAAACATTTTATGTACTAAGCCACTAACATCTTTGGCTGTTGTCATTGTATTAGAGAGAGAGAGAGAGAGAGAGAGAGACGGAGGAGGTCTCTGGGCATAAATGGGTCAGTTCCACTTCGCAAGGTAAGACTGTGTTCTAGTGATACATGTTATGTTCTGAGATGATGTCATTCACCAGATCGCTATGTGCCCTTACAACTTTCCCTTGCGTTCGTTTTTCCAACAACAAACAGCTTTCTCCTTCGCACAGCAAAGGTTCTTTAAAGTTATCATTTACACACACACACACACACACACATATATATATATATATATATATATATATATATATATATATATATATATATATATATACATATATATATATATGCAGAAACACCTCTAGGAAAAGGAGACACTACATTCCTAAGCTCTTTCGTGCATTACCACAACTTCAGGACACTAGCTACGATTGCAGATGTGGTAATTATATATATATATATATATATATATATATATTTATATATATATATATATATATATATATATATATATATATGAATTGGAGTGAATTGGAGCGATGTGGTATACAGGGGTTGACGTGCTGTCAGTGGATTGAATCAAGGCATGTGAAGCGTCTGGGGTAAACCATGGAAAGCTGTGTAGGTATGTATATTTGCGTGTGTGGACGTATGTATATACATGTGTATGGGGGTGGGTTGGGCCATTTCTTTCGTCTGTTTCCTTGCGCTACCTCGCAAACGCGGGAGACAGCGACAAAGTATAAAAAAAAAAAAAAAAAATATATATACTTATTTCATACATATTTGCCATTTCCTACGTTAGCGAGGTAGCATCAAGATCAGAAAACCGAGCCTTTGAGGGAAAACCTCACTTGGCCCATTCTCTGTTTCTTCTTTTGGCAAAGTGAAAACTGGGAAGGAGGATTTCCATCCCTTTTAGTCGCCTTCTACGACACGCAGGAAATATAGGGGAAGTATTCTTTCACCCCTATCCCCAGGGATAATATATATATATATATATATATATATATATATATATATATATATATATATATATATATATATATATATATATATATATATATATCCGTCTGCATGACGATAATTCATCAAAAAATATCCTGTTTTGAAATCGTTCTTTCATGCACGTCGTTCTCTTTGGTACCATCACGACCATTTACTGCCCCACTGTCATACCTCAGTCGAATGACTGGCATCAGAGGCATTTTAAATTTCATATCTTTCTCGCGTAGCCAATCAACCGACGCCTTTCTGGTGGACTGGTTCGAGTCTCCCACCCCACCCCAGTGTTGCATTACTCGCAATGTCAAGCGTATTATATCCGAGCTGATATGTTGAAAGGATTTACGTGCGCGTAGATTCTCTTTACAATTAATGCTTATTGTGCTGGATGCGCTCCAGGTCCCGCGCCCTATGTCAACCTTGGGGTTAAAGGAACGCCACATTACTGGCTGGATAATGCAGTGTTCACCATGAAAGATTTCGTGTCGTGAAATCATACACAAAGATATTCACTGTTTGGGAGTGATTCGCTTGAAGCTCTAAAATACATCGGGTTTCGTAGAGGTATGATGTTAGATTTACCTAAGAGCAGTAATGCATTTATTTCAAAATTATGAGGATGGTAATTAGTTTGTGATAGTCGCAGGAAGGGGTCTAGGTACAGACTATGATGTTCTCTATTACGTGCCTGTCGGATGTTTCCTGTGTCCCAAGGAAACCACAAGAGAATCCTCTAGTTCATGTGTCCTGGGGAAAGGGGGATAATGGGGTGTCCTGTTCTCAGAGAAGATGATGCTAGATATCAGGTGTGTCTAGAAGTTTACTAATCTACTTAAAGGTGTCCTTGTGTAATGATAAAGTAATCTTCAGGTTCTTGGATGAGGGGAACTGGTGGAACCACAAGACCTCTCGGCCTAGACGAACATATGTTGGTCTAATTGTGGCTCTACTGACGCAGGGAACTTCTTATGTCGTGATAAAAGATCTTCGTCTTCCACTTTGAAATTACCGGGTCTAGTAGATGGGCCCACTTGATCCAACTATTGGACTCGTGGCTCAGTAACATGCCCTTCTATCCGCCAGACGTTCTTCGTGTCTCGTTGAAGTTCTTAAGGATCGCAACGAAACTTCCTCCTCTAACATTGTCTTTTACGGTTGGAAGTCATCCGCCTAACCAGGTCTCCTGGTATGGTTTAGCAGACTGAAAAACGTCTCCTGGTCTTGAGTTATATATTGTAGACAATTAGAGAGTCTCCATGTGTCAAAAGGATTCACAGGTGCATAGGAAGGCCTTTCCGCGGAAGGTCCCCTTGATCTATAATCATTTTATCCTCGCTTATCCTTTTGATTTCAGCGGCAAACCTGTTTCCTCATTCCACTAAAAGGATTCTGATCCACAATAGTCAACGGGAGTCTCTCTTGCTATAGACGAAGTGACGTGGTGTAACTCAGCGTTTGATGGTAAGAAGAAAAAGATTGCCTCCTTCCAGATGGAGGTCGAGGTCTCTTGGTTCACGAGATGATGTCCATAAAGGAATGGATATTCGCTTACGATGTAGGGTCTCCATGCGGTGGTGGCGGCAGGTATGGGGAAAAAAAAAAAACCAGACGATCTACTTCGGGAAAAGATGTCTTAGGGTTTCTCTCTCATGAACGGAATGTGAGAGCCGATTATG
>NC_092240.1:12297500-12512500 GCF_036320965.1 Panulirus ornatus | reverse complement strand
TTTTTGAAGTTTTCAGTCACGGATAAAGTCAACACTAAGGCCCAGCCTTCATTTAAATGTAGAGAGGATTATGAAAGGGAAAACGAAGAGACACGAGAAAGTATATACGAACTTTAAAAAACTGTGAAAAACCTGTCTTTCATACATGTGCCAGGTCACAATTACTGGGAAAGACATGAGAAGGTTGAGAGTTCCAAAGCTTCGAGGTGTAAAGGAAAGAAACAGTTATCAAAATGGCCCACCCTTGGGTTGCTAATGGCCACACTGTAGTTGTGTGATGCAGCAGCTTGCCGAGTATTGCGTGGTCTACCTAGTTGTAGGGCACAACATAAGCAGTCAGCTCTTGGAAGCTTTTGTTGCATTTGATAACCCATAAGAAAAAAGACTGTTTTAAACCATGAGAGTTTGTAAGTGGAGAGTCTTTATGCTCGTGTAGGACTTGAAGGTTACTGCATTTACTTTCGAGTGACATTGATGTACATTATCAATCAGGAACTACCGATACTAGCAACTTCCCTCAGCGCCCTCATCACCCATTCTCTTCTCTCCTTTGGCTCAAGGTTACCCCAACATGTTCCATTGGTTCTTATCATGGATTAATGTATACGCTGCCCAGTCTACTGGAAGGCATGGATTCTCTCTCTCTCTCTCTCTCTCTCTCTCTCTCTCTCTCTCTCTCTCTCTCTCTCTCTCTCTCTATTTGATTTCTCTTTGTTCGTATCTATTCATTTTGGCTCTTCGTCGTCTCATCCTCTTCATGTCATAGTGATATATTTTTCATATCGGCCTCCTTTTTTTCTCCTAATTCTTCTCTCTTCGCAGTCTTTATACATCTATTTTTCATGTTTTTCGCCTTCCATCCGTTCCTCCTCTTGACTGTAATCTTCCTCTTCCCACCAAACCAGAGGAAAGAGCTTCACCAATGACCCTCATCTAAGTTCCAACTCATTTTCACCCAATAATCAGCTATTCCTCCTACTTCTCCTGCTATTATTATTCTTCCTCCTCCTTCCTCATTCTCCTCCTCGTCATCTTCGTCTCTTCCATAACTTTTCCACCACCTCCATGTTCACCTCCTGCGTCATTTGTTTCTGGTCGCGGCAGATCTGGAGTTCCTGAATTATCATTACAAGTGGGCGATAGCGAACTGGAGAGTAGCGCTCGCCTCCAGCTGCTGGAGACGGAAGTGTTTGGATAGTACCATCTGCCTCCAGCTGCGAGGAGCAGCAGTGTTTGGAGAGTTGCATTAACCTCCAGCTGTGAGGGACAGTAGTCCTTGAACAGGAGCACTCGCTTCCAGCTGCTTGTGACGACAGGGGTGGGAGAGTAGAATTTACCTCCCGTTGCTTGAGACAGGAATGTCTGAACGGTAGCATTCACTACCCAGCTGAGTAGAACGGCTGTATTTGGACAGTACCATCTGGTCCACTTCTCTTCCTTCCTTCTCATCTTCCTTCGACACCTTATCTACCTATTCCCTAGCATGGATTTACCCAAGACCCTTTTATATATTTCTGTACGTTATATTTTAACCATTAGGTTTTCTCCTGTAAACCATTGACGTACGCCTATTTTTCATACCCATGACGAACGTTCTATCCATTGCACTCGTTACACGTTTGAGCATAAGCCTGTTTTTTTCCTTCATTCTATATTTTTAAGATTTCATTTGATCATTTTCGAAACGCAAAGTATATTTCTACACGCGAGACAATACGAGTGTAAATTCGTGCCTAGATCAAGATCACAAAAGTGGAATGCCTTCCTCACAATGAATGTCTTCTCGAGAGAAGTGGAATAAATGCAGGGGGAATTAGATGAGGCGAGAACGACTCTCGAAAGTCGAGGTCATGAGACAGACGTTGAGTGCAAGAGTTAAGCCCTTGGAGATACTGGAAGAGATAAAGCAGCTTATTCGTAGTCTCCATCCAAGACTGTTTATATTATGCAAATGGGCGGAGGCAGGTTCTGCTGGAGTAGTGGACTAATGGAGGGGGTTGGGGTGTGAGAGGTTGGATGACCGCCCCTCCCACTCTAGTCTGTCTGGGTCATGCACTCGACATTAATCACCGATGAATCTAATTAGTATAACCGAATCAACCGTGTGTACAGCCAGAGAGAGTGAATGAAGCTGGAAGGGGTGATGGTGGTAACGATGTGTGGGTCGTGTTTCACTGTCAAGTGTTTTTCTTTTTTTTTTTCACTGTTGCTCTTGTTTCTACTGCTATAGACGCTTATTTCAGTGCTACAGTTGGTGGTGAAACAGTACTCTTGCTGCGTACTCTCACTGCTGGTGGTACGGCATCATTCTCACTGCTGGTGGTACGGCACCACTCTCACTGCTGGTGGTACGGCACCACTCTCACTGCTGGTGGTACGGCACCACTCTCACTGCTGGTGGTACAACACCACTCTCACTGCTGGTGGTACAACACCACTCTCACTGCTGGTGGTACAACACCACTCTCACTGCTGGTGGTACAACACCACTCTCACTGCTGGTGGTACACCACCACTCTCACTGCTGGTGGTACAACACCACTCTCACTGCTGGTGGTACAGCATCACTCTCACTGCTGGTGGTACAGCATCACTCTCACTGCTGGTGGTACAACACCACTCTCACTGCTGGTGGTACAACACCACTCTCACTGCTGGTGGTACAACACCACTCTCACTGCTGGTGGTACAACACCACTCTCACTGCTGGTGGTACAACACCACTCTCACTGCTGGTGGTACAACACCACTCTCACTGCTGGTGGTACAGCACCACTCTCACTGCTGGTGGTACAGCACCACTCTCACTGCTGGTGGTACAGCACCACTCTCACTGCTGGTGGTACAACACCACTCTCACTGCTGGTGGTACAACACCACTCTCACTGCTGGTGGTACAACACCACTCTCACTGCTGGTGGTACAACACCACTCTCACTGCTGGTGGTACAACACCACTCTCACTGCTGGTGGTACAGCACCACTCTCACTGCTGGTGGTACAGCACCACTCTCACTGCTGGTGGTACAACACCACTCTCACTGCTGGTGGTACAACACCACTCTCACTGCTGGTGGTACAACACCACTCTCACTGCTGGTGGTACAACACCACTCTCACTGCTGGTGGTACAACACCACTCTCACTGCTGGTGGTACAACACCACTCTCACTGCTGGTGGTACAACACCACTCTCACTGCTGGTGGTACAACACCACTCTCACTGCTGGTGGTACAACACCACTCTCACTGCTGGTGGTACAACACCACTCTCACTGCTGGTGGTACAACACCACTCTCACTGCTGGTGGTACAACACCACTCTCACTGCTGGTGGTACAACACCACTCTCACTGCTGGTGGTACAGCACCACTCTCACTGCTGGTGGTACAACACCACTCTCACTGCTGGTGGTACAACACCACTCTCACTGCTGGTGGTACAACACCACTCTCACTGCTGGTGGTACGGCACCACTCTCACTGCTGGTGGTACAACACCACTCTCACTGCTGGTGGTACAACACCACTCTCACTGCTGGTGGTACAGCACTTCTCTCACTGATGCTGATACAACACTTCTCTCACCGTTGTGTTTCATCACTGTTTTGTGGGCAATATGCTTCCCAGTTTTGCATATAAATGGTTTTGCACGAATTGGTAATCTCTATCTCGAGGATTTTTGTATGTCATGGTATCTGTCATCAAAAGCTTTAGATTCTTTTTCGACTGATGGCAATCACAGCAGCTTGCATGCGTCTGGTGGTTCTTCACACCCTAAGAAAAATCTTCAAAATACCACGATTGCTTCTCACAGTAATATGGCTGATACTAAACCCATACGCACATTATTTGACCTGAAATGTGTTGGTTTATTCATGCCTCAAGACTGTTCTACTAATCTAGATCCATAAGAACTGGTTTCGCACTAGTTAAGACTTATAAAAAACTCGTTTCTGAAACTTCAATATCAGTTTCCTTACCGGGTTTGCAAAAACAAACCCTATGAATGAAACATGTTTTTTTTTCTGTTTTATTTCTGTATATAATAACGTCCTTTCTTCATGGTCCGTTGTCTAAGCACTGCTTTGACTTCTTCAATGCACATACGATCCAATACTCGCCTTTTCTCGCGCACACCTGCCTACCTCTAGGCTCTGGTCAGGCCTGACCAACACAGGTCATGGAGGATTAGCCAAGCGATGCATCAGAAGCGACCAGAGTCAAAATCTCGTTAGGATCAAAAGCCGCGGAGAAGGTGCCGAGGCTGGACAGGCATCCGAAGTGCTTTATACTGCTCTCACATACAGACTCTGCTACACCTGGAGCTCTTGTGTTATTCTGCCTAAAGCTGCTGTTGCTCGTCCTCTTCCCACACCTCTTCACTCACCTATTCCTTCTCCTCCATCTCCTCTTTCCGTTATAGATCCTCTTCTTCCTTCTTTTCTCGAGTCTTTAGCTTCATTTATCAATCCTCCTCTTCCATATCAATGTTTCTTTTCCATAATCCCGTCTTTGCCTGTCTCTTAGCCATGGTCACAGAAGAAAATCGTGTGAAAAGTGTACTAGGAGGAGAGGCGAGAGTCATTCATACCAGGTAAAGGTGGAGTCTCCTAATGAGATCTTCTCTCGCTGAACTTGGGTCTTTCGTGATTTGATAAAATAAGCTGGAATAATCCATTTGAGGCGTCGTGGCGAGCACCGTGGGATGTAATTGTATGGGCGTTCTTTGTTAAGGTGTCTCCGACACTGAGGAAGGACACTCTAGGTTCAGTTGGCACCTTCTTCTACCACCCCCAACCCACCCCTCTGGTTTAAATCTAGTCCCCCCTTCACCCACAGCTGCGCAAACTCCTCTTATTTTTTCAGTCTCGAGATGGCTGGGTCTCTGAACCAAGAACAAGATGGCATAATTCAGGTTAGAAGACATACCTGAGCTTACACACACACACACACACACACATTATTCATGGCTAGTTTACGAGATCATGGTTGTTTCAGGAATTAAAAAAAATTGATAAGTAATATAGGGAAGATATTTTATACGAGTACCTGAGTGTGTTCGTATGTTTCACACACACTATGGAGACGATCACATCTAACTTAAATGATAGTAAAGTGAAATGTAGCACGGGAAAGCAGCGTTAATTGTATACATCTCGTGTTCAGTCTTCTTTTTTTCATCCATTCTTTGTTCCCTTTACGTAAGCACAAAGTTGTATATCACAATGAAGAATGTTTTCTTCTGTTGGATTATAGGTTCACACGTGTATATATATACGGTGCTAAACTGGCTACCTAATGTGAGGAGGGGACAGACTGGGCGTAGTGAGTGTAAAGAAAAGAATGTCGTGAGGGAAATACAAAGCGAATGAAAGACGGTCGTATGAGAGAGAGAGAGAGAGGGGAGATGAAGAGAGAGAGAGACAGAGAGAGGGGGGGGGCGGGACATGAAGAGAGAGAGACAGAGATGGGGGGAGGGAGATGGAGAGAGAGAGAGAGAGAGAGAGAGAGAGAGAGAGAGAGAGAGAGAGAGAGATGAAGAGAGAGATTATGAATTATATTTGCACAAGGAGAGTAAGTTAATCTCACGCAGCTCTACCTTATTCATGAAGGTTGTATAATTCCAGAGTAGCAACCGTAACATCAAGAATGACCTTTGAAATTATCTTTCTTAAAAATTTACTTTGATATTTGTCAAGGCGAGGCCTCGCCCTCCACAAGTATTAGATGAAACGATGTGACATTGAAGACAGAGGGACAAAGACCCATACGTGTCTCTCGTTGTACTCGACTCCTCTTTACAGTATCGCAACTTTTTTTTAGAAAAGCGATCATTTTTTACCCATGTGTCTCTGAACTAGAAAGGTAAATACGTTTCACATTTCAATACTCTCTCTCTCTCTCTCTCTCTCTCCCCCACCCCCTAAAGTCCTTATTTCCCGCCCAAGTATCGTGTGATGATCCTTGTTTTCACTGTCAAACATGTCATTTTTAAACGCCTTTGCATAGATCCCTCCCTTCCCACCCCTACACACGTCAGCATATTTCACTTAGAGTTGCTATGTGGGTTAGGTGGGAGGGAGGTGGCTGGTGGCTGCATCCACGTCAAGGGTCGATGTAATATTACTGACGGGAAATCATGGAAGCCAAAACTCCATCAAGACTATAAGTTCCTCTCTGATCCACGTCGGTCACAGTAGACCTCCGAGTTTATTTCTGGTGTGGGATGCTTGCTCGATGGTAGTTTTATTGAGTTATATAGAGAGGGGTTTGTGGTGTGTGTGTGTGTGTGTGTGTGATATACCTTCACACCCTCCTGCATCAGTCCTGTGTGTGTGTGATATACCTTCACACCCTCCTACATCAGTTCTGTGTGTGTGTGTGTGTGTGTGTGTGTGTGTGTGTGTGTGTGTTATACCTTCATACCCTTGTACATCAGTCGTGTGTGCGTGATATACTTTCATACCCTCTTACATCAGTTGTGTGTGTGTGATATACCTTCATACCTTTCTACACCAGTTCTGTGTGTGTGATACACCTTCGCACCCTCCTACATTAGTTGTGTGTGTATGTGTGTGTGATACACCTTTGCACCCTCCTACATCAGTTGTGTGTGTGTGATATACCTTCATACCTTTCTACACCAGTCCTGTGTGTGTGTGATATACCTTCACACCCTCCTACATCAGTTCTGTGTGTATATGATACACCTTCACACCCTCCTACATCAGTCTGGAGTGTCGCTACCCACTGGACAGTCTATCTACACCCATGATTGATACATATGTATGACTTTTATCCAATAGTTATGCGCCGTATACATAGGTATGAGCCACATACCTATGTATCAGCTGGTTGGGACCGGCTGCCTGCGAGCTTGAACTTCGGTGGATTTCTATTTTCATCTTTGTCTCTCTTCTGACGTAGACTAGTCTACGCGGATCCTCGATCAAGTTCCTTCCGCTGAATCTTTTATTCCAACGCTTTCAGCTTCAGCGGCGTAGCGCTCGCGCAAGAAATGTGTCTCGGGCGTGTGAGAATAGCGTAGGTAAGTGCGTAGGAATAGGTTACTGGATGAGAATAGCGTAGACAGTGCGTAAGAATAGGTTATTAGGGGTGTGAGAATAGCGTAGATAGTGCGTAAAAATAGGTTGATGGGTGTGTGAGAATAGCGTAGATAGTGCGTAAGAATAGGTTATTGGGTATGTGAGAATAGCGTAGATAGTGCGTAAGAATAGGTTATTGGGTATGTGAGAATAGCGTAGATAGTGCGTAAGAATAGGTTATTGGGTATGTGAGAATAGCGTAGATGGTGCGTAAGAATAGGTTATTGCGTATGTGAGAATAGCGTAGATAGTGCGTAAGAATAGGTTATTGGGTATGTGAGAATAGCGTAGATAGTGCGTAAGAATAGGTTATTGGGTATGTGAGAATAGCGTAGATAGTGCGTAAGAATAGTTTATTGCGTGTGTGAGAATAGCATAGATACTGAATAAGAATAGGTTATTGGATGTGTGAGAATAGCGTAGATAATGCGTAAGAATAGTGAAGACGGTGACTGAAAATTTTTCAGATGATGCATAGAATTGAATAACGCAGACATGGCGTATGAACAGGGTAGTTAGTTCCTTGATAGGGTGAAGGTGTGTAAAGCGAGGTAAATGCTGCGGAAGAAGGGTGGAGATAATGGTCATGAAAAATGCAGACGATGCGTGAGAATGGTGCAAGTGGTGCGTAAGAAGGGACAGACGATGCGTAAAAGGGGTGCTGACAGTGCGTAGTGAGTGCAAAATGTGCGTAAGGAGGGTGAAGATGTGTAAAGAGTGCAGATCGTGCGTAAGAAGGTGCAGGTAACGCGTAGGATGGGTGCAGATGGTGAGTAAGAAGGATGCAATTGATGCGTAAGATGGTGCAGGTGATGTGCAAGAAGAGTGCGTATTGTGCGTGATGAGGGTACAGATGATGCGTAAGAAGGTGCAGATGATGCATAAGAAAGTGCAGTGATGCGTAAGAACGTTGCATATGATGCGTAAGAAGGGTGCAGGTGGCGCGAAAGAGGGTTGCAGATGATGCGTAAAAATTCAATGATTACAATTAACTCTTCTGTCCTTAGTTTTAACACAAATCCAGCTGGCAGTTCTTCTTACTAAATATAGATCTATTTTACCAATCATCTAGTATAGTAATGATATAGTGATAACCTATAGAATCGTTTGATTTGACATGTATAGATTCACATGCACAATTAGTGACATTGTTATTATTCGATAAAATCAACTTTTTTTTTTTTTTAAACTGTCAGTGTTGTAAAAGTATCGTATAACTAAGTCAGTGTTGCAAGGGTGTCGTATATAACTAAGTCAGTGTTGCAAGGGTGTCGTATATAACTAAGTCAGTGTTGCAAAGATGTCGTAAATCTGGTTATATATATATTATTCTTACATTGGCCTTTTGAAAGCCAGCGGTTCCATACAATACACTTGCCACTGCTTCTTAACGTCTGTAATATGGTTCAATTGATTTCCTGATAACCGATTTACAGTCAGAGGCCCAAAATGACTTGCCATAATGCTTGACCGACTTTAGTATTAACCCGCTACGTCCACTATAGAGATTACTATGTCAAACACACACACATTGTGTGTGTGTGTGTATATACATGTGTGAATATATATATATATGTATATATATATATATATATATATATTTTTTTTTTTTTTTTTTTTTTCATACTATTCGCTATTTCCCGCGATAGCGAGGTAGCGTTAAGAACAGAGGACTGGGCCTTTGAGAGAATATCCTCACGTGGCTCCCTTCTCTGTTAATTCTTTTGGAAAATTAAAAAAAAAAAAAAATGAGAGGGGAGGATTTCCAGCCCCCCGCTCCCTCCCCTTTTAGCCGCCTTCTACGACACGCAGGGAATACGTGGGAAGTATTCTTTCTCCCCTATCCCCAGGGATAATATATATATATATATATATATATATATATATATATATATAGAATAAATGATTATTTCCGGTAAGGCAAAAAAATTTTATGAGAGTATGGAAAGTGGTATGATTGGCAAGAACTAATGAAATTCTCCCCCCCCCCCTGAACCCCAAAGCCTCTCTCTCTCTCTCCCATGTGGGAGGGAAGGAGGGACGTGTCTCTGGTATTAGATCTTCCCAGACGCGAGATTAAATCCTGGAATTCCGGAAGCAAATATTAGATGTCCTTGAGCCGGCATATACCAACCTATCAGGGAAGAAACACGATTGGATCACAGAAGCTGCCTTATGACAAGGACCTGACGGCACGAGTGAGGGGGGTAAAAATGATAAGAGGAATGAGACGTTTTATATCTATCTAGTTATCTAAATCTCTCAATCAATCTCTATTTATTCGTCGATCTATCTACTGCATATCTATTTATCAATCAATCTAACTATCTTTCCATTTTTTCATCTATCTATCCATTGTCTATCAGTCAATCTATCTCTATTTATTCATCTATCTTCATTTATATCTATATTAATTATTCAAAGGAGATAAAACCTATACTTACGTATTTTTCGTGTAGCCAGTTAGTTGAAAAATTAAACTCTAAACATTAGGGATATATATATATATATATATGTATATATATATATATATATATATATATATATATATATATATATATATATATATATATATATATATATTTGTGTGTGTATGTGGGTGGGTTGGACCACTCCTCGTCTGTTTCCTTGCGCTACCTCGCTAAGAATCGAACCCTGGACCAGCTGTGATGCAGCCAGGTAGCCAAACCCCCAGGCCACAATGATCTGAAAATAGCATCTTCGTAACCACTCGGTGACTCGCAGATCTCCCTATCATAAACAGAAAAAGAATAAAGGATATAATTTCACAGATCAAGCGTATGTAAGCTTAACGTATTACTATCGTAAGAATGTGCTGATAAAAAGGTCTTAGATACGACGCAAATCGACGATATAAGAAACCATGTCAAAGGAATCGAAATAAGGGATAGGAGATCTAATACCGCATCCTCCAAGAAAAAAAAAACAATAGAGAGATTGATCTCAAGCGTTTAGAGGACTATAGAAACTAATGTTAGATATAAACAATAGAGATTGATATCAAGTGTTTAGAGGATTATAGAAGCCAAAGTTAGGAATAAACAGCAACGCTTTGTACTGAAGAGGTAGAAAATGGTGTGAATAAGTGCTGTCGCCACCCCAAGTAAGAGTTGGTAACTGGTGGCCAGGAGATATGCCGAGAGAGAGAGAGAGAGAGAGAGAGAGAGAGAGAGAGAGAGAGAGAGAGAGAGAGAGAGAGTGGTGTTGGGGATGAGAATAAGAGAGGAGAGACAACAGGCATCAGAGAACATCTGCATAGTTGTGAAAACTGTTAAAAGTTGGTGAGGATGGATGGTCGGCTGGTGTGGAATTAGTTTCTCGTTTTATCTCCTGGTTTCCCGTCTCTCCAGTCTCCATTCTGTTATATATATATATATATATATATATATATATATATATATATATATATATATATATATATATATATATATATATATATATATATATGTGTGTGTGTGCGTGTGTGTTCCCCCCTCATACTTGATCGCCGTGTTCTGCTTTTGTGAGGTAGCGTCAGGAACAGACGAGAAATGGCCGCATTTGCTCACATCCATTCTGTCTATATATATATATATATATATATATATATATATATATATATATATATATATATATATATATATATATATAATATACACACACTCATCTACCTCTCTTTGATTTTTCCTTGTCTATTCATCGACCTTTTCCACTTCTATCAAGCTGTCTGTGTGTATCAATCTATCTCTATAGTATTTGTCTATCTGCCTGTCACCTAATTGTTCATCTACGAGAATAAGAAAAGTGCTCGAGAACACAGAGATGATCAGACACTATTTAATGCTATTAAGGCAAAATATTGAACTGTTTTTCTGCCCTTCTCTGTTCGTTCTTCCACCATCCATACTTTCATTTGTCGAAGAGTTCCTCATTATTTATCTATTTATCTATCCATCAGTCTGTCTGTCTGTACATCTATCACTTCCTTTATCTTCTCTCTCTCTCTCTCTCTCTCTCTCTCTCTCTCTCTCTCTCTCTCTCTCTCTCTCTCTCTCTCTCTCTCTCTCACCGAGCCAATAAGAGCTCCCCAGTCCAAGACCTCAACAAAAATTTTTCAAAGCCAGACGGAGAGTATTGGGTCCGGGTGATGATGACGCTGCGGAAGCCATATGAAATAAGCTAATCATTTGTGTTCATTAACTGGCGCGTCGGTGGCATACTCATGAGCGCCTCTGGCTGCGCAGCCCAGGGATGTAGCGCAGTGTGTGTGTGTGTGTGTGTGTGTGTGTGTGTGTGTGTGTGTGTGTGTGTGTGTCTCCTCACAAACACCTCCATGAATTGGAATGAATTCTACTGTGAGAAAGGGTAGAAAAATTATAGTATTATCATTATTACTTATCATTAGTCATTCTTATCATTATTTATCATTGTCATTATGATTTATCATTAGAATCATCATTATCATTAGGATCATTATCATCATCAGAATCATTACTATCAACCCAGCGTCCCCTTCTCCAGGTGTTACTGTAGCTTTCAAGCTACATCACAATCAGCAGCAGGGAAAGGATAGTCTCTTTCCCTCATGACGTAAGCACGAGAAGGCGGGGTTCGACAACAGCAATATCGGTCAATATCCCTTGCCATTGCCATAGGGTATTGTGGTATACTGCGGTACAGGTCGAACCTTGCCACTGGCGCAGTATAGCCAGTCAGGAGAGGAGTGACACCTCGGGACAAAGCCAGTGTAGCCAAGCGTGGGGGTCAGGCAGTACAGACGGCCTCAAGCAATTTAGCCACTCTGTAGATGAGAACGACTTCAGAACTTTGGCGGCCTCAGGCTTATGGTACTACTGCCGCGGTAAAGCCAGCAATATATATATATATATATATATATACATATATATATATATATATATATATATATATATATATATATATATATATATATATATATTCATTATGATGATCTGGTGAGTCGGTGGTTTTAATATAAGTGGAAGGTGGTGTTCTGAAGACACACAGCGGTATATTAAGTTAATTAACCACTGGCAGTCTGTTTTTTTTTTTTTCGAAGGTGGGGTCAAGTATCTCGTGGGTGAAGGTGTGTCAGGGGACAGTGTCCAATGCTTTGTTGGCACATATTGCAACTAGCATAGTGCGGGAGGGGGGTGGTTGGTTGGCCGTTAATTAAACCCGCCAGGATGTGTTGTGTGGGGTTCGTGTGCTGTGTGGTAGTAGGAGAGCCTCGTTGTATGGATAAAAGTAGCATTTTTGCTTGATTTTATTGTGGATCAGTTATTGAGAAAAGGTGACACTAATGATAGTAGTGATATAGGGCGATAACAAGGAGTGTTGCGTCAATGGAGGGTTTCAGGGTAGGTAATATGCTGGCAAGTTTCCAGATGTCTGGGATTTTACTGTGTACCCAGACGTGGCTGAAGTTATCCCTGGGTGTTTGATTGCAATTGGGCCGACGTGTCTTGCGTGGAAGTTTTGATATGTTGTCAGGATCTGCTGCAGGTGGAGAGTAGGACAGCAGTGGCTTCAGGTTAGTATTTTCGTAGGATTTCCATGGCTGCTCACTTGAGAGATGTAACTGGTTTCTCGCCATCTTTTTTAGAGTAGTGATTCACAAGTATGTTTGTGTATTCTATAGGAGAAAAGATACTGTTTAGTTTGGGTCAAAAGTGCCATGTGTGTGGCGACTAGTTGGCAGAGAAAGGACAACGGTTCGTTGCGTTGCGGCCCTACATTCTTGTTAGAGGTAACGGCGTCCAGGCGGAGGTAAGGCTTGGCTAGTCTACGTTTCTCTAAACTCGGAAATTACGTCTCGCTAAATTTCACTGGGTACGAGTTGCAACCCGAGCCTCGTTGGTATAGCTTAGAGCGAACTTCTACGGTACAGTAAAGTAACTGAAATGAATCATATTTTATGGAAAAAATTATTATCTCGACACCGCTAACTCTGTTGCCAGAGGAAACTAACTGCGGGTAATAGAAAGTAAAAGCCTGATAATTGAAGTGCTATGGAAAGTAAAAGATGGACAACTCGAGCACAGTAGAAAGTAAAAGATGGACAACTCGAGCACAGTAGAAAGTAAAAGATGGACAACTCGAGCACAGTAGAAAGTAAAAGAGGGTTAAGTGCAGTGTAAAGTAAAAGACAAATAACTGAAAAGCAATAGAAAGCAACAGACGGATAACTGTAGTGCAATTCAGAGTACAAGACGAATACCTGAAGTGCTCTCCCCTTTCTATATGTTTACCAAGTCTCGTTTTGTATGAGTGCACGACTCTCCTTCCTTACTGAGGACCCGTCGAGACAAACACCAAGACTTGCTATCTCCCTTCTACTGACGACGACGCTTCGTTAACATTCCCATTATACAAGTTTCCACTTTCCTGCAGCAGCAGCAGCAGCAGCTGGTGGTGGTGCTGACTGTGTTCCTCCCTCCCTCCCTGCCTGCCAGGCAGCCAACCGGCGCAGTAGGCGGACACAGAGTTGGTGCCATCATTAACTCGGACGTCTGCAAGTCCCAGATTCAATTACTTGTGGCGCGCGGCAGCTAAGTAAACTTGAACCTGCCGTCCCTCCCAGCTAGACCTGCGTCTAGCCTGCCAACAACAAGTACATCTTATGCTGTCTGTATAAAGGACATCTCTACCTCTGTGTCAGGGTATCCTACGCGACCATTTGAAAATGGTATGACTGAGGAGGATTTGTATTTCTGAAAGATGGTACACAGCTTCTGATTATAAATTATTATGCCCTACCTTTCGTATGATTAAGAATTGATCTTTTGATATTTCATACAGTTCTCATCATTTGTTACATATCTAATATACATATTAGCGTATAAGGCACTAGAATGTGTAAACATTGTGTTCGTAAAATTAATGTATTACATGTACATAATCGCAAAGGAATACGAGTATCGCAAACGAGACTCAGTTCTCCTCCGTCCCTCCTTCACCCATCCCATCTTACCCCAGCCTCAGATTAGCCTAATTATCATCCTAAAAATGATCCTTGTAAATCACTCAAGAGCCGGGCGTCTGCAACAGTCAGGCACGGTCAATTTAACCTCGTTCCAATCCCTCGGCTAATCCCTCGGTGTCTTAGTGATTACGATCCACATCTTGTTTCACTTTGGGTTTTACCAAGTGACTGGGGGGAACCTGAGGGCTTGTGTGTGGCCGGTGGAAACATGTGTCTGGGACTGAATCTAATGAGGGAGGGAGATGGGGGGTTGAGAGAGGGGGAGATGGGAATGGGGAGAGAGGGAGGGAAAGAGAGAGGGGGGGAAGGGAATGGGGGAGAGAGGGAGGGAAGAGAGAGAGGGGGGGAAGAGAGAGAGAGAGAGAGAGGGGGGAGAGACAGAGCCTGTCTTACATATGAAACTATTTGAATATGTGCTTCATGCTTCATCATTCTGTCCTCACCAACATCATTAAGACTTTTAGCAGGACAATTAAAACTTTTTAATATCATCTGAGAACATGGGATTTTCATCGTCTCCTGCGCCTTTAACTTCAAGCGTTTGTGTTACGAGAATCTATGTTTACCCAAATGAATTCTTTTTTTTCTTCGATATTTTTCCTGTCATTTATTGATTGCCATTTGTTTACTTTGGGTAGAGAGGTCTACACTTCTGTTGCCCCGTCTCTGAACCTTATAATACATGTGTATGCACACACACACAAAAAAAAAAAATAAAAATAGCCTTAATATCGACCAGGAGAGGATGAATACATATTGCCACTCCCAGAATCCGAACCCACGCGGGTCCGACCCCTGGCTGCCCCATGGTGACGCAGGGTCAGTAATGCTAGTCCAATACACCCTGAAAACTTTTAGATAAGTGATGGGAGAAAAGTCATTATATAATATAATATCTTCATACTGTTCACCATTTCCCGCATCAGCGAGGTAGCGTTAAGAACAGAGGACTGGGCCTCTGAGGAAACATCCTCATCCAGCCCCCTTCTCTGTTCCTTCCTTTGGAAAATAAAAAAAAAAGAGAGGGGGAGGATTTCCAGCCCCCCGCTCCCTTCCCTTTTAGTCACCTTCTACGACACGCAGGGAATACGTGGGAAGTATTCTTTCTCCCCTATCCCCAGGGATAATATATATATATATTTTTTTTTTTTTTTTTAAACTATTCGCCGTTTCCCGCGTTAGCGAGGTAGCGTTAAGAACAGAGGACTGGGCCTATGAGGGAACATCCTAACCTGGCCCCCTTCTCTGTTCCTTCTTTTGGAAAAAAAAAAAAAGAGGGGAGGATTTCCAGCCACCCGCTCCCTCCCCTTTTAGTCGCCTTCTACGACACGCAGGGAATACGAGGGAAGTATTCTTTCTCCCCTAACCCCAGGGATATATATATATATATATATATATATATATATATATATATATATATATATATATATATATATATATATATATATATATATGTGTGTGTGTTTGTGTTACATTTTCAGGGACGTTCAACGTAAAGACATTCAATATATTTTTTCTTAACTCCTGAAGCAGTAATGTTAGGGGAGGAGATGACGTCCTTAGAGCAGGCTGCCTTTCGGTGTCTCACTCACTCACTCACTCACTCGACTAATGGAGTGTCGTAGCTACGACCATAGCGTCCTTAGCCTCCTCCTTACTCCACCCAACCTTCCCCCACTCAAAACCTGATTCTGGACGTCAGGAAACAAAAGAGGCTTTGTAAGACGGGGCAGACAGATGGGAGGTCTTCTGAAATGAGGGAGAGTTTTAATGCTAATTGTTGGCTACTGAATGCATTTCTCTCTCTCTCTCTCTCTCTCTCTCTCTCTCTCTCTCTCTCTCTCTCTCTCTCTCTCTCTCTCTCCTCTCGTCTTGATTAGATACTATCCAAGTCTAACCAAGTTGGCTGCTCGTTGGTCGACCAGAAGTTTGGTTTCTTGTATACTAATGGTGTGGATGATGTCGAATTAGTGATGCGAGGTTGGCCAATGGAGCATTCAAATAATTTAAAGGATTATGTAAGATACGCGTTAGATTTCTGGGCTAATCTTTAGTGCCACACAGTATAACGTAAATGTTAATAACACCTTTGTTGGATATTTAAAAGATGGTAGGGCCAGCACGGACCAATAGAAGAAGACCATTACTTATGATGAAAACGTTTCGGTTCTTTGTAAAGTGACTAACAGACCACAAATGGTTAATTGGCTGTTAAGGTTTTAGTCCTGTCAACTGTCAAGGTCATAAAGGTCAATATACGCGCTCTTTATATATTTATATGGTGACAGACCACATCAAAGCGCCAGTTCATATACACCTTCACTCCTCCTCCCTCCATCCTCGTTCTGCCACGTCTTCCATCCCACTCCCCCTCACGTGCATCTACCCTCCACCAGGCCTCCACTACCACTCCTCCTCCTCCCTCCCTGTGTCGGGGGATGCGAACTGATGTTCTGGTCATTGACATGGACTAAAACAAGCTCGCGAGAATCAAACGCCCGTGTTCTGGATGAAGGATTCCTCGGTGGTGGTCTTATACCATTAACCTGCGTTGGTATTCCTCTCTTATGTATACAATAATGTCAGCAGTGAAATACACCAGCGCAAAAGGCAAGGTATAAATGATAGACGAAATGAAAACAACAGTAGTTATTCTTCGTAATGTAGGGGGCAAGAAACCATAACACGTATTAATGTCTATATAGTTGTATTGGTACACGATATATATATATATATATATATATATATATATATATATATATATATATATATATATATATATATATATATATGTAAGCTTACATTCATGTAGAATCCATCACTGTCCCATGAATTCACAGAGGTCTCCTGTGTTCTCCGAACTCTCCCATCCAATATGCATAACATTCGCCATCTCTCCTATCTTCTCTCCTCCTCCCCACATGTTTCCAACACAATATGTGTCTATCGGTAATGTACCAGGTTATCATCCCTTCATGCTATCCTATTTTTCACTCGCTCTATTCATATCTCTACGCCATCAACTTTTTTTTTTTCCCAAATTCAGATTGAAAATGTTTCAGTCGCTTTCAGTTTATTGGCTGTGGCTCTTTGATTATGTTGGGAGGTTGGTTTATACAGCAGCTGCCTGATGCCACAAATTGAGTTTGCTGTACTCAAAGTTGAGGGCCGTGGTGGTGGCGGGGGCGGGGCGTTAGTGATGGAGTGGTGGTCTGGTTGTGGGGTGTTGGTGTTAGCGGTAGTGATGGAGATGGACTTTGATGTTTGGGGAAGCAGTGGCGAGTGTGATGTTCGAGACTAGACTGTTGGGGTTGAGGCGATGAAGATGGTTCTTGGTGGTGGTGCAGGTGATGACTTGTTTCAACGCATCTTCGCTTCATTCTCCACCTCGCCTTCGCTAAACGCATCTTCGCTTCATTCTCCTCCACCTTACCTTCGCTAAACGCATCTTCGCCTCATCCTCAGCACATATTTATTACGTTCTTGACATCAGTTAGTAGTCATTTACGTGACATTTATAGGTCAGATCAAAATCCAACCTCGCCACACCCTCATCTTTACTACGTCATAGGTTTCCCTTATCTTCACTACACCCTTGACACCACGGGACTTTAACGGATAGGTCAGAGAGGCCCATGGCAATCTACGCTTCATCCTCAACACTGATCTCTGACCTCAAACGTATCTTCGTTACACCCATCATCAACTTTAGGCTTCATCAGCAAGTTAGGGTAAACGTATGTCCATTACTTGTTGGTGGATCAAATACATATTCACTACGCCCTCAATAAACTTCGATAAACCCATTTTCACCCTTGGGCAAAACGCATCGACATTTAATTGAGACTAGTACGCTGATTTGTGGAATGTTTGAAAGAAAAGCAAGAAAAATGAAAAAAAAAATCATAACAAAGACAAGTTCTTCTGCCTCCTATTGAAAGATATAATAAGTTGGATAACCGAATGAAATTAAGTGACCGACAGCAACAGAAGGATAAAAACAGGCTTAAAAAAAAAAAAAGAAAAATCATCAAAATTCATCTTGCTTGTAATACTTACTGTTGCCAGAAAAAGATACAAGTTCAGATTTTTCTTTTCTTTGTTTTCCCGACTTCTTACCTAATTGGAGACTGAAAAGAACGAGAAAAGTTTTACGGAGGTCCTGCAGCTTTACGTTCGATTATAATTTATTCACAGTGAGGCTGCAAGAAGGTTCTCCTGTTCTCCACACACGGAGAACCACCCGTCTTGGAGATCTTGAAAGAGAGAAATGCGAACTGATCTCCAAAATTGCGTAAGAAGAGCGTAGTAAAATAATAAATATAAAGTAGGCAAGATGATAATTAGGAGTGAAGAAGGGCAAGATGTGAGAACAATACTGAGGAAGACAGGTATTTGGAAGATGGTAGGACGTGTGTAAAATGAGAAATACAGAACAGGAGAGACAGCTTTAAGAAATCAAAGATGATAATGTGAGCTAAAATGGTCGCTAGGTTTGAATTTCTCGTGGGAACCAGATGTTAAATTTAGGTTGCTGGCTTTAGAAAAAATTCTTAGGGGCTAGAGTAATTATTCAAGTCTCTGCCCAGACAGTTATACACAGTCTTCAGTATAATTGGAGTAAGTACTTCTCATGTAATGAGGGATCATATGGTCGGCTTTGATCATTAGAACACCTCTCTCTCTACTGGATCCATCGTTGAATAATTTTTCATTCAGTTTGCCCTGCGCTTCGTCTTCGTTCTATAAGTTCTTTTTCTGTTTTACTCTTTTCTTCTCTCCTCTCTCTTCCTTTGAAAAAGAATCTCTTTTATTACGTTTGTCATCCTTCGTTCACCGTTATATCAAATATCTCTGGCATTTCATTTGGCACACACACACACACACAGCTTTAAAGATGTGACCTTCAGAATGACATGTTTTATATACTTCAGTCTTTGCTGATTTCACGTCAAGCATTTCTGCTTTTCATTTCTCGAATTCAGGTCATTTGTCCTCGAATGCTTTCAGACGTTCTCCATGTTTTCTTTATGAATACTACCGTTTGCCCACCAAGTTTCCTTATCATATATTTTTCACTCTCCTCAGTATCTGTCTGCCTCATACCCTCAATCCTTCGACATTTTTTCTCCCTCTATCGTTGTCTTTTCTTTATCTTACCTCCTCCAAAGATATTCTTCTCTTCACCCTCACATCTCTCGCCTCCGTCTTCAAGTGTTCTCTTATCTAAAATCATGTTTTACCACCAACTCGGTCCCTCTGGCGAAACCCACTTCCCATCCATTCCACATTCAAAGTTGCCTCCTTCTTCTTCCACACAATCTTTTCTCTCCTCTCCCAAGTCTCTCATCATCTCCTATCATGAACATGGTTGTAGCAGAGGATAAGCTAACTTGAGCCAGTGGAGTCAAAGATCTTTTGAAGAAGAAAAGAGGAATAAGGGGGAAAAAAAGAATAGCGTTTATGGATCATTGGTAGACTCTTAGATTCCATTTTGAGACGTTGACAATTCCTTCATCAGATTATGATTTAGTGATATGTGTATACGTCGTCATCATGGAAAACTCTCTCTCTCTCTCTCTCTCTCTCTCTCTCTCTCTCTCTCTCTCTCTCTCTCTCTCTCTCTCTCTCTCAAACAGGCATGGACCCCCCCCCCCCCCCCATTCCCATCCCGGAGTGTCCCGAAGTTTCCATTCTAGTTTAAAAAGTCTCAAAGTTGTATGCATAAAAGATTGTATTACCGTAACACAATATGCACACAGAATTGGGAACAAAAAGAGAGAGCCAGAATACTGAATTTTACAGGATGGGATATTCTGTTCTTGGCGAATATGTTTTGAAGATTTACAGAATATATGAGAGGAAAAGTTCTTCGCACACACACACAGACATCCACACGCACACATATACATAATATATATACAATATATATAATACATATATATATAAACATGCTCTTCATGGTCTGAACTAGGGCATATAAAAGTTGCGGGAGGAAACCATTGGAAGGTCTGTGGGGCCTGGTTGTGGGTAAAGGGGCTATGGTTTATGGTTTTGTTGCATTACACATGAGGGCTACCGTGTGGATGTTGAGAGAATGAGGCCATGTCTTCGTCTGTTGTGGGTGCCACTGCTCTGACGCTGGATACGGCAAACGTGTGTATAATTCATAAATACATTTATGAAATGGTGGTGTCGCACCCCTACCTTCTTGGCGTTATCCCTCGGATGAAATCTTACCATCTTCGTGGGTTGGATCGTCAGAGTAAAATCGTGTCGTAGAACTTCTCATCCAAAAGGATTCCATCCTTTCCCTGCTCTTGACTGTAGCGCAACCCTTTGGATGCAATAACTTTTGAGACGGGGTCGTAAGGATATATTATACTAATTATAATAATAGTAATAATGATTTTGATAATTATCATGGTAATAACTGATAATGAAACTAACTTATGATAATGATAAACATGCAAGTGAACTGGGCCGTAGCCTTAAAGCTGTAGGAACCCCATATAAAAAAAAGAACCTTTGGTTTTTACAATGGAATTATCATATAGTAAACAACTCCTTACTCTCGTTTCAAATACATTTTTCAATAGAATTCTAAGAAATACAAAAAAAAAATGAGACGTACATAGGTCTAAACTCTAACCCGGTTCGTCATGCCAAGTTTCATCAATTTCATTATTCAGATAAATCCCAAAGATTCCAGTTAAGGCACGTGAACACCTTCAGGAAGCTCTTGGAAGATTGTTCTTTTCTTCTCCCCCATCCTGGTGTGGTGCTGGAAAGTCCTCGTTTCGTACACGTCGTCTAACCTCGACATTCCCCGAAATGCCAGTGTCTCGTACGGAAGGAGGGATGGCCAACCGTAAAGAAGAAAGGGAGGATGAAAAACTGACTCCCTCTCAACACACCACGCCATATGACTGGACTTCCTGCGTCGTGGCTGGAACAAAACCATCCAACGGCCGAGGTTCTCAATGGAAAGGAGACAGTGTGGTGGTGAGGGGGGAGGAAGGGAGACTCTGGAAGCCGCACCACTTCTTGGAATTGCCCCAATAATAATTTCCATTCTTCTCAAAGGGACCTTCTTCCAGTGGGTGAAGCCACCAGCACGAAAAGAAAGACAGAAAAAAAAAAAAAAGGGGGTGACTTTAGGGTCATATTTTTTTTGGAAATGATCGGTCACCCTTTCCACTATCAATGTTTTTGTGATGTATTTTCTTGTTCTGAGCTTTGGTAGAACACGTAACCCCATTGCCGCATCGTTATCTCCACACGGAGAATAATCTTCCAGTGTTCATCATTGAGAAGCTGTGAGATAGACAGTCAGGGTCTGTATGACGGTGACCTCTTCTTTCTTTCTTTGATTCTCGCAGTCTTATGGCTTGTTTCTGAGTAGACAATAATCGAGTCATTACTACTTTCTTTACAAGGCAACCCTGTGCTGGAAATACTTTTGAAACTCGGTTTGCACCAGAGAGAGAGAGAGAGAGAGAGAGAGAGAGAGAGAGAGAGAGAGAGAGAGAGGATTCAGAGGTTTAAGGAGTATAATGTACGTTTCGGTACACACATTAGATAAGGCTGGATTGTACAGAAGAGTTATGCGTTTCCTTGCCGCGTATTGACGCACGGTCCCTTACAGCGTATTGACGTACGTTTCACCACAATGTACTTACGTACGTTTCCCCACAGCTTATCTACGTACGTCTCCATGCAGCGTATTTACGTACATTTTGCCACAGCGTATTGAACTGCGTTTCCCCGCAGCGTATTTACCTACGTTTTCCCCACAACTTATTTACTTACCCATAGCGTATTTACGTGCGTCTCACCACTGCGTACGTACTTCACCACAGAGTAGATAGCTTTAAGACGAAGACCGGAGTAAAACATAAAAGACGCCTTTCAAGATGACATTACTTCTACAACAGTGGGAAAAGAAAAGACCTTCTCGGGGAGGCCTAATGAATCCTCTTCCTCAGACTTGCGTGGCTCTTGGCTGCACGAGAGAGAGAGAGAGAGAGAGAGAGAGAGAGAGAGAGAGAGAGAGAGAGAGAGAGAGAGAGAGAGAGAGAGAGAGAGAGAGAGAGAAGGGGGGGAAGGCGCCATGCACCCTACAGTCTATACAGGAGAAGCCACCTATCATCCACCATTTCCCCATTTTAACTTTCATGTAGTTTTTTTTTTTTCCCTCTCTTTAAGTTATATTTATGCATATATTCTTTGTCTTCATAGCATTTACTCTTTCATTCAAAAGAACCGACCTTTCTTCCCCATACACACCCTGATCAAGACAATATGTATGTATGTATGATGCATGTGTGTGTATGTATATATGTATGTATGTATGTATGTATGTATATGTATGTATATATGTATGTATATGTGTATGTATATATGTATATATGTATGCATGTGTGTATGTATATATGTATGTATATGTGTATGTATATATGTATATATGTATGTATATGTATGCATGTGTGTATGTACATATGTATGTATGCATGTGTGTATGTATATATGTAATTATTCATCCATCGTGTGATATTGGCCTCGCGTCTGTTCTTCGCTGCGTGCTTATTTCTTTCGTTCCCAGATCTCGTAAAAAGATGAAAACGTTAATATTACACAGGAGTACTGAATGCAGTGTGACCTCCGTGAAGGCAAGGCGTCGTTGAACTTGTTCCCAGGCGTTGGCTTTCGTAGTGGAGCTCCGCATCGCTGAGAGAGAGAGAGAGAGAGAGAGAGAGAGAGAGAGAGAGAGAGAGAGAGAGAGAGAGAGAGAGAGAGAGAGCAGAAGCTAGAAATAGCATACGACTCTTTCTTTCTTCAGCTTGAAACGGAGAAGGAAGGTGAACAAAGTAGAGACGAGGAGAGAGAGAGAGAGAGAGAGAGAGAGAGAGAGAGAGAGAGAGAGAGAGAGAGAGAGAGAGAGAGAGAGGAATATGAAACTAATTAGAATTGCGAGAAAGGATAGCATTTTCTGAGGCTGGCGAAGGGAGAAAAGAATACCAAGGCACAATTAATGAGGAGGGTAAAACGAGATGACAAAGAAGTGAGAATCTTAAATTTAGATGTAATTTCCAAAAGAACGGAATACGATAAGAAAGAAATTAGAAAACGCGACGAGTTGCAGTTTCCAAAAGAACGAAATGCGATGAGAAAGAGTGTAGAAAACGCGACAAATTGCACGAAGGGGGAAATGAGGCGTTTGCGTACGAATACCACGAAGATGGAAACTCACTTGGCCACAAGAGAATCAGGTTGGGATATCAACCAAAGATTATGGAGAGCTGGTCTGTACCCAGGAAAAGATGAAGCGAGAAAGACGTGCCACGGAAGAACAGACACAGAAGATAAGAAAAGCCAAGGATTCGGTCAAGGAGAACAAAGAGAATTAGGCAACAGAAAGAACTAGAGGGAGGGAATATCATGGGAAGATGGACGATAATTACGACGAAGGAAATGCATGAATGATGTCGATGTGGACCAAGATTGATGTAGGAGGCGAAGGACACGGGGGAAATGATGGACAATGGTTAGGATTCAAGATAGATGGTGAGATTATGAAATTAGAAAAATGGTCAGATTCCACAGTGGAGAGAGAGAGAGAGAGAGAGAGAGAGAGAGAGAGAGAGAGAGAGAGAGAGAGAGAGAGAGAGAGAGAGCGTCTGTAAGGTGAATACAGGAAAATAGAAAAGAAAAAAAGAAATGTACAGGTGAGGAACAAGGACTTCCTGATGAAGCTGCAGAAGGAAATATAATTATTAGAGTCCATTTTCTCGCTAGGAGAGAGAGAGAGAGAGAGAGAGAGAGAGAGAGAGAGAGAGAGAGAGAGAGAGAGAGAGAGAGAGAGAGAGAGAGAGAACGATAGCAAAATGGACAGAAAAGAGAATGGACGGTTTAGTATGTAATTACCTCTTTTTAGTGTATGGGGTGGGGGAGTTTTACACTCGTGGGACCCCGTGTGTGTGTGTCTTGTCGTTGCGTGTATATACGTGCATTCTTGTGAATGTATGCAAGAGACAGACAGACAGACACAGAGAGTGTGTGTGTGTGTGTGTGTGTGTGTGTGTGTGTGTGTGTGCGCGCGCGCGCGCGTGCGTGCGTGTGAACATAACCGAACTGTGTATAAACCTCCTAAAACACGAACTAACCCCATTCAGTCCCTACCTGTCTCCTCTCACACAACCTTGCAATTAACAGATCTTCATTGTGATGAACACACACACACACACACACACACAATCGACTTTTTTTTTTTCTTTAAACTAGTGGCTAAAACATCCTCGGACGCCGATACCTGCATCTAAATCCGTGATCAAGGACGCCCCCCTGTCACATGACCAAACCTCCAACCATCCACTGGCGTAACTTTAAGCCATCAACGCGCTCGCAAAACTGAGATTTTTTTGATACGATCTATCGAGGAGCCTCATACCCTGATTCCCTTGCACTAACGAGGTGTGGTTGGGTTTTCTTTTATGCATATACTAATTGGCTTAAGACTTTTAAGATCCTTAATGATAACAGATTCATTCGGAGCGCCCAACTTCTTTGGAGATTTCTTGTGCCTTGTATTGGTTATGTATATTAACACATGTTAATCATAATGAGTGTTTTTGCCTTCTTCAGGGAAATGTAGTCATTGATGGGTACTGTTCAAAACATCCTTAGAACTATTTTGTGTCTTCTTTCAAATAGTTGATTTGGCAATGTGATTGAATAACACGCGTCCGACCACTGCTTCCCATAGTTTATGTGCGGAGGCACGTCCACTCGAGGAGGATTGACCGTTACGATGCCTCTTTCCTTCCTTACCTAATTCAACAGCTATGATGTGGTTTATCTTCGACCCCTTGTCTTCATTTTCTCTTCCTACATCCTTTCTCCCTGTAAGGGCCCGGGTCTGCAAACGCTTCTGAAACCCTGCTTCATCTCTGCATTGTTTTTCTCTACTTTTCCATCACCCTGGATGGCTTCGAGTGGGACTTGTCTGTCTGATCCGGTCTATATCAGTTAGTATAAAAGGGATACGTATATTCGCGAACCAACAGGGACGACTGATGCATACGAAGTATCCTACCCCCCCACACACAAGCGCCTCAGAAACTCGTGTGCTATAGTCGCCTTCAGGAGCGATTAAAGGTTAAGTCGTGGGCTTCAGCCTCGTTCTCGTTCATACTGCTCCTCAAGTGATGAAATGCGGGAAGGGAATTAAGCGCGAGTTTGTCCGGCATATTAACGTCATCCCGACGTTTAAAAACGGGTCTTTCTAGTCCCGCTTATGTCAAGCCCTTTGGGAAGGGGTACAGCATTCTCATGGAGCTGAAAGATTAACGTAAAGACATTTTAAGAGCAACGACGACTCTTCTTAAGAAAAACGATGATGTAGATAAACGATAGTCTATATGGCCATTGATCGCGATTTCCTACAAATGCCTTGAGAATCTTTGGTGTGTCTCTCGTCATTCTCATCCTTTCCATACTTTCGTGACTCTGATGGTCATTCTGATTGTATCAGCGCCTTACGATAGTCTGGTTGTTATTCTGATTGTATAATTAATTTCGTTATTATTCCTATTGGACCAATACTTTCGTTATTCTGGCTGCACCAGTGCAAAAGTTTTTCTGATTGTACCAATACGTTCGTTATCTGGTTTCACCTTCATCAGTACAAAGGTTTTTCTGATTGTACCAATACGTTCGTTATTCGAACGGTATCAGTAATTTCGTTATTCTTGTTATTGGACCAATACTTTCGTTATTCTGGCTACACCAGTACAAAGGCTTTTCTGATTGTACCAATACGTTCGTTATCGGGTTTCACCTTCATCAGTACAAAGGTTTTTCTGATTGTACCAATACGTTCGTTATTCGAACGGTAACAGTAATTTCGTTATTCTGATCGTTCTATTACGTGTATGTCTCCCTTCTAATTGAACAGAGATTAGTCTGTGCCATTTACAGAATATTTCCGTGTGTCTTCGTATTATAAATCAGTATGTTGGTTTATATCATCTAGATAACTTTATGAGAGAGAGTTTTACATATTCCAATGACCACTTACTGCTGGCTAGCTCTCTCTCTCTCTCTCTCTCTCTCTCTCTCTCTCTCTCTCTCTCTCTCTCTCTCTCTCTCTCTCTCATTCAGCACTTGGCATATTCCCCAGAACACAGGTTAACCTGAGTTTATAATTTGAGGGAGGTGAGGTCGTCAAGGGTGACAACCTGAGTTTGTAACTTGAGGGAGGTGAGGTCGTCCAAGGTGACCTGTACCCTAATCCCTTCACTTGTTTCTTGATTCATTCGCCGGCCCCGTATTTCCCATCGGAAGTGAAGGGAACAAGGAGAACGGGGAGACCATATAGGAGATGGAAGGCTCAAGTGAAAAAGATTTTGAGCAGTTGGGGCCTGAGCATGTAGGAGGGTGACAGGTATGCACGAGATAGTGTGAACTGGAACGATGTGGCATACAGGGGTCGACGTACTGTCAGTAAACTGAACTAAGGTACGTGAAGCGTCCAGGGTAAACTATGGAAGGGTCTATGGGGCCTGTATATGGATAGGGAGCTGTGGTTTCGGTATAGTACACATGACAGCTAGAGAATGGAACTGAGCGGATGTGACCTTTCTATTTCTGTTCGTGGTAGTACCTTGCAAATGCTGAAAACGGCGATCAAGTATTGATATATATATATATATATATATATATATATATATATATATATATATATATATATATATATATATATATATATATATATTATCCCTGGAGATAGAGAAAGAATACTTCCCACGTATTCCCTGCGTGTCGTAGAGGGCGACTAAAAGGGGAGGGAGCGGTGGGCTGGAAATCCTCCCCTCTTGTTTTTTTTTTTTTTAATTTTCCAAAAGAAGGAATAGAGAAGGGGGCCAGGTGAGGATATTTCCTCAGAGGCCCAGTCCTCTGTTCTTAACGCTACCTTGCTAATGCGGGAAATGGCGAATAGTTTGAAAAAAAAAAAAAAAAAAATATATATATATATATATATATATATATATATATATATATATATATATATATATATATATAATATACATATAATTTATATTGTGTGTGTGTATAAGAGTAGGCATCGTAAGAAGTCCAACATGGATGCATCACCCTCGAGTGTCAGGTAAACGAGTATTAATCAGACTTAGTGTGTCTCCTGGAGACCCACCACCAGGCCATCCCTTGCGGTTCACTCACCTTTAACTTTTTCCGCCCCGCATGACGCGAGTCCAAAAGATGGGGGAGGGAGGACTGTGCTTCCCGTGGGGGATTTCCATTGAGGGTGGGTGGGTGTTGTTTCCCCACCTCCCAAACCTCCTTTTCGATGGCCCTCACGACCTATCTTGGTATCCAGGGCATTGTGGTTCGCCAAACAGATTGGTGGAGGACCTGATCGTTTTCGTGAGTGGTTGGACGCCACTCGGGTGTTGGACACATTGTGGCTGATCGTGAGCAAGACTTGGCGTTCGACTCTGTGTGTATTTGGCTCGATATTCTCTCCTCGTATTTTCTAAGATTTGGATTGTTGTCTGTTAGTTTATTCGTGGGGTTTTTTTTCCTCTCTCTCTCTCTCTCTCTCTCTCTCTCTCTCTCTGTTACCAGCATGTTTCAAATTATTCACAGCGATGGAAGCCAGCCATGATGTGCCATGAATAAGAATAGCCTTTTAAGTCCACAGTTCCTGCCTGGTCAGTTCTGGTGAAATGATTGAACCCTGAGCCACGAACACCTGCAGCAACACTAGGCCTCCCAAATCCTTGACACACACACACACACACACGCACACTCACTCACTCAAACCAGAGTTGAGAGACTGAGGCAATAGATTTGCCCACCTTGGAAGAGAGAAGAATGAAGGGTAACTTGATCACACCCCTAAAAGTTGTCAAAACGGATGAGCAATGTGTGGACAGTGAACATTTCTTCAAGAGATGTATAAAGCAACCAGGGGACGTAACCTGAAATTAAGCAAGGAACTTTTCAAAGATTTAAAAGTTTCTTTTTACACTATAATAGTATTGGAAAAATGGAAAGGAACGACTCAAGACATGGTCAAGATAGCAAGCATGATTGAATTCAAGTTGTATGATGGTGATTATTCAAGAGATGAGGCACCCACAAGTGTAAAACTCCCTCAGCGTATTAGTAGAAATAAGTACACACATGTTAACAGTCGTCACAATTGGTCTCGTGCCCTCCGTTGCCTTCCTCCAGCAGTAAGATGTCGACCCCTTTCTCAGCGTCTTTGCTGGAGTGGCCATCCATTGTCCATGTATGAGGCTGTGTTTAGTGCCACTTTACAACACTGTTATGCCGGTTGCTTAGATTTAATTGGGTAATTAGTATCTTGGGACCGAGACGCTCACGTTGTTATTTTAAATGAATTATTTTGGAACGTTTGTACGTCACAATTGAGAAGTATTGTAGCAAGTCCATTCATCATATGACTGGTTGTATGTGCGTTTGAGTGTGACTGATTTCTATTCGCGATTTCAAATTGTGTATTTTGGTAAGAGACTTTTGAGAGTATTACAGTCGTATCGCTGTGTTACTTTACCTGGTAAATGTACAATGTCTTTATTCACAATCATATATATATATATATATATATATATATATATATATATATATATATATATATATATATATATATATATATATATATATATATATATATACTATCCCTGGGGATAGGGGAGAAAGAATACTTCCCACATATTCCCTGCGCGTCGTAGAAGGCGACTAAAAGGGGATGTACAGGGGTCTGGAAATCCTCCCCTCTCGTTTAGATATTCCAAAAGACGGAACAGAGAAGGGGGGGCAAATGAGGATATTCCCTCTAAGGCTCAATCCTCTGTTCTTAACGTTACCTCGCTAACGCGGGAAATGGCGAATGTGTATGAAAAAAGAATATATATATATATATATATATATATATATATATATATATATATATATATATATATATATATATATATATATATATATACACACACACTCGAACATTTGAAGCAAATCTCTCTACAAAGCGAGCTCTAAAACCTCGGAACCAACACATGCACAAAACATTCTATTTGGCTTCCTCCAATGTTACCATAGCGAGCGGGTGCCGTTTTACGCCTCTCGAGAAAATTGCATCGTCAGTACAGATGGGCCGGGCTCTGGCATCCTCGTGTGGACGCCCTAGGTAGAGAGTGTGCACTGCATGGCAACATTGGCTGGCGTGTGAGGGAAAATGAAAACGCCAAAAAAAAAGATATATATATATATATATATATATATATATATATATATATATATATATATATATATATATATATATATATATATATATATATATATATAGAGAGAGAGAGAGAGAGAGAGAGAGAGAGAGAGAGAGCAGATTGGGGACAGTGCTTCGTGTGCGCTCGGAAGTATATGGGGATTGACGTGTTCGGAGCGTTCAGATAAAGTCAGGGATGATGCTGTTGGTCAATTCAGACGTAGTCAGGGATCGTGTTTTAGGGTACGTTCAGATGAGGTCAAGGGATCGTGTTTTTAGGCTACGTTCAGATGAGGTCAAGGGATCGTGTTTTAGGCTATGTTTAGATGAGGTCAAGGGATCGTGTTTTAGGGTACGTTCAGATGAGGTCAAGGGATCGTGTTTTTAGGGTACGTTCAGATGAGGTCAATGGATCGTGTTTTAGGGTACGTTCAGATGACTTGTGGATACTGGAGTATATAATTCAGGATTGTTCACATGTGTTGGGAATGGTGTCTTGTGTACGTTCATCTGAATCTGTGAAGGTGGTTTGACTATGTTCCTATGAGCCGAGGATGGTTTTTATATTAAGGGATTCTTACGCTTTTAGACAGGTTTAGATGTACTGTTGAATGAACAGCTGGTTTACTAGATTCGAGTGGCATTTCAGTTCAAAGAGACGGACTGTTAATGAGAGACGTTAAGGCAAATTTGCTGAGAGAGAGAGAGAAAGAAAGACATCGCTGGCCACTCTCGAGAGAGATGATTAACATTCATTTGATGTCTCTTAAGAGATGCATAATCAGTGAAAAGAAACAGAATAAAAGTCGACCATCGAACATACGCGAAAGTGATAATTTAGGATAGATAACTACAGGAAGAAGATGGATAGATATCCACTTGCTTGGGACAGGAATCCTCATACATCTAGCTTTTTTTTTTTGCTGGAAATAGATAACTTGACGATTACTTTAAGGAGGTGTATAGGAAAGACAGCTACACACATGGAACAGATGATAGACTGCTACTCAGAGGCTGTTGATTGATAGATAGGTACTCAAAGAGTGTAGAGAGATGGATAGATAGGTAGTCAGAGACAGTCGATGGATAGATAGGTAGTCAGTCGATGGATAGATAGGTACTCAGAGACAGGAGATGGATAGATACGTCTCGGAGTCAGGAGATGGATAGATAGTAGACGGGTAAGTGACCTTTCGGTGTCTGCTGATCACCTTCAACAGCCACACATATTGCTGCATAAGAGAAAGACAGATACCTCGTCACCTTAAATAAAGCAGACAGATATCTACTTACGAGACAGACAGACAGATAGATAGATAGATACCTTTCGCAGTAAAAAAGACACAGATAGACGGATAGCTACTTAAGAATCAGACATATACCAAATCACATAAAGACAGGATGAGAAGAGAGAGAGAGAGAGAGAGAGAGAGAGAGAGAGAGAGAGAGAGAGAGAGAGAGAGAGAGAGAGAGGATGACAGATAGCCACTCGCCCTAGGCAGGCATCAGCCATATTCCTCCTACCGTAACGGAACTAGAGACGTAAAGGCGACGGACCTTGAGAATGCCATTAAAGTTACGAGGGAGGTGGCGACTGCGTCTGGGATGGTAGGCAGGCCCACCTTAGCTAAACTCACCCCCGGTGTTTGCTCTCTCTCTCATGGTGAGGGTCTGACTGTAGAGAATGAGGAAGCGAGTTGTGTATATAATGGAATTAAACTTTGGCAATGTAAAGTAGTTATATAGTTATAATCAATGCCATAATTACTTTGAAAAAGTAGTTATAATCAATACCATAATTACTTTTAAAAAGTCGATTTAAGGAATGGGTTAAATTTTACGACTCCTTTAGTGAAGTTGTAGAATTCCCTACCATCTTTCGTCTCTTTTTTTTTCGAAAAAAAAACTTTATATTTGGCTCAGAAGCTGCTCTGTTTTTTCCCTTCATAATCTTTACTTAAGGAAAAAGTATTTGAAATATCATGAACTAGATCCAAGATAAAGGAACTCTGTAAACAGTAAGCCAAAATCTTTCATTTTTTTGTATGAAAAATAAAGTGTCTGAGTATGTAATAAAGACGATGACACCGATAATTGAAATGCTCTTATCTAGAAATGATATATTGAGAACATCCTCTGACGAATCACTATCAGTGATACATCAGACGTGCAATTTGATAAGGGGAGCAATTTTTTTAGTTTTATATCAGAACAGATGAAATATATATATATATATATATATATATATATATATATATATATATATATATATATATATATATATATATATATATATATACATGGATAATCTATTTACATAGCTTTAGGTATTGATATATATATATATATATATATATATATATATATATATATATATATATATATATATATATATATATATATATATATATACATATATATATATATACATATATATGGATAATCTATCTACATAGCTTTAGGTTTTGATAGCGTCTTGAAAGAGAAGCAGACTACTTTGAGAGTTTTTAAGAGCAGTGAATTCTACAAAACATGCCAGGTATGTCACTGCGGAGGAAAAAAAATTGTCCTAAAGGCTCAATTTTTTTTTTCTAATTCTCGTTTTATTTATGATAAAAAGGAAAGCTTGCACTGGATGTGTGTCCGTCTGATGGTAGGGAGTATGTCATCATCTCGAACCTTATTGTCCTCCTCCCAGTTTTCTTTAAGACAGATAATGAAATTAGGAGGCAAATTTAAGGCCCTTTACATTAACTTGCTACTGGAGGATTACAGAGCTAGGTGTGTGTGTGTGTGTGTGTGTGTGTGTTAGAGAGAGAGAGGGAGAGAGAGAGAGATCCACTCCAGTGGCATCGTGAGCTCACTCGTACATTCCCAGCCGTAAGTGAGCAACATCAGACAATTGTTTCGTAATATTCCTCACATTCTGAAGTTAAAAGACAGTCACTCCATTCTCGTCTTTGTCCAAAGTGATATCTGATCTCTGGGAATCATTAACTAGAATTCAGAGAATGTGTTACGAAGGATTATACAAGAGTGTTCAACATACTGTAATGAAGGATTATACAAGAGTGTTCAACATACTGTAATGAAGGATTATACAAGAGTGTTCAACATACTGTAATGAAGGATTATACAAGAGTGTTCAACGTACTGTAATGAAAGATTATACAAGCGTGTTCAACATACTGTAATGGAGGATTATACAAGAGTGTTCAACGTACTGTAATGAAGGATTATTCAAGAGTGTTCAACATCCTGTAATGGAGGATTATTCAAGAGTGTTCAACATCCTGTAATGGAGGATTATACAAGAGTGATCAACATACTGTAATGAAGGATTATACAAGAGTGTTCAACGTACTGTAATGAAGGATTATACAAGTGTTCATCATACTGTAATGGAGGATTATACAAGAGTGTTCAACACACTGTAATGGAGGATTATACAAGAGTGTTCAACATACTGTAATGAAGGATTATACAAGAGTGTTCAACATACTGTAATGGAGGATTATAAGAGTGTTCAACATACTGTAATGGAGGATTATACAAGAGTGATCAACATCCTGTAATGGAGGATTATACAAGAGTGTTCAACATACTGTAATGGAGGATTATACAAGAGTGTTCAACATACTGTAATGGAGGATTATACAAGAGTGATCAACATCCTGTAATGGAGGATTATACAAGAGTGTTCAACATACTGTAATGAAGGATTATACAAGAGTGTTCAACACACTGTAATGGAGGATTATACAAGAGTGTTCAACATACTGTAATGAAGGATTATAAAAGAGTGTTCATCATACTGTAATGAAGGATTATAAGAGTGTTCAACATCCTGTAATGGAGGATTATACAAGTGTTCAACATCCTGTAGTGGAGGATTATACAAGAGTGCTCATCATACTTTATAATCGTGTATCTTTCTTTTCCATTATGGTCATACCATACAAGTATGTTCACGAGAAATTAATCTTGGGTGCTTTACTGCCTTGAAATGACTCTCATACGACTTCCTGTAGTTTCATAATCTTGGAGTAACATTAAGTACCACGTCTGATAAGTTTTGCTAAAAGTTGAGTAACTGTTTGTTGGTATCCGATCTTGAAATATCTTGTATAAAATCATATATTTATAATGAATACCATTATAGAAAAACTATTTTTAAGTCACATTGCGAAGCATAATCATGTGGAAGAAGGAAATAAAGTTATTTCTAATGAATACCATTATAAAAAGTATTTTTAAGTCGCATTGCAAAACTTAATCATCATTACGCGGAAGAAGGAAATATTACCACTCAAATTCATAATCATTTCCAGACACAAGTAACAGAATTTCACTCTCACATTTTCCTCCCGTCATTCTTTACTCAGACGAACATCCAGTGATGCATCTCTATGTACATTTCCACAGCAGTGTTCTGACCGCGTCGTGGAAGTTAAGGGAAGAATGCCACATTAAGTGAGCAACTCTGTTGAGCTTTCAATAGACCTCATCTTCTTTGGGACTGGAAGACGCTAATCTCCCACCTGGATCTCTTGTGTACACACTGGCTACCCGAAGCCACTCGCCAGACGGAGGGTGTATCAAGAATGATGGGATGGAGGGGGGGAGCCGTGCCTTGGTATGCTTGATGTGGGGAAGATGTGATACCGTAGAGTGTATGCTGTGATAATGGGCGAAATAGAAACAAGAGATGAGTGTGTGTGTGTGGAGAGAGAGAGAGAGAGAGAGAGAGAGAGAGAGAGAGAGAGAGAGAGAGAGAGAGAGAGAGAGAGGGAAAAAATATGGCGACTGAAGCAACTGGATCGTAAAGTGCCTTGCTTCGTCGTCTGAATCCTAACCAGGTATGACTGAAGTCGAAGCAACTCTGTGGTGAAATCTGCTCTCAGTCGAAGTCGATAGAGGTTAGTTCGGTGCGCCTCCTAATGCAAAGGAAAGAAATATAGAGGAGAAGACACAAGTTATAATAAAAGAGCAACACAAGAAAAGACCCCAAGCAAGAGGTGTGTGTGTGTGTGTGTGTGTGTGTGTGTGTGTGTGTGTGTGTGAGTACGCCACATCTACGATAAATGAGTAGGATTCATCTCTTATGAAGAAAATCTATATGGCAAGCCATCCCCTACAGCTGGTGAGGAGATATTGCAAATTAGTACCGGCAGCTTGTGAGGTGATATGGTAAAAAGCCTTGGTAGAGAGATATGGGAAGAGCAGCATTATCTACAGGCTTATGGAGAGATAGGCCAACGGGACGTTATCTACTGGGTTATGAAGAGATATGGCAACGAGGCATAATCTACCGGCCTGTATGAAGAGATATGGCAAAATGGGGCATTATTACGAGTATATGAAGAGATATGGCAAGGTGTATTATCTACAGGGCTTATGAAAAGACGTAGTAGCCATTGGGCCTTGAGTATTGGCTTGTGTAGAGATGTGGCAAAGGGTACAGGTGGCGAAGGGATATGGCAGCGGCTAGTGTAGTGATACTGGCAATTCAGTACAGACAACAGAGTCTTTCCTCCTGTTTCTCATTCTCACCCTCACCCTCTTCCCCCTGTTCCCAATTCCCTTACATCCCATTTCTCACAGTTTTACACACCCCTTTATCACACACACATACCCACTGTGCATCACCCGTCTTTTCTATCACTATGACGCCCCAAGAATTTTTTTTTTTTTTATCCTATCTTCTTCTTCCCTTCCTCTCTACTTTACCCCTTCATCTGCTATGAAGCTTCCCTTCCTCATAGCCATCACTGGACCCCTCCGAAAGATTCATTTCCCCTCCTCCATATTTTACCTGCTTTCACCCCTTTCCATCTTGTGCCCAGATTGTTTCATACCCATCCACTCTCCATCTCCTCATCTGTCGTGTGCCTGCCTCTCTCTCTCTCTCTCTCTCTCTCTCTCTCTCTCTCTCTCTCTCTCTCTCTCTCTCTCTCCAGCAGCGCCAGTGCGTATGTGCCAATATTTTCTCCTCCCCTTTCCACTAGGTCTCTGGGTTTTACGTTGCCTTGCCCTTATTCTTTTCCATTTATATCATCTTTTCTGTCTGTCTGTCTGTCTGTCTGTCTGTCTGTCTCTCTCTCTCTCTCTCTCTCTCTCTCTCTCTCTCTCTCTCTCTCTCTCTCTCTCTCTCTCTCTCTCTCTCTCTCTCTCTCTCTCTCTCTCTCCAGCAGCCACAGTGCGTATGTGCCAATATTTTCTCCTCCCCTTTCCACTAGGTCTCTGGGTTTTACGTTGCCTTGCCCTTATTCTTTTCCATTTATATCATCTTTTCTGTCTGTCTGTCTGTCTGTCTGTCTGTCTCTCTCTCTCTCTCTCTCTCTCTCTCTCTCTCTCTCTCTCTCTCTCTCTCTCTCTCTCTCTCTCTCTCTCTCTCCAGCAGCCACAGTGCGTATGTGCCAATATTTTCTCCTCCCCTTTCCACTAGGTCTCTGGGTTTTACGTTGCCTTGCCCTTATTCCTTTCCATTTATATCATCTCTCTGTCTCTCTCTCTCTCTCTCTCTCTCTCTCTCTCTCTCTCTCTCTCTCTCTCTCTCTCTCTCTCACCTCGGCGAAATGCGTTGCCTCCCCTCCTGTGTTCGCACTATTCTATTTTTTTTTCCTCCCCTTTCATATTTGAGCTTTTATTTTTTTTTTTCCTCCCTATGGATCCAATCTGTTTCCCCAAGAATAGACCGTGGCAGGGGAACACCTTCAGCGATATTTTGCCAACATGGCAAAGGTTCGTGGGTATGGTATTTTCTTTTTTCTCTTCAACCACTACGATCATAAGCGCCACTCCCTGGGTTTATCTGGGACTAACTTCGACCATATGGCGAGGATTCTTTTTTTAAAAGAGTTTCTGCACGTGTTCCATGCACGTGTCTTACTCCAGGTATTAGAGGGAATATAGTTATTCCATTATGCTGCATGTTTCTCGTATTTCGTTTTTTTTTTTTTTTTCATATTTCATGGTATATTCTTGCAGCCTTAATACTAACTCTTGTTTCCTCTTCGCTGAAAGGCCTTTAAAGTTCATGGTATTTTCCTTTATCCATAGTTTTTTTTGGGGGGGGGGATTTCATTATATATTTTTTGTAGATTTCATTATATATTTCTATTCTCCATTGTGGGATATGAAACTCAGGGCGCTTTCAACATCTCGTGATAAATGCTATGTTCCTTCTCCCTTGATTTCATTCGTGAAATTATTCTACATTTTCTCGAATGTATATTTCCGTTTCTCCGGCTAGGTGTGACCCATTTTGACTGGAGGACTATATGATATTTTCTCTTGTATACATAACACGTATTTTATCAAGTGTTTTTCTCGTGGCGAAAGTTTTCGTGGTCATAGAGACCATAGTGTGTGTGATCTTTTAATTGTGGTTTCTCCTTTATGATGACTCTTAATCGTGGATGTTTAGTTCCCTTCCTCTCCCTCTCCATGCTGGGCCTTTTATATCGCGTGATCGTTAATCACTCCATAGCTCGTTTGTCTAAATCCGTGTTCGTCAAATGCCCTCGATTTCGCATCTACCATTACGTCGATTGCATCTGTCTTTCTTGCGTCTATTTTAGATGCTCCTCTCGCTCTGTTTGCTCTAGTGTCATAAGCAGAGCTACCTGGCTATACTTTCATTCATTCATCTATCAAAGTCTGATGTAATTATCATAGAATTGAGGATAATTTCCTTCCTTGTGGCACTCCAAATAAACATCAGACTTTGCTCCTTGAATCGTCTGTCATCGAAGCTCCTGACCTACCTTCCTATCTTGCCTTTATTGTATTGTACTCCTACTTTATAAGAGAAAGTTCTGTGCTTTACTTCGTCAAAAGATTGTTAGAAAATCGAAAAATAAGAGTTCTTAAAATCTTTCCTTGCGTTATAGTTTTATAAATGTTATTGTAATGTAACAATGAATGGGTCTGTACACTTGAACCGGGATATATCTATTATTCGTATTCTTTCGTATAGTTGTTCATCAGATGTTCTTGGGTGAATCCTTTGTATCACTTCTAGATACTTATATTTAGTGTGACGTCAAGCTTACTGGCTTATATTTTTATACGTAGGTATTATCTTCGATCCTTCATCATCCAATACATAGGAACTTAAAACGGCAACAATCCACTAGGTCCCTATTGGCGTTGCTAATGCCATATTTGCGACTGTCTTCTGTTTCACTTGCTTCCAGACTTTGCTTCATCAGGAGCCCCACTGGCCTCACTGATGCCGTTTTTCTCCTGTTCTCTTCGGTAAGAGGAAGGTTCAAATTCTATCCAGTCTCTGAATTCTCTCTGTGCTCTTCAGTTGCTCTGCTTATATTAATTTCTGATACCTCAGTATCTGTGAATGCATCAAAGTCGTGTTGGTTTAAAGAGCTCGTTATCTGGTTTCTCCTTGTACTATGGGATGAATAGTAAATGCTATTGTTTAATAATCAACGCTTTCCTTATTTCCATAATATTTCCTTTTTTTTCTCTAACTTGCAGAGGAAATGAGCTTAGATTATTTGTCATTTTGCTTCGTTCACGTACGAGACTGGTGATTCTAGGTTCTTTTGCTATGTTTGTATGATCATCTCTTCATTTAGAGAAGAGAAAGGAAGAGAAGAAAGAGGGAGAGAGAGAGAGAGAGAGAGAAAGTGTCACTCTGTGTGTGTGTGTCTACGTCTGTACCAAGGTACCTACGAGGAGATGCAACCATATTGACAGGACGAGAGCGAAGTGCTCACCAAAGAGAGAGAGAGAGAGAGAGAGAGAGAGAGAGAGAGAGAGAGAGAGAGAGAGAGAGAGAGAGAGAGAGAGAGAGAGATCCTGCCTCTGTTCTGGCACATAGATTCACCATCACCTATCGTGACCGACATAGCCCACAGTGTGAGGTCTTCCTCACCTCACCACCCTCCTAAACCACCAGCTATTGATTCCATGACTAGAATAGCAGGCAGCGCACTTTTTGTGTGCATCAACGATTCATCACGCGCTTCAATATAAATTGATGAATGGGCGCCCCAGAGTCCATTTCATTAATAATAATAATAATAATAATTATCAGATGTGCATAAAAGAAGGCATTTTGCATGTTACTCTCTCGACTTCTCGACTTGAAAATGCGTGATTGCTTTTGCCTTTCCTTTGCCAGTATGATAATTGCCAGGGCTATACATTGTGAAAGGGAACATACACGTACATACATACATATGTATGTATTCATGATTTTTTTTCTGGGGCAGAGAACAACTGGAGAACATATTATTAAGCAAGAAATGTATTAAATAGAATGTAAGCGTAGGACTTAATAGCAATGAGGTGGATGAGTGGAAAATACTGAGGGCTCGGTTAATGCAGACAGCATATATGTGTAACGAAAGATGAGATCTCATGAATGTAAAACTAACTCCTACAGTCCAAATTGGTAATTACACGTATAGACTCCAGTGCTTCAGTAGTTAGCTACAGACTCTCTCTCTCTCTCTCTCTCTCTCTCTCTCTCTCTCTCTCTCTCTCTCTCTCTCTCTCTCTCTCTCTCTCTCTCTCTCTAACAGCCTAAGCCAGGTACCCATCGATAGACCAGCCCCGATTGGAGGATGGGTTGGGTGTGGGCCGACGGCCATCCCCAGAATTTGAACTCGATTCGAGTCAGACTCTAAGCTGGCTCGTGTTGATTCATGGTCAGTAACGCTAACTACTAAAACCATGGAGGCCTGTGTGTGTGTGTGTGTGTGTGTGTGTGTGTGTGTGTGTGTGTGTGTGTGTGTCTATCAGCTTGTCTGTCTGAGAAATAATTAAGAGCAATATCGTGACTAAGACTATATAATATTAACCTAGCTGATTACGAGACGAGGCAACGTGAGTGTAAAAAAAAAACTACTTCCTCGTAACCCACAAATACTTATCACATTACGAACCTCTGCAGCGCAGGCGACCACCGTTGCGACCCACCAATTTAACGGACTGGGATACGAACCCTGAATATTCCAACCACCACATCCTCCCAGCCAACACGGTTGTTCATACACTCCTTTCGGGCTGGTCAAGGATGAAGGGGTACCTCACTTACCCTAGTGTACACATTCATACTCCCAGATTAAGTCTGAGGGAGGCAACACGAATGACACGAATGTAACGCACAAACACAAGACAATGACAGTAGTTTTGTTACACGAAAGCTAACGAATATATCTTTATAAGGTAGTGAGGAGAAAATGTTTTTAGAGACCAACTGAGGACAAAATATCCAGAGAGAGAGATGAAGTGAGGACAGAATATTTTCCAAAGATCGTAAGGACAAATTATTTTCGAAATCAAATGACAAAATATCTTGAGAAAGACGAGACCAACTGAGGACAAAATATTTTTTTAGATCAAATGAGGACAAAATATTCTTTCGAAAGATCAAATGAGGACAAAATATCTGTAAAGACATCAAGCGAGGATAAAAAATTTGAGAGGACTCGAGTGAGGACAAAATATTGGTAGAGAGATCGAGGACAAAATATTGGTAGAGAGATCGAGGACAGAATATTCTTAGAGATCATCTGAGGCCAAATATTTATCTCCCAATGAGATATTCTTCATCAAGTAGCTGACAGTATTGGAGAGAAATAAACGCAATACATCTCATTTAATCAAGAATTAAAAAAGACTGACATACATTTGAAATACAGAAAAAAAAAAAAAAGAAATGCATAACTGAAAACGAGTTTTCTAACGCATTCTACCCACGCCATGTAAATGTGAATGGAATCATGGGTAATTGGAAAGAATAGAACAAACACGAATAATTGCATTTTTTTTTTTTTGACTATATCAAATTACAAATCCATCATTCATTATTTCTTTTGACTGGTTCCCAGCAAAAATCCCCACCAATTTTTAATGTTGAATGTATCACATTCGGTATTGTGTTACATTGTTTAATTCCTTTATTCTGTGTACTAAAGTTCGTCAATGGGTCTGTCACACAATTTCTGTCGTGTGTGTGATATAATTCCGCACCTGAAGTAAACACGAGAACAAAGCAATTAGTTTATTTTCTTTTCAGATAACATCTCGAATAATGTCGTTTTCACGATTGCTGGGGCATGGATGAGGTGAGGTTTTAACACACACTGTACATAATCTGTATCGTGTGTGTCATATTGGCTTTGTGTGTGATTCATGTTGACGTAAATTTCATTTACTTTGTTCACACACTCCTGACACACACACACACACACACACACACACACACACACACACACACAGGTGGTAAATGAATATCAACATCGATAAGGGCAAATTTTACATATCGGTAATAAAAAAGTAAAGGTTATGCTACAATATACATTCTTTTGAGCCACTAAGGGTAAGAGGAGAAGATAAAAAGATTTGGGTGTCATAATCTCTAGTGACCTAAAGCCAGGGAAGGAGGGCACAGATGCGATCAAAAAAGCGAAAACGAAGACTTGCCTTTTATAAGCCGGGCTTTCGAATTGTAGGGAAATTATCCTCACTCCTTACAGATAGTTCGTGCGATCTTAGTGTTCTTCCATATTGATATGGCCTACAATGTCACTGTGTAATGTTATTAGATCAAAAAAATGATAAATATTTATACTCATGATAAAGAAATGACCACAAGTAATAAATGTTCCAAATGACCACAAGTAATATATGTTCACATACGAGACATGGTAAGAAATGACCACAAGTAATACATGTTCACATACGAGACATGATAAAGAAATGACCACAAGTAATACATGTTCACATACGAGACATGATAAAGAAATGACCACAAGTAATACATGTTCACATACGAGACATGATAAAGAAATGACCACAAGTAATACATGTTCACATACGAGACATGATAAAGAAATGACCACAAGTAATACATGTTCACATACGAGACATGATAAAGAATGACCACAAGTAATACATGTTCACATACGAGACATGGTAAAGAAATGACAAGTAATACATGTTCACATACGAGACATGATAAAGAATGACCACAAGTAATACATGTTCACATACGAGACATATTCACATACGAGGCAGATTGTGGGAAAGTCTTGGAAGGTCTCGTTCATAACCCGACGAAAGTTTCAGCTTGACCAGGTCGGCTGTAAGGATATCAAACAAGATCCTCCCAATTACGGGGAGGTTCAAACGCTTGAAGCCACAAAGAACTCGTCTCCCAGGCGGCCGGGCAAACCACGATGGATCCAGGGGTGTGTGTACTGTATTAATGACGATAGAACAGAGGGAGTGGCAGACGCGTGTCGGGGGCTCTCATCGCTTTTAAATAGGGTGGTATCATACCGGAATGTATTGCATGTGGATCTGAGTAGGGTTTCGAGAGGTTCAAGGAGGTTGTCTGGTGTTTCTGGCTTTTTACTCTGTCTTTTCTCTTATTTCCCCACGATTTTTTCTTTCTCCCCATCCAGCCTTCCCCATCCTCCTCCTCTCCCCACAGGGAGAGTCAGGCCGGAGCTTAGTGTGCCCCTGGCTTGGATCACAGTCATTGTGGGTACACTGCTCCACAAACGTGAACAAATGCTCCTGGGAACTGATAGACACCACTCTCTTTTGCCAGAGTGAGGCAGTGTCGATTGTGTAGACCTTCTTTGAGGATATCTACAGAAGAGACAGGCAAAAAAAAAAAACTAGACAGACAGACACAAAACCTTTATCTTCAGTTTTTGAAACAGATAATTAACGTGGACAGTGAACAGTTCTTTGTGAGATGTAGAAATAGAGAGACGAGAGGGTATACCATATTAGATAAGTAACTTGAAGATATATGGAAATACCTTTGTAGAATTAAAACAGTAGAATGACTAAGAACATTGTTAATGCAGACGGCATAATCAAATTTTAGACTTTCTATGGCGGTAGAAAATGTTCAAGAGATGGGACCCCCCACCAGTATAAAATTCTCTCACAGTACAATATTGACAGGTAATTAGAGACAGAATGAGAGAGAAGCTATGCTGAACCATCCACACTGTACTCTAAGCATGCCATAACATCTAGAATATGCACATTATCGGATCTATACATCAAACCCCCATCTGTCGCAACCCCATCCATAAACCTCGCACAGATTAACAAATCCACATGCAGTATACAAACTATTTGCTCCATCTACTGTACACACTCCTATCATTATAGTTTGAGCCATCCATTCGACAAACAAATTCTGACAATAGTATACTCAGTGGTTTTCCTTATTGTACAACCAACTAACCAACCAACTCTACCCATGCGAAACTCCTAACCATCCAAACACACTACTCTGTCGCAATCCTTCCCCGTTGGTTCATTTTCCCTCTTCTATAGGTATTACTTTGTTTTTGCTCCCGAGAGCTGGCTGCTTGTGTGCCTCAAACCACTAGCTAGACCACATGATACTCGGCAAGCTACTGCGTCACATGATTACTGTGTGGCCATTGGCAACTCAAGGTTGGGCCGTTTTGATAACTGTTTCTTGCCTTACACCTCGAAGCATTGAAACTCTCTACCTACTCGTGTATTCCCAATACCTACACCTAGCACATTTCAAAAGAGAGGTTTTTCACAACCAAGATTCGTAAGCACTTTCTCATGTCTCGTATTTTTTTTTCTTAATCATCTCTGTATTTCAACGCATAAAGAAATAAAAGATAAGCCACTCACACTGGAACCACACGTTTATAACTTGCCTCAAAAGTTACCCAGTTTCATCCTCGGCACAATCGAGACTCGCCTACCCATATGACTCGTATCATTAGAGCAGACCTTACGGAGTGTGTATGTGTGTGTGTGTGCAACACAATCTTTTTCTGTGTAATTAGATACATTATGTCGTTTGGGTACAAATGTAACAAAAAGAATTCTGATAAGCTGGATAGGTGCCTGGACGAAGCCTTATTCCTAGGGATTTATGAACCATAAGAAGCAGTCGGATTAATATATATATATATATATATATAGTTTTAATTAACTTTATACAACCCTAGGACCCCATTTGAAAGGATCATGCAGCTTTAGGGCTACAACTTAATCAGGAGCAGAGAATTGTTGAGCTCCGTTTGGAGCGGGAAGTTCCCAGACGAGGCAGTCTTCCTTTACGTCCACTGACGAATGTATACAGCCCCAACCATGATGACTTTTCCCTCGTGGTGTAAGCAGACGAAGGCCAAGTCCACTGACTCTCTCTCTCTCTCTCTCTCTCTCTCTCTCTCTCTCTCTCTCTCTCTCTCTCTCTCTCTCTCTCTCTCTCTCTCTCTCATGAAATATATAGGTATATGTGATATATATGTATACCAATTTATACGAAAGATTTTTGGAGTAGCCCAGGACCCTTTATAAAGGTTTCGGCAGCCTTGTCTGCACTACTTCCAGTAACAGGAATGTGTGGACCCCCTTTTGGAGTGAGGTGTTCTGTGACGAGAATATGTTTCCAATCATAGCCTTACTAAAGGCGACTTTCTACTCTTGGTGTGTACTTTGGACGAAATACATTCTATTTACTTGTGATCGAAGAGCCAGTTCTCTGTTATAATTACTGGCGGCTGAGGGGATAAACGATTGGAATGCCACCACAAGTGGTAGCTGTTTAAATTCTCTCTGTAGAGAGAGTATCTATCTATCTATCTATATAGTAGATAGGGGTGGTAAATCAGGCTCGTATGAGAGCTTATGGACCATATTTCTCTTTACGTTTTCGGCTTTCACAGAAGCCCCATTTAGAGCGACAGAGTAAGATAATAAGATACAGTACTTTATAACCGCAGGATCATTCATCACCTTGCTGGACGCCACGCCCTCCTCCCCCATGGTCCGCTAGGTTCCCTAGTCCTAAGCCACAACTCGCTGTATTCCATCACCACGCAATTCGCCTCAGGAAACATGACGCCAATGCTGCAAATGACAACGTCATAAAAAAGACACCCGTGGCAACTGTGGTGCACTATCCGAATTATTGCTTCCGCCGTTGTTTACATCATAGATATTGTGCTGAAGCGTACCGCCAAACTGGACGAAACATTAACCCGTTTGGTCCCTGGGAACCACATAAATGTTCCGTCAACTTGGATTAGAGAACTCATTCATAGCAATATAAAGAACGCTGTATTATAGACTTAGAAGCTCCAGTGCCTGGCTTACAAGCCTTAATTCTATACTCCAATCCTGGTAATATAAAAGAAACTGGATTTGAGGATTACCATCAAGTTCGCAAATCATGTAAAGCTAAAGTGGAGAAAAAGATTAATGTTTCGTTGGACGACTTAAGTAAAAAAAGAATGAACCTTCAATCACCAAGAAGAGTAGAAAAGTAGGCAAACACGAACGCTGGAATCTATCAAAGTACCTCAATAGCTTTCCTTTGAATCCTGGCTCAATCTAGCGTCTTGGTCGAATTCCCTGACCTCATACGACAAGGAAATTGTTCTACCTTCCTTCCCGACCTCTCCTGGAAGACTAACCCTAGGCAGACTGCGCCTCTGGTAGCCTGGATGTAGCCATGGCCACCACGAACTTTATCTCGCCAGCATTAAAGATTCAGGGCAACAGACTCGACTGGTCAAAGTCTGGCGTCTCGCCTAGATTGGTCCGGGATGTGGAGAGTCTTGTGCCCCCGCCCCACATCCTCCCCACGGAGGGTATGTCACGGGTTGGTTATTGGCTGTGTGTTTGTGTGTGTGTGGTGTGCGAGGGAGAGAGAAGTGAATTCGTGTTGTCCCGTCTCTTGTATTCAATTACTATGTCTTAAATCCGGTGCATATTTTTTTTTTTTCTTTTTTTTTTTTTTACACTCGCCCGCGCGAGTATAAACACACAACTAAGCAACGTAACCATTTATCAGCCAACCCCAATGGAAGGATGAAAACCCGGGTTGGGTGTGGGCCGACCGATATATATATATATATATATATATATATATATATATATATATATGTATATATATGTATATATATATACATACAAACAAAATTCAAAGTCAAAGGTGGTTGTAAAAGTAAAATTCTGGCATATTGTCGATACCAGAAATTATATTGCATTTCAGCTTTCATACAGCAACTGGAAATAACAATTACAGGAATCCACGTTGTGACCCATTGTTATCGGAAAGCTTTATCGGATTCGTTCCATAAAACGGACTAGATTCCTTAAAACTTTTCAATTGATTTTGTTGTTCCACGAATGAGTTATTTTGTTAATGATTTTTTTTTTTATGTATTTAGTCATTCTAGGTCTGATTCTCATCGTTATATATATATATATATATATATATATATATATATATATATATATATATATATATATATATATATATATATATTTAATTTTTTTTTTTCTTTCAAACTATTTGCCATTTCCCGCGTTAGCGAGGTAGCATTAAGAACAGAGGACTGGGCCTTTGAGGGAATATCCTCACCTGGCCCCCTTCTCTGTTCCTTCTTTTGGAAAATGAAAAAAAAAAAAAGAGGGGAGGATTTCCAGCCCAACGCTCCCTCCCCTTTTAGTCGCCTTCTACGACACGCAGGGAATACGTGGGAAGTATTCTTTCTCCCCTATCCCCAGGGATATATATATATATATATATATATATATATATATATATATATATATATATATATATATATATATATATATATATATATATATATATATATATATATGCATGATCAGGCCCTTCCTACGCTCACTTCTGAAGAGGGCTACGACTTCCTCCCTCATCACCAACACTCATTCCCTCATTAGATACTACACCCTCCCTTACAATTGCCATACCCTGCCACCTCTCCCTCCCTCACTTCCTACAGTACTAAGTACCTCACTGCCATCGCTCCCTACTTCCTCGGCCATCACAACCTCACTTGACACCACCACCACTCTCTCTCTCTCTCTCTCTCTCTCTCTCTCTCTCTCTCTCTCTCTCTCTCTCTCTCTCTCTCTCTCTGCTCACCATACACTGAACGGCGGAATGGCATTGATCAGTGCAATAACCACTCAAACCCCCCCCCCCCCCCCGCTATTTTCCCCACTTCATAACGTCCCTTGTTACTGTCACAGCCTTCCTGCTCAAAGACGAAATATGTTTCTGGAAACTCATTTCCCCTAGTAGCCAGAAAATTCCATCCTGCTGAGGAAATGGATGAGGTGATGGTAACTGTGTTTGGGGGAAAGCCTTTGTTCGCTTGACAGCTTTCTCGGCGTTTCGACAGACAGATACACCGAAGAGAACACCGACTTTTTTGCTTTATAGTTTACGAAGACGAGAGAAATAGATATATTGAAGTCTCTTCAGTTTGTATAGATATGGCATATACAGTGATACATATAGGCTTTCAGCACAACAGATGTCCTTAAGATATAGGATAAGCTATCAAAAGATAAAGACAAAGTATTAACACAACGTTTGCGTAGTCAGGTCCCTCACATTAGCTTGAAATGCAGTGTTCTTAGAGATGTAATCTAGTCATTCCGGTGCATAAAGACTGTAATTATAAGCACTCGTCACCACCACCACAAGCATCCGTGGACGAAAGGGAGGCGACTGATTTAATGACTTGTTAGAATCGGGGTTGAAATAATTGCGTGTACGAAGCCGTCAACCATCTCAACATTCATATACATACGAAATACAGAACTTTCGTTTCTTCTGATAACATCAAACGATACGAATTTATTAGGATCTTTCATGTTTTGTGATGAGAGGTCAGAACCACAGTTTCAAGGGGTTCCCTTTACCTTAAGCTTTCGGGTCACGTCTGACCTTCGGTGATTCAGGGCACTACCGTACGCCACTGGGATTGCACTACCCCGCTTGTGTATGCAAACACTCGTGCACTTCTTAAGGAAATCAAATATTCATCAGAATGGAAGTAGTCGTATCAGGTATGAAGATGCTGAGCTTTTTGCGAAGCCAAAACATCTTCAAAGCTCTAGACGTAGAATTGGCAAAAAGGGTCGTACGATAAAGAAATATTTTCGAATAACGGCAAAAATATACCGAAAAAAAAAAAGAATAATCGTAATAATAGTCTCTGACATCATCGTATTTCCGGATCTTAATGTCGGAAATGATCAGCATTATACACCGTATGTCTGATAGCGAGATAGAAGATGGCTTTACAAGCACGCTCGTAGTTCATAGCTTGCGAATTCTAGTCTTCGATGAGATAGACACTCGAACTTCTGTAGCTGGGTTTGAAGGGTGCTGACAGTGGCCATGAGTTCTCCAGGACCACGACCATTACACGAATGATCTACCAGAACACGAGCAGCGAGAGAGAGAGAGAGAGAGAGAGAGAGAGAGAGAGAGAGAGAGAGAGAGAGAGAGAGAGAGAGAGAGAGAGAGACGTCATCTGGAGTTCCTCCGGCAGCAGAAGCGATGCTCGAACTCATAATCCCGATCGGTAGTTAGCTCATGTTTGACGTCCGAAGTTGGATTTAATGTATACATATACATAGGAGAGAGAGATTACTTCCCACGTATTCCCTGCGTGTCGTAAAAGGCGACTAAAAGGGGAGGGAGGAGGGAGGGGTGGCTGGCTGGAAATCCTCCCCTTCCGTTTTTTTAATTTTCCAAAAGAAGGAACAGAGAAGGGGGCCAAGTGAGGATATTCCCTCTAAAGGCTCAGTCCTCTGTTCTTAATGCTACCTCGCTAACGCGGGAAATGGCGAATATGTATGAAAATACGTAATTTTTTGCTAGTGTGTGTGCGTGTGTGCGTGCGTGCCTGAAGCTATACATATATCTACGAGGTGAACGCCATACCCCACCAATGGACTGCGAAGTATACACATTCCCTCATCCAGTCAGCGTAGACGAAGGTCATTTTCAACAAGTATTTCAAGAGTCGAGTCTACCGATGCAATTAACGAAATCGTGCCTCAAGCAATTTGAAACTGACCGAAGATAAAAAAAAAAAAAAAAGAAGATATATGTAAAAACGTAAATATACGGCAAAAGGTTGTGGCTCGACGGTTGGAAAAGTTCGCTCAAAAAATCTGGGAAACAAAACAATGGAAGGAAATATGAAAAAAAGAAAAAAAAAAAACTGGTGGCGAGGCTCGAATGTATCAAGCTGCACATCGCAACACCTGGGGAGCAAAACTGCACGTCAATGCAGCTGGGAACGAAGCTGGACATGTCCATTTCAGTGCAGCTTAGAGCTACTCTACACATAAAAGGAGCTGGCTACTAAGCTGTATATTAATGCAGCTGTGAGCCAAGTTGAACATCGCATTGACTATAGGAAATAAGACGCAAAGCAATGTTGTATGAAGCTAAGCTGGACATCACAGCAAACGAGAGCTTAATTGCACATTACTGAAGCTGAAGAGTAAGCTCTACACCCACTGCAGCTTGAAATGCAAGCTTTACACCCACTACAGTTGGAAGGTAAGCTGCCCACCCACTGTAGTGGGGAAGTAAGTAGCCCACCCACTGCAGTTGGGAGGTGAACTCTGCGACCACTGTAGTTGGGAGGTAAGCTTTCCACCCACTGTAGCTGGGAAGTTAGCTGCATGTGCCACAGTAGTTAGGTGAACTGCTCTTGTCAGTGGAAGAGAGTTTTCAACGCTGTACGTAGCGTGGAATCATCGCCACTTGTATACATACATGAAAAAAAAAATCATGTCCTGGATGAGGACTTGTGTATGAAAAAAAAAACAACTTACTTTTCTGGAAGTAAAGCCTATTAACTTCAGAAACGGTAGAGTCGAGTATGATGTTATCATAGTGGCATTCGAATGCATATAGTGGCAGGAGTAGATTCGCCGTGTGTTTTTGGAGTGTTCTGCCAACATTACGCGAGTCTATAGCTGCTTGGGCAGCTTCTGCTTTCTAAAAGCCCGCAGATATATATATATATATATATATATATATATATATATATATATATATATATATATATATATATATATATATATATATAAAGCTTTACCACATCAAGGGACTGAAGGCACTTGTGTTTCAGAAAAGAAGAACGTTACCAAGACACAACCAGGTGTACTTTCAGTAATATGTGTACAAACAGGTGTGCTTTCAGTCGTGTATATGTCGTCTGGTTGCTGCCTTAATAAGGCTTAGGCAACAAGTTACTTTGCCTATCCTACTGCTCATGTGCGACTGGTGTCGAATCACAAGATAAGGTTGCGTTGTCATTCTGGGAGTACGTCAGACGATGATAAGAACTGGCCCGTCAATGTGGACGTCAATTTCTTCGTTTGAAATTATGGTAGTGGACTCCTCCTCATGGGAACTGTGATCTGGTCTAGCATACCTGAGAACCGTCTTCTGTTACTCTCTCTCTCTCTCTCTCTCTCTCTCTCTCTCTCTCTCTCTCTCTCTCTCTGTCTCTCTCTCTCTCTCTCTCTCTCTCTCTCTCTCTCTCTCTCTCTCTCTCTCTCTCTGTCTCTCTCTCTCTCTCTCTCTCTCTCTCTCTCTCTCTCTCTCTCTCTCTCTCTCTCTCTGCGTTGGGCTGCCGTATTTGTGGGGTCGATGGATTTATCTAAGGAATTACCTCGAGGTTATCACCATGACACGACAGCACGAGACACTGAATGCTCGTCAAGTCTTACTATCTGTTATTACCTTGTGTGTGTGTGTGTGTGTGTGTGGAACGAGACTGACGCTCCTGTTGCACCCGACTGTTGACTGTATATGTGCACCGTGTCTTCATTTCTCTCTCTCTCTCTCTCTCTCTCTCTCTCTCTCTCTCTCTCTCTCTCTCTCTCTCTCTCTCTCTCTCTCTCACACACACACGGGGGGCCCCACGAGTATATATAACTCCCTCTCCGTAAGATATGAATAGATAAATACACCATGACGCACCTAAGCCTCTTAGAATGCCTTGAGAGAACCATCTTTTTTTTTTTTCCCTCGTTAAGATTGTAGGGGTCAGATATTTACATCTGGTGACTTGGGTAACAGTCTCGTACCTGTAGTTTTACGTTTAATTTTAGTAGCATTGCTTTATGTGTATATCATCAAGGTTGATTAATAAAGATGTATGTACATGAACCAAATGGTTCACAATATGTGTCGGCGAAGGAACAAAATCGGAAATCATTCGAGGTTTGGAAGATTGACGAAGCTGTCAATAAAACACACACACACACACACACACACACACACACACACAAAGAGAGACCCCACCGAGTGTAAAACTCCCTCCTGTACCTTACAAATAGCTATCAACTCTCCCAAGATCGTATTGTTTGACGCTGAATCGAGAGAGCATCGGGCCTGGCAATACTGATAACTGAATTGAAAGGACATAGAGAATTGTACCACGTATAACTGAATTCACCTTGTCAGCATTGGAAGTAGACCTACATAGAAGGAAAATGGTGTTTGGCTGGGAGGAAGGAGATGCAAAGACCCAATCAAAATGTATTGTTGCCACCGATTCCTTCCCCATCACGAATCTTTCCAAATGCACTTCGTTCTATTGATCACTACCTATCATTTCCTATGAGCGAGACTCAAAATATCCCTATCGCACACTGATAGACGAATATATCATACAGAATGACGATAGGTAACTATAAAGAAGCGAGAGAAACATTTTCAGCAAAATACTTGACTCTTCCTTGATGCAGCGCCGGGGGTTGAACACGTTAGTTCGATTCCTGTTTGCTGCATTTGAGTAAGTCAACCCAGCTGTATATCCTCTCATAAGGGTTGGTCGGTAAAGCGCGTACCTGGCCTTGTATGCGATGACCTTAAGGTAATCTGTCGCTTGTGCCGTCTCATCTAACGTGAAATAAAAAGGAAGATCTGTTGTCCATGGTTAGTGCTTAAATTCTAGCAGCTGCTAGGGTCATTAAGGCCGTTAACATTTAGATGCTATACCCACTAACCAAAAAAATCTTAAACACATTTAGGTGTTCAAAATGTATGTAAGACCACATACACTTAATCACATATGTATGAAGTTTGAGCAATTTGATTTTAGACATGCAAGAGAGTGAAAGGCGCGCACAGGATAGAGTGAAATGGAACGATGTGGTGTACAGAGGTCGACATGGTGTCACTGGGAAGAACCAGGACATGTGAAACGTCCGGAGGAAACCATGGAAAGGTCTGCGGGGCATGGTTGTAGATAAAGAGATGTGGTTTTGATACATTACACGTGACAGCTAGAGAATGAATGTGAACTTTCTCCGTCTGTTCCTGGCGCTACCTCGCTAACGCAAGAAAAGGCGCAACCATATATATATATATATATATATATATATATATATATATATATATATATATATATATATATATATATATATATATATATATATATTCATACTATTCGCCATTTCGCGAGATAGCGTTAAGAACAGAGGTCTGAGCCTTTGAGGGAATATCCTCACCTGACTCCCTTCTCTGTTCCTTCTTTTGGGAAATTAAAAAAAAAAAAAAAAAAAACGAGAGGGGAGGATTTCCAGCCCCCCGCTCCCTTCTCTTTTAGTCGCCTTGTACGACACGCAGGGAATACGTGGGAAGTATTCTTTCTCCCCTATCCCCAGGGATATATATATATATATATATATATATATATATATATATATATATATATTTGTCCATGTCTATTGTCGCATCAAGGGCGATCGTGATGAGCAATATTTACTGGGTTGCTTGAGAGATGAAGTTGTTAATATTACCCTAAAACATCTGACAGACGACTTAATGGAATATCGAATATCTGTCATGTCGCGGGGAATAATATTCTGCTGCGGGGAAACCGAACGGAAATACTGGAATATTATGTCTGTCTTTATAGTAATATGTGACGTTATTGCTGCATGATATTACTAAAGAATACGATAACCCATTCAGATATTCGTTGATAATTTTGCCTTCAGATTTTCTTTTCTTGCACTGGTGGATATTTTGACGTGTGTGTGTGTGTATCATATATATATATATATATATATATATATATATATATATATATACATATATATAGCTTTCTTCTGCCTTGAGTGAGCTAGGAAGAATCTATTTCAAAACGTTTCTATTGTTGTCAATGAGGTCATCTATCACTCAAAAAATTTTGAAGATGAAATCTGCGTTTTCTTGAAAGACTTATTTTTTTTTATTGTCGAGGCTTTCAGCGAGTACGAAATCAGTATGGTAAATCCGGCAATTCTTCGAATCATCTGATGCAAATCTATTTAACACCGAGCGTGTACGTTTGGTGGCATCGATGAATATATATAGGTTTGGAATATGTTAGGGATTACACTGTATGATCAACTTCCTTCGAACTTGTGTATCAGTATTGAGACATCTCACTATATATATATATATATATATATATATATATATATATATATATATATATATATATATATATATATATATATATATATATATTATTATTTATATATATATATATATATATATATATATATATATATATATATATATATATATATATATATATGTATATATATGTTTACCAAATGGCGTCCTAGCTTCCTCTCTTCGATGTATATCAACTGACTGTTATGTTCCTCTCCTGTGTCTCCCCTGATGATGTGATTATTACACGAAAGTGCACTTGGGAACTTTTCGTGTTTCATTTTCCCCGTGGACTCATAGGAATATATATATATATATATATATATATATATATATATATATATATATATATATATATATATATATATATATATGCATGTGTGTGTATTCTTATGTGTATGAAAGCAAGATTCGTCTGCGCTACATGAGACTGAAAGAGAAAAATGTGGAAGCAGACACGAACAGAGACTGCCTAAGTGCAAAGTAGTTCCCAGGAACATCAAGTAATTACGCGAGGGTGTAAAAGGGGAAAGCATGTCATAAAGTGTTTATTAAGAGAGGTAATTGGCTTGATGGGTATAAACAAGGCCAGTACCAGAGCACAAGAGATGAGCTGAAATTGGATTGTGTTGTCAGAAATATGCAAGGGTGAGGGTGGGAGTAGAGGAGGAGGAGGAGGAGGAGGAAGAGAATACAAGGAATATAATCTACGTATGAGGGAGTAATTAAGAGATGTGTTTATACTGATTGCTTCATTCCAGTGAATGTGTAATGTGACACGTACCAAATAGTGAATATTTTATTTCTCTGTGTCTACAGAAAATATCCTCTTGAATATTCTCCCATCATTAAATCAAAAATATCTACCCATATATTAAGTGTATGAGATGAAATGAAATACCCTGATGCTTAGTATTAGATTTGGGAGATGAAGCGTATCTCTATGGCCTTCTCGAGCTTCGTCGTATCCAATATAATGTGAAGAGAAAGATTGTCGCACCTTGTGAGTTCATCTGCGCTGCTCCTGTGCGCAACGCAGTCCCGAAGGTGTACGAGCTTCAGAGAGGAGGCTCTATGGTTATCTAATATGACTGTGAGGTCTATAAAGGAAGGTGGTATACTCAATGTGTGATGGTAAGAATAACCCAGATTACACTTAAAGCAAATTTGATTACACTTTCCAAATTGGATATTCGTTGGCCTCTGGGTGTAATACCCTTTGTGGACAAAGTGGTCAAGGGTATCTAATGGCTTAATGACAGACGTGGCAATTAACTAAATAAAGTATATAAGAAATAAGATATTTAAAATCGTGTGGAAAATCGAAGTTTGAAATGAAACACAAGGAGCTAATTCACCAGTTGATCAAGAATGAGAGAACAGGGATGTAAATGAATATATAGAGGTTTGGTTGTTCGAGTTAACGAAGCATTTAGAAGCGCCAGAAAGAGAAAACGAGGCCAGACGTATATAACAAAGCACTTTGGATCTCCCGTGACTTCGATTAGTGAGAGAAAAAAAAAATATACATCCATTATCAATATTCTTAGTGAAGACTAGAAAAAGTGAGAAGTACATGAGAAATAAAAAGATAGAAATGGAGGAGAAATATCTTTATGAATGTCTCTGTAGAGAATTACCATGAGATATAGAATGCGGTCAAATGTGCGAAATACTCGCCGAGAGAAGGAAAACAAACGGGTGGAAGCACATGGGACACAGGGAAAAAAATGGTGGTAAAAAAAAAAAAAAAAAAAACTTGCTCTGCTTGAGACATCTTCCCTCATGTACGGGGCAGAAAATACAGGCCAGAACAATAGAAAAAACTTTCTTACGACAAGTGGGCAGAAGAAGACATTTACAATAGTGTTGGTAGAGAGTATATTCTTTTTGAGAGAGTGTCTTGAGAAAATAAGATTTATTCAAAAACCAGGAAGATCTATATGGCAGATAATGGCTATTGTATGATGAATGCCGTTACTTCGGGACACCTGTCGAAAAGTGAAGAGAAGATGAAAAGATGGGTGATAATTTCATCTATGCAAGGATGGGCTATGATACAGCATGTGTATAAGATGATGATCAAGAGAGAGGAAGTGTGGGACCAGAAGTATGCAGAAAAGAGACCAGAAGAGAAGAAGAAGAAGAGGAGGAGGAGGAACTTCAAGAGCCAGTCGAGGCAGTCAGAGGAGATAGCCAGACTAGATATGTTATGGTCATAGCAGGTCATAGTTATACTAGATTATTATGGTTATGCTGGATTAGTCATATAATCATACCAGATTAATTATAGTCATACCAGGTTCATCTTATCGCTATATTAGATTTGTGATTTAGCTATTCTAGCTTAACATTGTTTACTAGATTACTATTATAACTAATTTGCTTTTACACAAACAAGCTATATTTGATTACTCTCATAATCGATTTAGCTTTATAGAAACATTAGAGCTATAACTATAGCAGTTAGAGTTAAGGCTATACCAGTTTAGTGTTGAACTCCCCTTTGGCCCCACCGTTCAGGATCGATCGCAGATCACTTCATCGACAAACAGTTACTCATTAGTCAGCCAAACCGCTCGACCATTATAGATTAATCAGGGAAAACCGACCAATTAGTCTTAATGAAATGGACTCCAGGTCACCACCGAGAGTGAGTTGCCTCACCTCCCTCACTCTGTGACCTTGGCAGTCGCTGTGGCGGTAAAATTATACCAATCATCCACCATCTCAGTTCATGATTAGAGAGGGCTTTGCTCAGGGTCTGATTAGCAGCCCTTCTAATCCCTGAGAATCTTCAGTGTATCTGACTGCTTCTACGGTGGTCTAGCATACTCTTCCACCAGTACCTGTGCAGAGCATAAAGGCGAATATGATTATTTGTTCACTCTTACGTAAGGGTTTCCATCCATTTTCAGTAACAGTCTGTTAAGGGGATATCTAAATTCGTTTTCGATAAAAAAAGAACAACGTAATTCGTCCTACACATAAGGTAGTAAGTGATGCATACAACTTTTGGTTCAGTTTGCTCTTAAAACCTCTGATACATCGTGCATTTCTTTTTCAGAGATTCAAACATATTTCATGCAGTGAATATACCTTTTTTTTTTGTTTTTTTTTCTTTCCATGTGTTGCGTAAAATACATCATCTACAACTCTACTCTAAAAAAATCTATTATCTGTTTTATTCTTTTAGACAAAAACACCAAATCTCGGTAGTTCATAGACACCCTAGCTTTTCACATAATGGTCTCCAAATACAGTAACGCATCGACTTATATCTTACACACACACACACACACACACACACACACGTCACAACACTCGACACAATACCCTGAAATACGCCGCCTGTGTTACTTTCTCAAGGAGGAGGAGCCTAAAGCCATCATATATAGTCGTCAGTCAGGTCCCAAGGCCTCTCTACACGTACCGTCTCTGCGATAAATCCCGACGTACATAAAGCTTCCTTCTAATATTCTCCTTCTGGCGTTCTCTCTCTCTCTCTCTCTCTCTCTCTCTCTCTCTCTCTCTCTCTCTCTCTCTCTCTCTCTCTCTCTAGCCCCTGTGTCTCCTCAGCTTCTACCGCTGATAACCATCTGTCCCACACACCCTCAACACCACTTTACGTTTAGCCTGTGGGGCGCCTTTAGCTACACACATACACACACACACACCACACACACACACACACACACCTTGAACCTTAACCTCTTCTATGATCAATTAACCAGTTACTATCTTGACCTCCCAGTTCTGTCATACCTCAGGTGTGTATTGGCTACCTAAATTTCGGCAAACCATTATTCATTTATCTGATTAGTTATTACACACACACACACACACACACACACACACGTACGTCAGGTAAACTGGCAGGCATAAAGGGGACAGCTCTGAGCGGGAGGGTGCGTAGCGCTGGTGCGTCTGCCGAGGTAAAATCGGCTTTTCTTTGACATTTCTTTTTTTTTTTCTCTCTCCCTCAAAGCCTTGGCTTTCTACCTCGCCGGGCAGATGCTTCGCTATTTGCTCAACTCCTTTTTATTGGGACAGTGCTGCCCTGCATGCGTAAAAATACGCTTTTTCGTATTTTTCTCACTAGATGAAAATGGGTGGGGAGGGGGAAGGAGATGTTTAAACTTTGTGAGAGATAAGAATAGGGAGGGAGGAGAGATGTAGGGGGTGTTGAGAGATAAGAATTTGGGGGGGTTGTGAGTGATGAGAATGGGGGAGGGGGTATTGTGAGACATAAGAATTTGGGGGTGGGGGGTTGTGAGAGATGAGAATGGGGGAAGGGGTGTTGTGAGAGATAAGAATTTGGGGGGGTTGTGAGAGATGAGAATGGGGGAGGGGGTATTGTGAGACATAAGAATTTGGGGGAGGGGGTCGTGAGAGATAAGAATAGGGGGTGGAGGATAGATGTATAAGCCTTCTGTCAACTACAGAGTACTGAAAATATAGAAATGAATTCAGTAGATAACTGTATTGTAGTATTTTGAGTCGAAGATAAGGATATGATGGGATAAGAAAGTGATCTACGCGTCGTGAGAGAGACGTATGGAATAGCTTTCATTATCAGGAAACGAAAAATTATAACGTATTCAAAGGAGAAAAATCAAAATTCTAAAGAAAAATGATAATTCTTTCAAAGGAGTAATATGATAATGTTTATAAAGGATGAGTCTCAAAAACGGGGGAAAATTTGCAATGAATTTATATTTTTCTTCAGGGTGGGATATAACTGTAGCTTGAGATCATACCAGAGACTATAGTGAATAAGCTATCATCTCTCTTAAAAATGTCATCAAAAAGAAAGACATAATGTAGCTTTGCACGTAGAAGTATTTCTGCTAAAATCCATGTATATCCTCACTTGGCCCCCTTCTCTCTTCCTTCTTTTGGAAAATTAGAAACGAAAGGGGAGGATTTCCAGCCCCCCGCTCCCTTCCCTTTTAGTCGCCTTCTACGACACTCAGGGAATACGTGGCAAGTATACTTTCTCCCCTTTCTCTTCGATGTATATCAAGTGACTTATATTCCTCTCTTGTGTCTCCCCTGATGATGTGAGTATTACACGAAAGTGCGCTTGGGAACTTATCGTGTTTCATTTTCCCCGTGGACTCATAGGAATATGTATATGTATATATATATATATATATATATATATATATATATATATATATATATATATATATATATATATATATATATATATATATATATATATTTCTTTTTCCGTACACATTCGCCATTTCCCGCGTCAGCGAGGTAGCGTTTAGAACAGAGGACTGCCTTCTTGAAGAATTTATATCAGCCAACATATGGAAATCATACATTCAATTTCACTTTGCATCATCATGTAAGGAACATTACGATGGCTGCCGAATTTCACCGAAATATTTTACACCCGGCTAGCAAAACATTTTCCAAATTCAATGCCAATTACTAATTACCCGAAAGTCGTAGTTGCACCGTACAAAAGAAAAGGGGAAGGGGAGTCAACGCGTAGAGGGAGCAAAGATTTACTTTCTTTGTGACTTGAGAGATTAAAACTTGCCAAAATGTTGCTGTCCGCTGAAATTTAAACGAGAATCTGAGATTACTATATCGAGAGATCAACACTTAATATGCATAGCGTGCAAGTGAAAAAAAAAAGCACATTGTTGTTTAGCCGCCAGTGGCGGTAAAAATCGCACGGATGTTTTGCCGACTGAGCACGCTGATTGGCTAACACCTTGTCGTCAAGCTACGCTCTGATTGGCTCCATAAGTTCCCGGTATCTGCTGTATAAAGACTCTTTTACTGACGATAGTATAAACCTCTAACCTAATATATATGGACCCCCGTGGTGTAGTGGTTAGAGTCGTTGACCATGTTGCATTGGGGTCGAGGGCAACGGTTCGAATCTTGGTTGCGGTAATGGGTACACAGTCATCCTAGGTGATCATCGTCCCCTAGGGTTTGGTCGATGCACTAGGAACCTGGTTTATATATATCACGCATATATTAGGCATTGAAATTTAGCGAAATAATAATACACATCATATATCATTATTGATAAGTTGTTAAAGATCAGCTTATCTTCACTATTTAACCTCAGTATTTAAGATAAGCGGTCAAATAAATAACTGTGTTCAGTTATCTGGTATTTATCGAGAAGTGATATTCCTATCTATGTATATGAACATGGTATATACACCAACACATGCTGACGGAAGTGTTCTCTCAATATTTAGAGAAATGATTCGTGTTTAAGAGAACATTTTGTACAGAGATTTAAGCTTTCATGATCATATAAATGTCAAATGTTCACTTATACGTGTTGAAGTAAACACATGCACTTAAAGCTTACAAAGTTTTTTCTTTTTTTTTTCTAATTGTAAGAGTCGTGTATAGGATTTGATAATCTAGGTCAAACTAGGGATGATAAATTTTCATGATTTATTTATTTTTGTGTGTGTCTCTTTCTTTCGACGCCCTCGTAAACTGAAGTGCAATATGATTTCGAGGATTGAAATAAAAGAACAGGGAAATGGAAAACAGATGAAACAGGTTAATCCCTCAGTGAATGCTGGTTTGAATGTGAAGAAAACACTCCTGTCTTAAAGGTTACATTTCATCATCCTCTCTCTCTCCAACGCAGCCTTTCTCTTTGTTTTCATTCTATAATTCTACATTTCATGTAAGAGTTTTCCAGTTATGCTTCGTTTACCTGTGTTTAATAATCCATCGTCTATGTCTTTGTTCCATTTGAGGATTATCACATAAAAATCACAACATTCTCTTAAAAAAACAAGATGGCCAAAGAATATCTATTTCTTCTTCTTTTTCACTCATTTATACCCTTTTACTCGTTCTCTTTAATAGTACAATTTAGTCTTTTTTTTTTCCCCCCCCGCTGCGTGTCTTCGATTGACTTGAGATAAATCAAAACATCGCAATGTTTGAAACGAAAGTGAAAAATGAAAAGGAAGTAAAATTTTAGAAAAGATGATCTCTATGTATCACAGAGATTTGTTTATGATGTTAATATATTCATGGAACATATTATTCTTTTTTCTTTTTTTTACACATCAATGGAAGAAATGATTGAGCTGCGACGTAATACACCATAGGTATATGAGGAAGTAGGATGTTAGAGAGTCAACCTCACAAACACAGGAAATGGTTCGAGACGATAATGAACGAGAAAAAAAAAAAAATTTTGACGGTAACGCTTCTTAATGTTTTGAAAGTTCGCAGCCGGTGTCTAAGTTCTCTCTCTCTCTCTCTCTCTCTCTCTCTCTCTCTCTCTCTCTCTCTCTCTCTCTCTCTCTCTCGGGGGCCAAGGGCGGATATTCTCTCTAAGGCTCCTTCTCTGTTCTTAACGCATGCTACCTCGCTAATGCGGGCATTAGCGAATATGTATGAATATATATATATATATATATATATATATATATATATATATATATATATATATATATATATATATATATATATATATATATATATGAGAGAGAGAGAGAGAGAACGAAATAGTGGTTACAGACTCGGCTTGCTTGTAGTCAGACGTACTCTCGTAAAGACCCTCTTTATTTCGCAGGATTCCATCATTTCCCTGCTCCTGCGTGGAGCGCAGCCTGGTAGCTAACCATGAGAGCCCCATAAAAGGGGTTATGGCGTTGTATGATAGTCTCAACACAGCAAATTGATAAAAAAGAAAAAACATTTTACATAGAACAGAGATATAACGAGTCAAACTCATTTTAGAGAAAATAGAATCGAGTCTCTTCATCCAGGATTACAACAGTGTGTGATCCGTCAAACACGAATCTTTGATTCCATAAAAGAAAAAGATCCAAGTCCTTTCACCCAAGGCTACTCAGATGCTGCAGTAAATTCGGTGTGAGAATTAATGCAGTGTTTTCCCCACACGCCATTGTATAAATTCCAAACTCTGTTGGATTTGTTAAATGGGGGGAGGGTAATCCCCTAGTGTGAGTGTTAAGGGGGTGGGGGGGAGATTACTTCTGGAGGGTTACGAAGGGAATTACATTTTTTTTTTTTTAATCTCAACATATCAGTATTTTATACTTTTATTTTTGTATTTCATAAAAGTAATGTTAGGAAATATGTGGTTCATATTTTTTTTTTCTGTTTTACTTAAGACAAGATAGTGTTGAGCGATGCCTCGGTGTCTTTTTTTAAGATGATTTTGATTACATTAGTCTTTTATTAGTCTTTTATTTGTCTTTCGCAGATCTAGGTCGTAAATCCCAGTGTAACAAATACTTTTTTTATCATTTTGCTCATAAACATATCCTTTGCGACACGAAATATTTTGGGAAAGCACTGAAGAAAATAATGACATGATGACGAAATGTTTTAAGAAAGGGGAAGTGAATCGCAATCAATTTCAAAATGTAACGAGAAGTGACAGAAAATAGAATGAAAAACCAGTAGCTGAAATCGGAAAGTGAGATAACTTTATGTAGAATGAATAATGGGATTTTTGACAAAAGTGAAATGGAAAGAAACAAAGCCGAAGCAGAAAGTGAGTTATGACAAAAAGTGTTTAAAAAAACTGTGACAAAAAGTATATGAAAAAAACTGTGACAAAAAGTAGAATGGAAGCCGAAAATGGAACGCGAGTCATGATAAAAAGTACAAAAAAAATTGTAAGAAAAAAGTAGCATGAAAAAAAATCGAAAACAAAGATTTACGACACAAAGTAGAATATAGATAAAAAGGACATATAACAAAAAAGTAGAGTGAATTAAAAAACAACACAAAAAACTCAGAGTTATGCCTTTAAGTGGAATGGAAAGAAAATGCAAACAAGTGAATGGAAGTCGTGAAAATCATATATTACAAATTGACATCCAAGAGGACTTCTTTTTAAGAACCGGCCACACAATGTTACAGAGGAACCGACCACACAATGTTACAGAGGAACCGGCCACACAGTGTTACACAGGAACCGGCCACACAATGTTACAGAGGAACCGGCCACACAGTGTTACACAGGAACCGGCCACACAGTGTTACACAGGAACCGGCCACACAGTGTTGCACAGGAACCGGCCACACAGTGTTGCACAGGAACCGGCCACACAGTGTTACACAGGAACCGGCCACACAGTGTTACACAGGAACCGGCCACACAGTGTTACAGAGGAACCGGCCACACAATGTTACACAGGAACCGGCCACACAGTGTTACAGAGGAACCGACCACACAATGTTACACAGGAACCGGCCACACAGTGTTACACAGGAACTGGCCACACAGTGTTACACAGGAACCGGCCACACAGTGTTACAGAGGAACCGGCCACACAGTGTTACACAGGAACCGGCCACACAGTATTACACAGTAGCCGGCCACAAAATGTTACACAGGAACCGGCCACACAGTGTTACACAGGAACCGGCCACACAGTGTTACACAGGAACCGGCCACACAGTGTTGCACAGGAACCGACCACACAGTGTTACACAGGAACCGGCCACACAGTGTTACACAGGAACCGGCCACACAGTGTTACACAGGAACCGGCCACACAGTGTTGCACAGGAACCGGCCACACAGTGTTGCACAGGAACCGGCCACACAGTGTTACACGGGAACCGGCCACACAGTGTTACACAGGAACCGGCCACACAGTGTTACAGAGGAACCGGCCACACAATGTTACACAGGAACCGGCCACACAGTGTTACAGAGGAACCGACCACACAATGTTACACAGGAACCGGCCACACAGTGTTACACAGGAACTGGCCACACAGTGTTACACAGGAACCGGCCACACAGTGTTACAGAGGAACCGGCCACATAGTGTTACACAGGAACCGGCCACACAGTGTTACACAGGAACCGGCCACACAGTGTTACAGAGGAACCGGCCACATAGTGTTACAGAGGAACCGGCCACACAGTGTTACACAGGAACCGGCCACACAATGTTACAGAGGAACCGGCCACACAGTGTTACAGAGGAACCGGCCACACAGTGTTACACAGGAACCGGCCACATAGTGTTACACAGGAACCGGCCACACAGTGTTACACAGGAACCGGCCACACAATGTTACAGAGGAACCGGCCACACAGTGTTACAGAGGAACCGGCCACACAGTGTTACACAGGAACCGGCCACACAGTATTACACAGTAGCCGGCCACAAAATGTTACACAGGAACCGGCCACACAGTGTTACACAGGAACCGGCCACATAGTGTTACACAGGAACCGGCCACACAGTGTTACACAGGAACCGGCCACACAGTGTTACACAGGAACCGGCCACACAATGTTACACAGGAACCGACCACACAGTGTTACACAGGAACCGACCACACAATGTTACAGAGGAACCGGCCACACAGTATTACACAGTAGCCGGCCACAAAATGTTACACAGGAACCGGCCACACAGTGTTACACAGGAACCGGCCACACAATGTTACAGAGGAACCGGCCACACAGTGTTACACAGGAACCGACCACACAATGTTACAGAGGAACCGGCCACACAGTGTTACACAGGACCGACACCAGTGTCACAGACCCACACAGTGTTACACAGGAACCGGCCACACAATGTTACATAGGAACCGGCCACACAATGTTACACAGGAACCGGCCACATAGTGTTACACAGGAACCGGCCACACAATGTTACACAGGAACCGGCCACACAGTGTTACACAGGAACCGGCCACACAGTGTTACACAGGAACCGGCCACACAGTGTTACACAGGAACCAGCCACACAGTGTTACACAGGAACCAGCCACACAGTGTTACACAGGAACCAGCCACACAGTGTTACACAGGAACCAGCCACACAGTGTTACACAGGAACCGGCCACACAGTGTTACACAGGAACCGGCCACACAGTGTTACAGAGGAACCGGCCACATAGTGTTACAGAGCCGCCTCGTTCACCCAAACCTCTGCCAGTCATGCGAGAAACATAACACGTTATTTGAGAGGGAAATAGTCGTCGTCAGCTGATATGAGACGACAACAGTAAAGAGGAGAATTCTGGTATAGAAGGGGAAAATATATACTAATTGAATTACAAGTCTGAATTGATGATATATTATAATTTTCAATGGATGACATATTAGAATTATATGTCTGAATGGATGATATATATTGTAAGGATTATAAGTCTGAATGGATGATATATATTGTAAGCATTTTAAGTCTGAATGGATGATATATATTGTAAGGATTTTAAGTCTGAATGGATGATATATATTGTAAGGATTTTAAGTCTGAATGGATGATATATATTGTAAGGATTATAAGTCTGAGTTGATGATATATCATAGGGATTATAAGTCTGAATTAATGAAACAAGGATTATAATTTTGTAGGTATGATACAGTGTAAGGATTGTAAGTCTTAAATTCTACTATTTCATCAACCAATAATAATGTTCAGCTGCCAGAAAAGGTTGACTTTGTAATGGATGACAAGAAAATACATTAGCCTGGGATCATTTCTTTTTTTTTTTTCAGAATGTGTAAAAGATTGAAACGGACTGTAAGAATGCATGAAGGATCCAAACGTTCGTCACAAACACTTCAAATCGATAAGCGAGAAATTTTAGGACCCTTTTTTTTCCCCTTAGCCTTGTTGTATTGCAAAAGGTAATTTCTGAAGGATCTCAATCATCACACTGTCAGTAAATCAAGGACTGAAGATGGCTATATCTCCTCAAATAATAATAATAGTGATGATAATAATAATAATAATTATAAGGATAATAATAGTAATAACAATGATAATTTTTCGAGTGATTATAAATGACATATATGTGTCTTAAATAATACATCATTTTTAAAGTAAATGACTATGAGTGTCATACTGAATGAATGTATTGTATTCATAAATATAACCTTTACAGTTTATTTTCTCGGAGGAGTAGATTCATACACAAATGATATAAAAAAGAAAAGAAAACTCGAACAATTAATCACTCAAGTCTGGATACCATTTAATCTTTTGCATTCCACTGGAAAATCGTTGGACAATGTTGATTTTGCCCGCCTTGTATCAGCCAACCAATGAGTGACTTTGTGATACAAATCGTCGCTAATTCGAAAAGGAGGATCAAACAGGGTGGCGGCTGGCGCGGTGGAATTCAAGCCAGGTGTTTTTAGGTTCGTTCTAAAACGCTGATCTCTAGTAGAGATCTCTTCAGCCGTCACTTTAAAAGGAAATTTTCCGAATTTGAAATGAAAGAAACGAGACATATATATAGATTTTTCTCTCTTCTTCTAAGTTCCACAAGAATTATATGATCTATGTCCAGTTCTGTTCTGATGTTTCTCTTTCATTTTAGTTTAATTATCATATATCTGTTGGCTTTTAAGCGCAGGAAATGAGGTATAACGATGTAGTAACAATGTTTTTTTTTTATCCAAAGACGGTAAGGTGCCCTTGTTAAAACGATACCAATAAGATGAATGATGCTTTACTAAATAAAATCAAACTGACGCAGGAAATGAAGAAAATATCGAAAATGAGAATTATTACATCAGTAAGTAAATAGACCGATGGAAAACATAATCAAAGGAAGAAAGTCCAGTGGCGCAGGAAATGAAGAAAATATCGAAAATGAGAATTATTACATCAGTAAGTAAATAGACCGATGGAAAACATAATCAAAGGAAGAAAGTCCAGTGGCGCAGGAAATGAAGAAAATGAGAAATATTGCATCAATAAGTAAATAGATTGATGGAAATTATAATCAAAGGAAGAAAGTCCAGTGGCGCAGAAAATGAAGAAAATATAGAAAATGAGAATATTACATCAATAAGTAAATAGACTGATGGAAATTATAATCAAAGGAAGAAAGTCCAGTGGCGCAGGGAATGAAGAAAATATAGAAAATGAGAATATTACATCAATAAGTAAATAGACTGATGGAAATTATAATCAAAGGAAGAAAGTCCAGTGGCGCAGGGAATGAAGAAATTATAGAAAATGAGAATATTACATCAGTAAGTAAATAGACTGATGGAAATTATAATCAAAGGAAGAAAGTCCAGTGGCGCAGGAAATGAAGAAAATATAGAAAATGAGAATATTACATCGGTAAGTGAATAGACTGAAGGAAATTATAATCAAAGGAAGAAAGTCCAGTAAACCAAAATTTCTGGCGACACAAAAAAAAATCCTCTTACGACTATGTCATTGTCTTGCCCATAGCAGAAACTATTCAAGGAAGTTAGAGGATATGATTGTGATTCCCATAACTTGCACGAAACACAGAAGAATAAGATCATATACTCTCATTTTCTTTGTCTCAAACTGTGGAAAAGACATGGGAAGACGAATAGTCAAATTTCTTTTTATTTTCACTCGGTCTCCTCATCTCTATGTGCCAGTGAGGGTTTGTGTAATTGTTGCTTTTATTAATATGTCTTTTAACAACAGACTGTTAATTCTGCCGTGGCACCATATATGAAATATAACCAATCACTCAAGTTATTTCAAGTGGACGGAATAGTTAAAAAAAAAAAAAAAAAAAAAAATCTGATCTACCCTCCAGGAAGAAAGTCCAGTGGCGCAGAAAATGAAGAAAATATTGAAAATGAGAATTATTACATCAGTAAGTAAATAGACTGATGGAAATTATAATCAAAGGAAGAAAGTCCAGTGGCGCAGGGAATGAAGAAAATATTCTGGCCATGCAATGTCTTCGCCTCCCATTCATGGTTAAGCAATGAAGTTGAACGTGTTCTCTACACTTGGTTGACGATATAGACGGGTCCTGCCTGGCGCCTTTGGGCGACAGGGTGGCAATGTCTAGAGATGGACTGTGACATCAAGTTAGGACACAAAGCCCGGGAGGGAACCGTTGCATGCATGTCTTGTATCATTTAGGAGACTGAAAATACACGAACGGCCGGCCCGCTCCACGGAAGGCTGGAAACAGTTTGAGGACCAATGTCCACTCTGAAATGGCTTCGCCCTCTGTCATTTTGAAGGGGTTTTAGTCTCCAAAACATCTTAGGTCAAGGCCAAATGTTTAAGGCAGTCCATCCAAGGTTGAGCAACGAGGAAGCAGGATTTGCTACATTCTATTCTAAGAGATGAAAAGACAACACAGCATCAAATGCTTTATATCATGTAAGTGGAAGAGTTCAGAAACGCTGAGATCAGAGCGGTAAGATTAGAAATGCATTCAGACGATTCAAATGGAAATGCCTGTATATGTTTCACGCTGCTGAGGAAGCGCAAATAATGTCATTCGTGGACCGAAGCGAAGTATTTATAAAGTCTCGTATCGAATAAGCGTCCTTGGTGCTGCTAGCAGAGACCGAGAATGTAAAGGGTATCCACAAAGGGATTCCACTCGCCATTTCCAGCCAGAGACTTACGCACTAAACTCGACAGCTCATTAAAGCGATATCATCAGAAAACGAAGAGGTTGAACTTTACCGCGTGAATATTTTCCCTCTATCTTTTTGTATTCTCTTAACGCAAAATATAAGGGAAACATGTCTAATGATTATATTCCAAGTGCTTTTTACCCTTTAGAAGACCATGTGGCTCTCCATACAAACCCAAAAATATCCGTATATCACATCCACTTAGACCCATCTGTGCCAGCCACAATCCCACAGACGCTTATACTATCCACAAGACCATCCATGTGCCATCCACCCACGCCAAACGTATATCCACCCACATCTTCAACGTAGCCTCCCTTCGCCTGTGCGGCCATACGAGCCCTATCAAACCTTTTCGTAAATTCCCATTGGAAATTTTGGGTATGAGCGAACGCGACACAAATATTCCACTGAACATGGTGGATGCTTTACCTCCAGGCACTGGTCGCGTGAGGGGAGGAGAGGGGAGAGGGGGATATCAAAGAGAGGATTAATTAAATTTACGCGCTAAGCCATAATATGATTTTCTAACCTAATGATCTAATTACATTATTCAGAGAGTGATAAAATACCCATCATGTGTACTAAGTTGAGGTTTAAGGTCTTGCGTTTAAGTCATACTCGACGATTTGGAGAAATTTTGAGTATTTCTCGTTAACGGTGAATTTACTCTTTCGTGTATCCTCTCTGGTGATTTTAATTCCTTTATAACCAATGGTGTCAAAATGAATGCAACTTATGGATGATGAGTCGAATGCTGAATGTGTGTGTGTGTGTGTGTGTGTGTGCGGTGTATATGAATGTTTTTTGTTTAAACTTCCTTCCCAAGCAAAGATAAAGTTGTTTCTCATATGTTCATGAATCTGCTTTAGTATGTGTGCATGTCTTTGAAATATATTTTCTGAGTGTATGGACGTGAAAAAAGTCTTAATTCGAATAAATTACTTGTACAATTGTTTTTCAAGGGTATGTAACCTTTTCAATCCCTTGAACACAAAAATTGAGCCATTTTGAGTACATACCCCATAAATGCAATGGAAAGCTTACGTATTCATAAGGTAAAGGTGACTTATAAGATATAGGTGATCTAGATGTGATTTACAATATTACATTTCCTAGATGATTAAGTCTCAAAAGCAGGCCAGGGAGTTTATACCCGCGGCGATATATAAAACGAACGGTTCGTGGATACTTCGGAAGAGATTTGATTCGAGACGAGCTTTCTCTATCGTTTCTGGATACAACTGTAAAGGATTCAAGGGACTGGATACGATGCTCAATCGTCTATAAAATCCTACTTGGACAACACCTTAATAGGATTCAATCTCACGTAATTGATGCTCTCCAAGAGGAAACGAGATGGTTTAAATGGACACGATCTCACTTTGGGAAGATCCTATTTAAGAGCAATGCCACACATGGACAAACTCTCAGCCAACGTGGACAAAATTTTGTAAAGCCCAAAACCAATTTTGGACAAGATCTTCCAAGACAAAATCCCATAAGACAAAAAAATCGAACTCTAGCTATCATCTAATATATATATATATATATATTTTTTTTTTTTTTTTTTTTTTATACTAATCGCCATTTCCCGCATTAGCGAGGTAGCGTTAAGAACAGAGGATGAGGACTGGGGCTTTGAGGGAATATCCTCACCTGGTCCCTTTCTCTGTTTCTTCTTTTGGAAAAAAAAAAAAAAAAAAAAAAAAAAAAAAATGAGGGGAGGATTTCCAGCCTCCCGCTCCCTTCCCTTTTAGTCGCCTTCTACGACACGCAGGGAATACGTGGGAAGTATTCTTTCTCCCCTATCCCCAGGGATAGGGGAGAAAGAATATATATATATATATATATATATATATATATATATATATATACACACAAAGATGGAGGAAACCTTTTGAAAAATATCGTAGTAATTCATTTTGTTTGCTGCTCTAGGGGGTACTCACAAGCGTGCTGTCCATCGCCACCCTGGCAGAAAGCATTTTAACAAATGAAAATTTCAAAATGAAATTCCAGTCAAGCTTTTTTTCTTTTGCCTTTTTTTTTTTTTTTTTCAACGTAGCAATGTTCCCACACTTTGCTTTATGGTCTCTTGGTTTGGTTTATGATTTTGCTTCCATTTTTTTTTTTTTTGTTTCGATTTCGTCGCCTGAAATCATTCAACAGCTCCATTAGGGAAACAGTAGCCAAAATTTTGTAAAAAAGAAAGTTAATTCATTTCTCCTCTTGGATTGTGATGACATTATTGATTCATTTATCCATAACTATTCCAAGACCATCTACCGTCAAAGAGTTTCGGTGTTACCCAAGACCTTTCTGAAGGCGCTGCTTCCAGTAGCAGGGATATGTAGGATCCTTAGGCGTGAGAATTTCTTTGAGGAAACTGAACTCCCTCGCTACGTACAGCCTCGCTAAAGGTGACTTTTTTTTCCCCCCCTCGCTGTTATACCTCGAGCAGGCAGGAGTCCGGTAACACCTGTTAGAATTATGACCTTTGAGAAGACGTCATTTGACCCTTGCATATGGTGGTCTAACCTTTGACCTGGCCCTTAAAGGTCACTCACTCCGTTCGTAGTTAAAGCTCGCTCTGTTCACTTTTACAGTATTACCATGAGTTTTCATCCAATTCTTTCCTACATATTTCCTTTCACTCACATGTATCTTAAAACTACAAATAAAACTTTTTTTTTTATCATCCCTATTTCGTTTCCTGGCCCTTCCATCTACCAAGCCCCCTGCGTTTTAGAATTCTGCACAACTTATTCACGCAAGATTTTTTGTGTGTGTGTGTGCAACACCTTTCAATAACCTGACGCCACCAGAGCTTGTCAATTTGATTCTTTCAGTGTCGCTGGGGTATCCCTCCATTTCCCCTGTCTTCCATCCCTCACTCAAACTGTTAGTGTTCAGTAGAGATAGCTCACGTGTGATTGTGATGGCTAGGGTTATTCATGACAATCTACAATCTCGTATCTCGGATGTTTCTCATTATGTGAGGAGCGAAATTCCATGTTAGTTTCACATCTCTTTGATTTTCTGGGGTGACTGTTTTTTCTTTTGTTCTTTATTTGATTTTCGAACATAGATGTAACATCGTAAAGGAAGTACGAAAGACGTGCTATTCATCTGAATATTTGTATACAGGTAGGATTCTTAGAAATGCACAGAGCTAGACTGCTACACACACCCTCAAGTCTTGTCTATGTACAGAGTATTTCTTCCTTACCATATGATGGTTCTTCTCTTGACTCAGTGTGCTGGTCCTTCACTTATCTCCACAAAAGACTCTCGTTAGATTCGCACTCCCAAGGTAAATCAAAGACGGATATATTTTTTCTCTGTGTATAGATTCACACTCCCAAGGAAAATCACAGGTATATCTTTTCTATGTGCATAGCTTCACACTTCCAAGGTTAAATGACAAATAGATTTATCTTATCTATATGAATAGATTCACACTCCCAAGGTAAATGACAAACATATATCTCTTCTCTGTGTATAGATTCACACTTCCAAAGTAAATGACGAATAGATATCTCATCTTTGTGTATAGATTCACACTCCCAAGGTAAATGACATATATATTTTTCTATGTGTATAGATTCACACTCCCAAGGAAAATGACATATATGTTTTTCTATGTGTATAGATTCACACTCCCAAGGCAAATGACATATATATTTTTCTATGTGTCTCTTTGCCTTCATCCAGCTTGGTGTTCTGTATGGATCATCTGGCTCAGAGTAATGCATTACCCTAATTCTGTCACAGTGAGTTGCAGAACATTGTTGTATCAAAGTTTGGCGCGTTTTTTAGTTTTCTCTTTGGATTGGATATGTCTTTTTCCCTGCCTGCTAATCCAGAAGGATTTTTTCCAATCTGGAAGGATTTGAATGTCCATGTTAGTTTCAAACTTCCTTGATTTTCTGTGGTGACTGTTTGTTGTTATTTTGGATTCACGTACATAATAATATCATAAGGAAGTTCATCTGAATATTTGTATATTCTTAGTACCGTGAATATTTCATGTTCATCTTCTGTGTAATTTTCTATAGTTTTGTTCCTTTTTCTATATCATTTTCTATATCATCTATGTTCCATTTTCTATAGCATTTTCATCGTTTTCTTTGAATGATGTGTCAAAGTATATTGTTTCTCACGCTACAGAAATTCGTCTTGGCCCTACATCACCTGTTAACTGTTATTATGTACGTTCTGTTTTTCCCCCACTTCCCACCCTACTCATTCTCTGTCTTCTGGTCCATGTGTTCGAAAGCTTCATTCATTTCAGTCCTCTGTCTGTTGATAACTGTGTAACCTCCTCATCCGTTCCTCACCACCACCACTCGCCTCAACAGCTTCCTTTCTTGCTCACACACCCCGTTAGAAATTCTCCTCCTTAGATGGAGGAAAATCCATACCATCCACCACATTCTCCCTCCTCCACCTTCAATATCCACCCGGCTCGATCCTTCCAATCAAACCTAAACTTGAAACATTTCATCACACTATCAATCTATCCTCAACATCCACCCTTGTGGCATCCCCTATTGCCACACAAACACACACAGAGAGTCCTTCCCGCACCAGTGCAGTCTTCCAGCACTCTAACAGCGTGAAAGAAATAGGAGGTTATATGGTATACTGCTAGTATAATCAGCGCATCCATGCTCACCCAAGCGTCTGGTGCATGGATGACCAAGAAATCAATGGTCGTTATTTCATTCATCTTTTCAGATTTCATTCCGTGAATCTTCCCTTCTGAACTTGAAGACGGGGTTATTAAACCCAAAGACTCTTCTGTTTCTGTCACCTTAATCTAATATTTTCTCTCTTCTTTCATCACATCATCAAGAATGTGATGACTGGGGACATTGAAGGTCTTTTCCATTGATTTATAACTTATTTCTATATTCATTTACGTATACTTAAGTTTTCCCATCTTATAATCACCCATTTTCTCTTGTTATAACATCTTATTCGAGAAACCTGTAAAGGTACGAATGATCCAGCTTGTTGCACCGTAGAGTCACGTTCGCTTTCTAAAATCCAGATTCCTTTAGAGTAACAACGTGCCTTTAGTATCCTGCCTGCATCCGGAGATGGTATTACCTCTCGTCTTACGTGTATTCTTGGGTTTATTTCAGGAGCGGGTAATGCTGTGTTGATAGTATACAAATCGCTGAGTCTTTATTTTCTGGACGTAGTGGTAACGATTCCCAACTAAGAGTCTCTTGGTTAGTCCATTTCTCTGATGGGTAAGGCCATTGCTCCGATTGAGGAGGAAGATTAGGTCTTTCTCCTTCGTCTGATCTCGAACAGCAACAAGGATGCCAATCCCATTCGGTTGCCACAAGAATTACTCTTCTCGGGACCTTTATTATACATCTGTGCAAATTCTGAATGACATCCGACCCCGAGCATATGACTGGGTCACTAAATTGATATTGTATTGGTACCTATTGTAATGACCTGGCTTGATGGGGAGCAATGGTGGATGGCTTCAAATGAACCCAATTTCATTATTTCTTTTTCTAGCTCACCAAATTGGTGGTCATTAGCATCTCGCCATTAGTATGATAGATGGTGGTTGTAGTATAGTCTTGGATGCCTATATTTCCATTTCTTCTTCAAGAAGGTTGGGTGATGGTGGTGAGTATATCGGAGTTAGTTGAGGAAATGTTTTGAATGTTTGAACCTCATCATAACCAGAGGTTTTTGTGTGTCCCCCTTGACGCTACTGAGTAGCATTCAGTTACGATGATGAATAATGATCTCGGCTCTTAATTTGGCCTGACATGCCCTAAGTACCTATCTATTTCTTCTTCGTGAGGCCTTTGGTAGGTGTGTGTGGTAGTCATAAGCTTCAAGCCTCAAGGTGCATGATGTCAACATCATCTTCCGGAGGGTCTCAAATGCACGGCTTTGTTTAGGTTACCGGGAGATGAACGTCCTTGTAATTACGGTGAGTAATGATGGCTGGTGGTGAGTCTGGTGGTGGTGGTGGGGTTTCCTCGAACACCCCAAGCCTTTAGTTAGCAATCCGGTGTTGTTGAATATTCCGGGACGGATGATGATGATGAGTAATGGTTGCTTCGGTGCTGCGCCACACAGTCTTATGTGCCCGGGTGCCAGATTGGTATAGATGAGACTCTGTGCATCGCAGGTGAGTGATGGTGTCGTCCCCAAAGTGGCGTGGCATATGATGCGAGAACATGGATAACAGGAGACCTAAATAGTCGACGAAGAGGGAGGGTAATCTGATGCAAGATGGTGGCTGTGGTATAGTTCTTAAATGAGGTGTTCTTGTAGGAGAGGAACAATCAATTTCCTATTTTGTGTAGATGGAGACGAGATAGTAGAGCAATTTGAGCAATTAGTTACATACCTACACAAACCACAAGTCCAAGCGAAGTGGTCTGGTCTGAACATTACTAAGAATAGATGCAGTCCATTACATGCAGTAGAAGCAAATGACAGCAAAGCCAAGGCTTTCCCTCCTCTCCCTCCGGTAACACGACGAACGGTAAACGGGCAGAAAAAGAAAATACCTTGCAGGATTAATATCCATGAGGAAAATATTTATAGGAAAGTCTTAAGGTAGGACGAGCGTGAATCCTTCGTAGCATAGAAGTTGGGTGTAGTTCATAAACATTGTGAATACAGTTGGTAGGTAGAGGAAGAGCCATCTGTGTCACAGTGACCACATATCATGCAGGGTTTCGATGTGTGTGTGTGTGTGTGTGTGTGTGTGTGTGTGTGTGTGTGTGTGTGTGTGTGTGTGTGTGTGTGTGATACTTGCCGTTGAGTGGCTTACGAATCTCGGTATTTGAACACGTTCGCCGAGAGGAAAGTCTGTGCACCATAGCAATAATGTTGGCTGCTGAACGTCCTCTGACTCCCAGCTCTAATTTAGCCTGGTGTTTAAGAACATCCCCTCCATTGTGGTAAGAGATGGTGGCAGCTCAATGCTCTCTCTCTCTCGTATGCTCAGCTTTTCTTTAGCATTCCAGAAATGAGCTCCTTGGAAGTACCTTGAGAAATTGTGTTTGCTCTAAACGAACACACACACACACACACACACACACACACACACACACACACACACACACAGAAAAACGCAGGCATACACAAATGGAGGTAGAGACAGACAAGAACCTATGAAAATTACGAAACTAGAATGACCTAGATTAGCTTCACGACACACACATACACACACAGAAAAAACGCAGGTATACACAAATGGAAGTAGAGATAGACAAGAACCTATGAGAGATACGGAACTAGAATAAACTCTATTACATCAATATTTACGAGAATAATGAGGAAATAAGAACCATTTCCTCGCCATTACTCTCGCATATAACTCTGAGGTCATGTACATATGTAACCTTGTGTATTACCAAAAGGTTAATGCTGAAAGCAACACAACTCGTTACAGAAGCAAAAGAACAAATAAAGAATACAGGATATTCTGAATACATAAAAATGTCACAGAGTTCTTGCTTTTAATATCAGTTTCGATGTAAAGGACTTTTTCAAGATTACTGTCAGGGATGAACATTGAAATCCAAACGTTTATATATCAATCATATAACATGCAATGTTATTGTGTATATAAAACAGGAATTCATTATATGACTGGAAAGTGTTAAGAGATTTTGGCTAAATCTCTTGAGAGCAATAGAGATATTTGGACAAATTGCCCCGTCTACATTCGAAATATTTGACTCTATCCGTTGACGGTCTGCTTTTTTCGAGGGATTTTCCTTTGCGTCCACTTCGCCTCCGTTCTCGTTATTAGGCACACCATTTACCTCCTTTCATGATTCATCCCTACCTCCATCAGTGGTTCATTCGTACCTCCATCAGTGGTTCATTCCTCCCTCCGTCAGTGGTTCATTCCTACCTCGATCACTGGTACATTCCTCCCTCCATCAGTGGTTCATTCCTCCCTCCGTCACTGTTACATTCCTCCCTCTGTTAGTGGTTCATTCCTCCCTCCGTCAGTGGTTCATTCCTACCTCCATCACTGGTTCATTCCTCCCTCCGTCAGTGGTTCATTCCTTCCTCCTTCACTGTTACATTCCTCCCTCCGTCAGTGGTTCATTCCTTCCTCCTTCACTGTTACATTCCTCCCTCCGTCAGTGGTTCATTCCTCCCTCCATCAGTGTCTCATTCCTCCCTCCTTCATTGGTCCACTCTGGAATGCATTTTAGTACACACAGCAGGCCACTGCCAGTCGAGAAATATACACTTAACTTTGTTGCTGTCTCGCTTTACATTTTGACGTAAGTGCACCGTGGGGTTGCGGCAATGCTCTCCCTCCCTAACCCACCCTAGCACCCTCCCGCTAGCGTCCACCCCGAGCCCTCCCACCAAATGGCATCCCCTGTCTGTTATGCCGTTCATTACGTCCTGTTAGCCGGGAGGCAACACAAAACATGCTGGAGCTTGGAATTTGGTAACCAGCCTTTAGCTTGCGTGCTCTCGTTCCCCCGCGCTCGTCTGTCAATTGAGGAGGTGGTGGGTTTTTTGGGGGGTGAGGTGAGGTAGAGAGAGAGAGAGAGAGAGAGAGAGAGAGAGAGAGAGAGAGAGAGAGAGAGAGAGAGAGAGAGAGAGAGAGAGAGCTGGAGCTCGAGTGGTAACGGATGATCTTATTTGTATCATATTGTAACAAGTCCTGAAACTGCTCACTGAAAGTAGTTTCAAGCAACTTTATATTAGATGAGAAAGGAAGATGTACCATCAAAGTTTTTCGTATGGGTCTCCAGCAGGTTTAGGGCTGAATTCCATGCAGGAGCAGGGTAATGGAGTCTGGGAATATATATATATATATATATATATATATATATATATATATATATATATATATATATATATATATATATAACCGTGATCTCCATCACCAGAGCAACAAGAAAACCTTAGCATTATCATCCGACCATGGCTGCTCCTGCTAGACAAGTACTTTCATCCCCTGCCTTATCTCCTCCTGTTATCCTCAACTTGTAGATCACATCGGCAGAGGCGCACGGCACCTAATCTCGTCCCGTCGCCTCAGCTCGATAAGGAGTTACGTTATGGAACGGCGACATTGTCATAAATCTCATAGAAAAGGAAGGTTACCTTTTTTTCTCCGAGTCTGCGAAGAACACTGTTTTGGCCTGTCGGTTCTTGCCTTGTGACACGTAATCCATTAGGTTTCTGGCAGTGTACTATCAATTTCTATAAGCGATTTCATTTAAAGAGCCTTGACATTGCGGTAGTCTGTCTGTCTGTCTCTAATGAAGCCATTAGATGACGCCCTTCGACTGTAGTAGGTCAGCTTTTACTAAACGTAGCCCTTTGAATGTAACAGGAGATTGGTCTTCACTAGACGTATCTCTCCAGCTGTAATAGGAAGTCGGTTTCTGCTAAACGTAACCCTTCGACTATAACAGGCGATCGGCTTTTCTCCCTCCAGGAGCAGCTAAGGAGTGCCTCTCTTGAAACAAGGAGGACTTTTCTCCGTAATAACCCAATGGGTCATTAATATTCTTGCCGATGAATGAAGGGTGTATAGAGCACACTTACTGAACTCTCGAACTTGGAAGGTTATACCATGGGTTTGCTTGTCAACCACAGGAGGGAGTAGGGAGGAGGAGTTTGAAGGATCATCCATGGAATGTCCGCTAGGTGACACTTGTGTCGGACCGGGTATTGTGTCAATGTCCCATTATACATGGAGTCCGCCCGTTATAAGCCTCCCTTAATGGGCCCTTGGATGAAATAGAATGATTCTAGAACATGGCCATAGAAGGTATACGTGAGAAATGTATAAGTTATAAGTGCTCACACAGGTGGGATTTGATGGTGGAGACCCAACTCCCGAATGAAATGGCACGGTCACAAAATAGTGCCTAGTCTAAGACTCGGGTATAGCCCGTAGTAACACCCGCCTACAGCAAGTTGAATGTCCCCTAGAGCTCACCTGTATGGTCCTTCAGGGCTCACCTGTATGGTCCGTCAGAGGCTCATCTGTATAGTCCCCAGGGCTAACCCGTATAGACCAACCATCTCCCGCAAGACGGAGGCTCCTCACGTATCACCTGTATACATATCATCCCTTAGCTTCTAAAGTGACGATGGGACGCCAATGGAGACTCGATCTCTTCCATCAAAAATTGTCCACGCACTCACTCATCTACCGAAAGGAAACTCCCTATCCCTCTCTCTTCCTCACTCCTACCGGTTGCGTAAGCACTGACAATCGTGGGCGGAATAAATAGGTCATCTAATACCATTACTGTTACCTGGAAGCTGACTCTCATCAGCGTCTCTCTCATCGCACTTACAATTCATCATGGATTACTGCTTCCTGTAAGTACTTCTTGCATACTTGACAATATGATACTTCCTCTTCATCAGAACTAAGCTAACGAGATAAAAGACAGACAGACCGACCGACAGACAGAGAATGTAGACAGCATTCATAAATCTAAGAGGTTGTATGATAGTTCAAAAGATGGGATCCCATGAGTGTAAGACTCCCCCATACAGTACACATAGGTATAACTACAAATTGGTAATTACGGAAGGAGAAATGGAAATATTCGTCACTGCTTCAATTAGCCATCATAATCACCTCGTAATTCATTACGCACAAGGAAAATTAATTGGAATTCAGGGTGTTACCCTCCAGTCCCACGCTGAATGATATATTTCTCTCTCGTCCGCCCCGCGTCACCTATGTCAAGTTTCATGATCAACTCAACCATATTCAACCGTTCCATATCATCACAACTTTACCCAAATTGTTTGCTTGTATTTTCCATCTTCTTTTCAATGCTTTCCGTTCTCGTAACGTAGGGTTCTTGTCCTGGTTCATCCCAACCCGAAATAATATTCATTTTTGCTCCTATCCTCTCTCACTCTCATTCCTAATGCCGTTTTAATCATAGCATATATTCTCTTTCGTATTTCTCCATCTCATTAAAAACCTCTATTCGTCTGGAAATTGTTTTTTAACGCACCTATCCCCTAACATTCCTATCCCATAACTATCCTCACCCCTTATCAACCCTTCACCTCGATAAACCTGCCTACCTTGACAGGATTCAACCCCTTCTAACCCCCCTATCTCTCGCGTAACCCATAGCTTATATATTCGTCCCCCATTAATCCCTGCAGAAGGGCGTATTTTCCGTGATATTGCTTGGGCAATCCCAGCCATCCCGTTGGGGATGGTAAATGCGTCAGCCATTAATCTGGTACACATACCTGACGTTCATTAATCTAGACCAACAATGGATGAGTGACTCCACCTGTTTCTGGCGTCTAGTGCTGTTGTTGACCCAAATTTATCTAGATTAAAAAAAATGTATATATATATATATATATATATATATATATATATATATATATATATATATATATATAGAGAGAGAGAGAGAGAGAGAGAGAGAGAGACAGATAAATGAATAGATATGAGTACGCTTAGCTACACACACACACACAAGATGATAACGTCATCCCCAAGCCGTGTTTCGTCGTTCGTCCTTGGCAATGATGCGAACATTGTTCTTCGTCAAAGGCGATCCCCCGCAGGCACAATCATCCCCAGTCGGGCGTCCCGCTGAGCGTTGCACAGCATCATCGCCGCTGCTCTTTGAGGCCTCAATGACAGGAGGCAGGAGCCCCCCCGAGAGGCGCGTCATGTCCCGGATTAGCTTGCACGTCAGTATACCACAGTTGCGTCTACTGCTTAATGATTGTGGCGACGGTGTTTCGTTATCAGGTAGCTCAAGGCATTGGCCGAGATCTGGCTACTGTCTCACATGCGTTTGCATCTCTCGATATGCATTAAATGATATAAGTGTGTGTGTGTGTGTGTGTGTGTATACGGGCTTTAGTGGAGTCTTCTTCATGATGATATGGATGGCCCGTTATATATAGTGAGAGCTGGTTTTAAGAGCAGTTCTAACCTACGTGTTTGTCAATTTTTTTATTTTTTTTCTTCCCTTCCTCTTCTTCCACTTTCAGAAATCATGTCATTTTCGATTCCCTTTCAAGAGCTGAATAATGATAAGGCACATGGCCCTCTGTGTGTGTGTGTTCCGTACACAAGCCTCGTTATAGACTTTCCACCTAAAGTGATAAAAGAGGAGTTCTGGAAATTCATACATGAAGGAGGAGACGACGAAGTCGAAGGATCCCCAAGGCGTAGCTACATCATGGGTCTGGCAAGGAGCAGCATAAGGAATAGAGATATACCTTTGGGTCTCTGCACTCCATGTTGAGTGTTTGGTTGAGGAGATGTGTTGTCGTTAATCATATCTAACATTTTTTTTTTTGGACGATTTTCAAATCGTATTCCTTTCGGTACTCCCCTTAAGCGAATTGACAAGGTCGAAGAATCAAACGTAGGGATTGTGTTGTTTTACACGTTATGAAACGGCAACACCAGCAGTAGAGAGGACTGAGGTAAGGAAATGAGTCTAGTGAGGTGAGGGGGTTTATTGTAAACATTTTTCTTTCAATCAGATCGGAAGATTAGTCAGACGAAGGAAGGATGGAAGAAGCCTCGTCATCTTATCTTTATTCCATGAGAAAACTATCTAAAATCGCACGTTAGAGGGACGATGGCTGATCCACATGCGTTCACACTTGAGCGTTGGACAGCATCTTTATGATTCCTTGACTCTTGCGAGTCACAGAGATTCGAAGGGATTCATACAGCAACAGACCACCCGATTCAATTCGAGGCTGTTCGTGATGGTGGGAGATGTCAAAGACTCGCTGATTAGTGTGGTATCAAAAAGTTCATTCGGTATCATAATGTTGATTCGGTCAAACGGCCAACTCCGAGTGGAAAACCTGATGATCTGCAGCAAATGATTAGACAGTTTGGTTTAGGTTCATTATCATATTTTCCATTTTCTGTGCAACAGTGATTGTGTATACCTTTTCCCCTATTACCCTATTAAATCAACATATATATATATATATATATATATATATGTATATATATATATATATATATATATATATATATAACAGGCTCTCGTATCTTTGGTAAATACTCGTATACTGATAAAGCTGAATTCAATTTGGAAAAGAGATCGATTAAACAGATGTGTCTACTTTTCTACTGTTTCAAGTATTTTGACCTGTTATCCCTTGCTTCTAGGGGAGATTAAAGTTCCAAAGACATTCATTGTTTAGACGCGCTTGGAACGGAACTTTAACGTTAATCTCCATTAGCTAATGGACACGTTCAAGCTGAGGTAAGGCTACCAGCTTATCTGAGAGAGTGATGATGATTAATCAAGTGAAATGTCACTCTCCTCCCAGCACACAAGGATTATGACGTACGCCTTTTAGCATAGGGAACTATACCCACGTAGGGAAAAGTGTGGGTTGAACTGCATTCAGTCAAGGGAAAGAGACTGAGGGGGTTCGAATACGCATCGTATCTCTTACAAACAAGAAGATCTGTGATTCAACCGATGTTAAGATTGGAATCCCTCTTCCGTTGTTCGGTATCTGTTTCCAATGCAATTTCGAGCCATGTCGATCCTCTGGGGTGGTATAGATTCACCAGTTTATAATGAAGAATGTAATAATGATACGTAATTCACGTCTTATGGTTGTGTTTGTCATGGGAGTGTATGTGTACGTGTTTTTCGTCAAGTATATCTCTGTCTGGCTTATTTCTCCGTGTAAACTGCTCATGGAGTATTCTTTTTCTATGACAAAGAGAAGTTACGGAAGTCATATATATATATATTATATATATTCATACTATTCGCCTTTTCCCGCGATAGCAAGGTAGCGTTAAGAACAGAGGACTGGACCTTTGTGGGAATATCCTCACCTGGCCCCCTTCTTTGTTCCTTCTTTTGGAGAGAGAGAGAGAGAGAGAGAGAGAGAGAGAGAGAGAGAGAGAGAGAGAGAGAGAGAGAGAGAGAGGCTTACACCATGCCTCTTTCTTAACTATCAAGTTTCTTAATTCTTTAAGGATGATCTTGAAAGCCGTTAACGACAATGAGACCTCAAATCAAATCATCCCTCCTTACACACCCTCACTTCGTAACGTACTCCCGAGCCTGGAAATCGACTGGGGTATCTTCTTCCCTCACACCCATCGCGCTCCCGAGCGATAACTCTTTACACCACACCACACCACACCCTCCCTCCTTCCCCAAAGCTATCTGGAAAGTGATAAAAACTATCAGAAATAAATAAGTTCTCTGACCGACGAAAACCCCCCCACCACCACCGCCCTTCTCTCTCTCTCTCTCTCTCTCTCTCTCTCTCTCTCTCTCTCTCTCTCTCTCTCTCTCTCTCTCTCTCTCTCTCTCTCTCTCTCCGGGGGACATAATCTAATCTCATCCTGATAAGTTTGTCAAACTTTTCTTGTTGCCCGGGAAATACACGTCTGGCATGAAGCGTTTTTTTTTTTTTCTCTTTCTTTCGCGTTTCTTTTTTTTTTTTTCTCTTTACTCTTAACTCCTCTGCTGCCCCATCTTATTGTTTGGGGGACTCTTTTTTTTTTTGGGGGGTATCATTTTTTGTACCCCTCTATTTCCAACCACAGTTACTGTCTTAGTGGTAGGACGAATTTTTTCTTTTCTATTTTCCATTATGGGAGTTTTCCAGGCTCTTATCATTGACTTATATATATATATATATATATATATATATATATATATATATATATATATATATATATATATATATATATATATATATATAATTTTTTTCATACATATTCGCCTTATCCCGCGTTGGCGAGGTAGCGTTAAGAACAGAGGACTGAGCCTTTGAGGGAATATCCTCCCCTGGCCCCCTTCTCTGTTCCTTCTTTTGGAATATTAAAAAAAAGGTAGGGGAGGATTTCCAGCCTCCCCGCTCCCTCCCCTTTTAGTCGCCTTCTACGACACGCAGGGAATACATGGGAAGCACTCTTCTCCCCTATCCCCTGGGATGATTATATATATGTATGTATATAATTCTATAAGATATTGGCTATCTCCAAAATGTAAGAGATTAGTAAATATTTAAGTGGATGGCATTTAAAAAGAAAAAAAGGTTTCCCATATCTCTCTACCCAAAAGGCCTAACTAAACCAATCACTCTTCTTTATACAACCTAAATGAACCTTTCTTTTTTGTGTTTTTTTTTTTTTGACCATTTTATATCAAATCTGATACCGATTAAGTTTTTATTGAGTATTTGTTTTTCAAATTAAAAAAAAAAAAGGAAGGTAAATCCATATTCTTCCCTTACCATCCCTTTAATAATCCGCTTCACACGTTTTGAATCGTTTTTCTTTTTTTTTTCCACGTTAAGCCATAAACGCATAACTGCCCACTAAAGGAAATTTTTTCTTTTTTTCCTGAAATTATCAGCGTATCTTTATCACGTCCTGTTGTATTTATGAGCGGGCTTTGTGTAATAATAAAACTTAACGCTGCACAAACGCATATCATATTTTACGAACATGTAAATTTTTTTTTATATCATACTGACGCAAAAAATTTACATGCGCTCATGTCAAATTTATGCCACAAACGCGAAAGAAAAAAATCATTTTTTTTTTTTAGAAAAATCATAATTTCCATCATATAAAAAAAAAACCCCACCCATTGAGCAATCTGCAAACACAAAAAATATATTCAATGATTATCAATATGGATTCGAAAAGCTGTGTAATGTACACTGGGAACCAAAAATCCCCTTTTGCAACACAGTCTACCAGTGTACTATTGTTTGGTTCAGATGTCATTTCCCCTGTGACTGGATGAGCGGCCATCGGACCAGCTGTGTACCTGTTGATTAATATTTTTTCCCCCCAAACAGGTTTGCCAAGGGAGAGTATCCTGTTTGAAGTTTACTGTCTGTTGAGCATCGAATTTGTCCATTATAATTCTAACATCGTTCCTTTGTATCTTGATAGGTTTAACATAAATATGGATTTTACGGGTGCAATATCGTGTATATATATATATATATATATATATATATATATATATATATATATATATATATATATATATATATTTATACATCTGTCTGTCTATCTATCTATGGATGAAGGCAGCAAGTATGAATATGTACATGTGTATATATGTATGTGTCTCTGAAAGTAATGTATATATACGTTGAAATGTATAGGAATATATAGATGCGTGTGGGGGCGTTTATGTATATACATGTGTATGTGGGTGGGTCGGGCCTTTCTTTTGTGTGTTTCCTTGCGCTACCTCACTAGCGCAGGAGACGGCGATTAAGCATATATATAATATATATATATATAAAGCGTTTGTTCTCAGCATATTAGCGTATTGCAAAGGAATATATATATGGGAATTCAAAAGGGCAGACCATTGGCTTCCTTCGAGATTGTTTTTGACGAATACAAAGGAATTCAAACGGGGAACAAATCAATGGGTTCCTTTAAGATCGTTGGTGAGAGAGGAAGACACATGAAACTCATACATCATTGTGGTTAGAGTAGAATGACATACATACTTGATATAGAATAATGCTTTTCACGCCATTGAGGAGGTGCAAATATTATCCGTCGTGGTTTTGAGAGCGAAATATTTATCAAACGAAGCGTGATATAATAATCAACTGACTTATCATTCGTACTGACTGACTGTCTGGTTCGTAATGACTGACTGACTGACTGTCTGTCTGTTTGTGTATGTCTGTATGGGTCTGCTTGCTTGCCTATTATAAATTGGTACATTTCCTGTGAAAGAGAAGCATCAATGAACACCGTTATATCAACATGTAGGCCATTCACCATATACCATAGAAATCGTGTTGAAAATACGAGCCATGTTTACCTTTCCGGTATGCCAAAGGGGAAGAGATAAGGTAAACACATCAGACAAAGGTATAAAAAACATTCTGGTTTTGAAAAGGTAAACCAGAAAAAGGTAAAGTTTACATGCATATCAAAAAATATGATGCTAGTGATTGAATATATATATATATATATATATATATATATATATATATATATATATATATATATATATATATATATATATATATATATATACTGTAGTCGAAAGTACTCGTACATAGAATTTTTTTTCGTTCTCTCTCTCTCTCTCTCTCTCTCTCTCTCTCTCTCTCTCTCTCTCTCTCTCTCTCTCTCTCTCTCTCTCATAACACCGCTGGCTGACCGGACGCTCGGGATATTCCACAGTTCCCAACGAGCAGATAGATTAGCGTGAGGCTAACTGGTGTTGTTGGATAGCACAGCAACCCGAGTCTTGTCAGCTAATATGTAACAGTGTTCGTTATGCAGATAATTAGCTTATCAGAGATGGCGGCAATGTGTTACCCAGGTGGCTGGAGAGATGGGCAAGGCAATATATTCTGGTGATACCTGTGTGCTTGCTGGGGTATAAAGAGACTCGAGAATAAATGTATATGCAAGAACATTTAGGGAAGAGGGAGAGGACAAACACAGACACACACACACACACACTATATATATATATATATATATATATATATATATATATATATATATATATATATATATATATATATGTAGTAAACTCCCTGGAAAAGTAAACAGAAGCTCCAAGTTTTCGACTGCACTTCAAGCCATTTTCATGGATCCTTGAACATGACTTGAAATACAGTCGAAAACTTGGAGCTTCTGTGTATATTTTTCCAGTGAGTTTATATTAGTACTTCACATGAGTATGTGATTTGCTACAATATATATATATATATATATATATATATATATATATATATATATATATATATATATATATATATATATATATATATATATATATATATGAGATTGAATTTAGAATACAACGGACCTTTGGGTCCTAAAGAGACTTCTTGTGATAGTGGAAGAGAATAGAAAGTTATGAATTACTGTTGTAGAGTCAGATCAATACACAGATAATTCCTTAAAGAAGAAGATCTGCATGTAAACCATATATCGTGTAGCTACACAGTTGCAATAACGTCAGTCTATGATTCAACGTGTCTAGGGTACTGCTTTCAACTACCTTAGTTGGTAAATCATATGTTAACAATCCTGTTGAAGTGAGGCGCTACGCCTCATTCGAAGCAAACAGCTTGTCCACGAGTTTGTATGTCCATTATTACGAGTGGGACCAGACGAATGCGGCGTCTCTTGTTGACTCGCTCGTTAGATCGAGACTACCGAAGCCTTTAATGATTCTGAATACCTGTATTAGATCGCCTCTCAACCCTCTCCTCCTTTCTAGGCGATACAGTACGTGTTTCGTTACGTCGGGGGGAGGGGTCTCTCTCTCTCTCTCTCTCTAGCCTTGTTTCTCATTTCCGGGAATCCGTCTTGGCACGCGCTTCTGTACACAGCTTACCTGGCTTTATGTCACCTGATATCATTACGCTCAAAGTCATTTTCATCTTTAATCTTTCGTAGCTCGGAAGAATTCATAATGGAAGTTTGCCTTTCTCGTTTATACAACCGAGATGCAAAATTTTGCGTTCATCAACATTAGAGTTCATTTGTCATCTGCTAGCCCCAGTCCATCAGTTTTGTCTATGTCACTTTGAAGCTGTAGACGTTCAGTTTCTGTCGTAGATTCATCTCCTACATTAGTATCATCCGTCTATATATATATATATATATATATATATATATATATATATATAGGGGAGAAAGAATACTCCTTACGTATATCCTGCGTGTCGTAGAAGGCGACTGAAAGGGGAGGGAGTGGGGGGTTTAGAAATCCTCCTCTCCCGTTTTTATCACTTTTTTCAAGAAAAGTAATAGAGACGGGGGCCAAGTGAGAATATTCCCTCTTAAGTCTCAGGCCTCTGTTCTTAACACTACCTCACTGAAGCGGGAAATGGCGAATATGTACAAAGAAAAATAGATAGATAGGTGGGTAGATCTATACATGGGACAAGCGTATCATGAAATCTATTCGTTGGTTACCAAGAGAATGGTCAAAAACGGAAGAGAATGAATGCAGCAAACTTGAACAACTCAGTTTTGGAGAACTTCTCCAAGATTCGAACGTACACGAGAGATATCATATCAAAAAAAAAAAGAAAGAAACTTCAAGACATCAAATGCGGTTAAGAATCTCGAAGGAAGTAAAAGTTAAGTGCGATCATTTGCCAGAAACCCGCTCTTAACTTCCCACTGTGACAACCCACTTTTATTCAAGACCGATGTAGGCCAAAGATGGTTCTGAAAAGGGAAAAAAAAGAAAGACTTTAGAATCTTAGAATCTTGAAGAGAATTGTTGCGGTACTGGTAAGAAATTTCAGTCGGCTCTGACCAAGGATATTCCTGTCTAACGAAGTGGAGGAGGAGGAGGAAGAAGAGGAGATGAGGATAAGAAGAGTAAGAAAATGGTAATACACCAGAGAAGAAGATACGTTAAATTTCATCATATTCAGACCATAGACAATGGTAGCGAAGTCTGGAAACATCACGAAAGAAATAATCATATATATATATATATATATATATATATATATATATATATATATATATATATATATATAATTTCTTCGTTCCTTATATCTTTTTCATTATATCAGCTAAAGACGTGAGTCCGAGTTCAGAGCATCGTATTTCAGTATCTTTAGAGACATTATCCATACCGTCTCGTATCCTATACACAAAAACTGGCATTAATACACTCCGAAGCGAAATCTAGTCCAGATGGGCAATCTTGATGAGAGCTTTTTAGTTCTTAAACCATTTTGACGACGTCAAGACGAACAAGCGCTTTTCAGTTAACATGAAACTGAGGAAGAAATACGTTAGACAAGATTAAAGAAGTCCCCTTATCTCGTAAGCGTAGTGGATGAATGGATCACGATGAGCTAGTAATAAACCTGTTGTAAGTGCTAACAGTATACAAAATCTTAAACAAAATCCTTACCCACACGGTCCAAATGGGAAATTACAATGAACTGATTGCAAATAATTCATGATATGCAAAGAACACTAGAGGGATTATTTCTTTTGATAACCATAAGCTCTTGCTTTCCTGTTTCGAGAAGAGAAAACGTAAGGACTCGCGAAATATTCAAAGAAAAGCAAGGGGGAAAAAAAAGGGTAGAAAGTACGTGTTATTTTTGGGGATTTGCTTAGCTATTAAGTTCTTTCCTTCCTGTTTAGAGAAAAGAAAACGAGAGGACTTTCTTAACATTCAAAGAAAAGCAAAATCACTGAAAACATTTTAAAAAAGTTGTAGAAAGTGCGTGTTATTTTCTGCAAACTAATCTGTAGGAGAGAGAGAGAGAGAGAGAGAGAGAGAGAGAGAATCAAAGTGAGAGGTTGTATTTCAAATAAAACAGTCAAAGCAATATGGAAGGGTCGGATTGTGCCACCTTTGTTAAACGTTTGAGCAACGTTTCCCACCTGCAGAAAACGGGGTGCTGATGGCCAGTACTGCCACTTTGATATTTTATTTCGCCCAACTTTTTTAACCTTGAATCCCCCAGGCATTTTTTGCCTCTTCTTCCGTTCTCTCTCTCTCTCTCTCTCTCTCTCTCTCTCTCTCTCTCTCTCGTGTACGAGTGTACAGCCCTATGACTGACTTCCCCACTATAACATATTTGTCTCTCTAACATTTGTACGCTATTAGAATTGTCTTTCTATAGCGTTTTCTCACGCAGCCTTCCGCAGTGTCTACCACTCTCTCTCTCTCTCTCTCTCTCTCTCTCGATAATAACTTTAAGTGAATCAAATGAAGCAATTTTTCGAAGGAAACAATATTGTCCAATTTCTCTTACCCCGCCATCCCTCTTTTCGTTTCGAAGCGTCTCGCACACCAGGACGAACCGAGCCGAACCTCACAGACGTTCCGGATTATTCCCATCCCCCCCCACACAAATTCCCCCGCCATTCCTCTCCGGCAAACACTCTCACTACATCCCATTCTCTGGACCATTATCGGACTCCCGGATTCCCATCTTTCCCAGAAAGCTGTCATTTCCCCCAACTTCAACCCACCGGAACAATCCCAAAGCTTCCAGTTGTTCCCTCTCGCTCTTTATTTCCTCTTCCCCCGAAGATTTTCACTTTCCTCCCCACATCCCGATTCCTCAACATTTCCACACACACTCTCTCCTCCCCCCCCCTCTCTCTCTCTCTCTCTCTCTCTCTCTCTCTCTCTCTCTCTCTCTCTCTCTCTCTCTCTCTCTCTCTCTAAAAACAGAGGGATATTTTTCCTCCTTCTTCCCAGGACTTTCTCTCTTACTCGTTTTCACATCTAAGCAGAGCCACCTACTTAGCTTCTTGCATTTTTTTTTTTTTTTGTCTTTCTTACAAACTCTTGTGTATTTGTTGTTACTTGCCAAACTTCCTCAAGTCTCATGTTTTCGCTTTGCCTGAGGAGTTCTTTCGTTCTTAAGTCTTTCCAGTTGGCCGTAAGACCACACTCTTCGCATACCCCTTTGTGGCGTCACAATGATTACCCATATTATATATATCTCCACACATATGAGGGCATTGCACGGGTGTGAGGTCATTCTATGGGACAATTGGAGAATAATACCCATCTTATCTACACTTTCACTCATGTGAAGGTATTCCATGGGACAAGAAGACAACGATGATTTCAGTATACCCTATTTGTCCATGTGAGGACATTACATTGGACGAGTGTGAGAGAATGATGATGCCAATAAACCCTATATTTCCACCCATGTGAGGGCATTGCATGGGTGATGAGGGATATATATCCACCGGTAAAAGCACATTGCATGGGACGATGAGGCAACGATAATGCCAATGTACCCTATATTTCCACCCATGTGCGGAGGGAAAATCATGAGCCATCGCAGAAATAACCCCAGAGACAAGAGGAATTGGTCCATGAATGAATGATACTGTCCAAGGCAAAGGGACAAAAGATAGAACACGAGGGTTACACATCATCTCTCCGAAATCCTTTTAGGAGATAAAAATCTTCGCGAAAAGAAGAGTTATGTGTTTAGCGTAGTTTGCCAGGGTGGTGTGTGTGTGTGTGTGTGTAGCACGGCGCCCGAGGATTTAAGTCAAGCCAGGTATTTTTCGTTCGAAGGTGTTTTGAATATGCGAGGTTGATGAATAGGTGAAAATGTGGACTGTTGGAGGCTTAAGAATTTACAGTCTTGTGTTTTACAGAAACCTGTTCCAAATAAGATATTTGTCGAACGTATTTGTAAAAAAATGTTACGATATTCATTTTTGTGTAATATGAAACATTTCTTGTATACCTAAAGAATATCGGAGCAATATCTGGTATGATAATCCTGAATGAACATAGGTAAAGTGGCTAAGGCAGTCGAAAGTAATCTTTTAAAGCTTTTATAAGTATGGCAATGATGATGTCTGACAGATATTCGTACAGTATGAATATTCAAGACATATACAGCTCGTATGAATACTTGGCAGTTGTTTGGCATATTGGTACAATCTTAGATTTGGGCCAAATGATATTATTCTCAAAATAGGATAATCTGGGAGAATAACATTATAGTAGTAATAAAATTAGTTCTATCAGAATGAAAAAAAAAATCTGTTCTAATTACAACTGTAAATCAAAATGAAACTAAAAAATTTTTTTTGGGTTCATAAAAAAGATAAAAAAAACGATACACGCACAAAAAAAAGATATTAACTTGTTTTTCAACCAGTTGTCGTGTCTTTTTTTTTTTTTAAAAAAAAAAGAAGACAGAATAAAATATATTTTGCAACTGAAGTTCAGAAACATTCGAACATTTTCTTTCGAGAGAGAGAGACGTGTAAAGCTGTAAACCCTTTCAGTGACGGAGACAATACTACTGTTTTCTTTTTATCTATTTACTTTTAGAGAGACGAACAAAAGGGAATAGGTTTTCTTTTTTATTTTTTTTTATTTGGTTTCTCTGGCTCTCGTGCATTTCATGCTTTATCGTTTTTTTTTATTTTTTGTCGATGCCTTTTTTTTTTCTTTTTTTTTGACTTACGATGCCTCAGATCATTTTTTTTTTTTTTTTTTTTAGGTGTCGTTCAATACAGATCCCTTTAGTAAACTCGAGTGTCTGGGGATGAATAGCAGAGAAGGTGGTGTAATGAGACGACATACGTCTCGTTACTTATGATTACAAGGTAAGGGGCAAGTAGACGTTGATGATGATATCTGAAGCGTGAGTTCTGAGAGAGAGAGAGAGAGAGAGAGAGAGAGAGAGAGAGAGAGAGAGAGAGAGAGAGAGAGAGAGAGAGAGATTTTGTATCGAATAGACAGAAATCCTTCGGAAAAGAGGCACGTCAACGGACGCCGATGAATGATAATCGAAAAGTGGAGGGGAAAAAAAATTGGTAAATATGTCCATATTTACTTTTAGAGTACTCGTGTCAGGGAACGAAGAGCGAGAGCCGTGGGGTTGTGGGCACATCTCGAAAGCAGTACGCAAGCAAGCAGGCAAACACAGAGAGCCACGCCAGTGTGACCTGAAACACCTTCTCGTTTTGCATCGTTTATCTTTCGTGGCAGAGCTTTATTACCCTCACGCGTTGCTCTTAAATATTCATGAGATTAGATTTATTGGAATATCACGAAAAGGGGGAAGTGGGGGGGGAGGGGTGATAAGTTAATTTCTACGTATATAGTTCATCATGCATTGACATTAATCATCAGTTTCATGCACCCGAACTCGGTTAATATCCTGATACTCGTGAAAAATGGAAATAAATGATTAAAAGTTCTTATTAGTATCAAAGGGAAAAGAATCTGTTGAGAAAATCTATTGCAGACGCAAGAGGATTGATGGAGATTTTTTTTTTTTTTTTCGCGTCGCGTGAAATCCTTCGTCCTACGACAAACTTGTTGGGCAAACTCCATCTTTCGTCATGTTGATGAAAAAGGGGCAACTTTTCAAATCAAAGCCTTCCTTTGTGCATTTAGGTCAGCGCATTAGATTTGATAATTCAGTCTCATTATTCAAAATCTTAATCGTAGAAGTACACACTAAGAATATAACAAATGAATAAGTGCTAAATGACTTAATGATAGTTTATATTATGAAAAGTTTGTTGTCAAAAGGTACACAGAGTAAAAAATGAGATCTTTACACCAGTGAACGACAGATCTCGGAATGATCACCCATTAGCTTTAAAAGGTTAGTATGCTCCCAGATTTTTTCGCCCTTGTGTCATACCATGTCGGTCTGAGAGTGTAAAGATCATTTTTATGCTGTGTGTATAATGAGTCAATAAGTTGCTCTACTTCGTCACAACACATCGTGGTGGAAATCAAGAGAGCAGGTCACACATCAACCTCGTCTCCATAGCCTTGAGATAGATACTAGGACCAGAGCCTATTTTTCTGTAGGATGCCCGCCCATTAGCGTATTTGACTAAGATCTACTGCTCCTGCAGGAGATGTATGGGAGCTATGAAACGCATCTTCGTGCAATCTCATACACAAACACCAAGGAAGAGAGGGTTGATCAATGCCTCCTATTAGCATGTATGACTTAACGTATGTCGGTATTAACGATAAATGAAAAAAGATCCTCATCAGGAATTATGAAGGCCAATGGAAGATCCACCCATGGAGGGGTAAATTGGAGTTTCCTGAAGAAGAAAAAATGCTAGGATGATAATTGAAGAGCAATAGGAGACCTGAACCAGCGGAATGAAGTGCATTGGAAAACCTAAACCAGGAAAATTAAAGTGGCCTGGAAAAAGAAACCTAAACCAGGAAAACTGAAGTGCACAGGAAAATTTAAACCAGGGAAATTAAACTGTACTGGATAACCTAAACCAGGAAAACTAATGTGCACTGGAAAATCTAAACCAGGAAATTTGAGGTGCAATGGAAAGCCTAAACCAGGAAAACCGATATACACTAGAAAACCCATAATAAACCAGGTAAACTGTAAAGTATAGCAAAGGAAACAATTCTTGGTAAACTGGAATGCATCGAAAACTCCCATGAGAGGAAACTGCGATCGAGCATTTCCCTACAGTGCATGGGGCAGACATCTTAAAAGTCTATTTCAAGGATGTCTTAACCAAGCCTGTGATAAATGAGGTCAAAACTTCGTCATCGAAGCGGTTGATATATATACATGACATGAGGTCGCTCGCTCTTGTGATACAACGAAGCGAATGGAGATTTGAGAGGTTATCAACAACGAGGGGGGGGGGGATATGTAGTCTAATACCATCATCTCTCGTCATTTGTGTCGCTAGATTTAACCTTCAGTGAGAGAGGCGTTTACACACTGGTTGTCGTCTGCTGGACGATAGCCAAGCGAGTTAATGTACGGAGATGGGTTAACCAAACTCATTTGTTTTACGTATGGGTCGTCCCAGTTCGGAATGTGGGTATTAATGTGGGTATTCTTTTTCATCCTGGGTTTCTTTCCTCTTTTTTTTTTTCATAGTACTTACACTCCAAAGCCATTTCCTTCATTCCCGAGCCTCTCTGACCTTACAGGCTCGTGAATTATATATTATACCTTCATCCCATCTTTCCGTCTTCGCTCACTTCCATCTTTTTATTCTCTTCAGTTCCACCATCTTTCTGTCTGTCTGTCTCTGTCTGTCTCTCTCTCTCTCTCTCTCTCTTCTAAGACAATCCGTTTCCTCTCTGTCTCTGCACTCTCCTCCCTTGCCTTCCTCCTCCGTGATTCTTTCCTTACCTCAATCCATTTCATCCTCTCGTCCTCCTCTCTCTCTCAGCTTCCATGAGGCGTAGTTCAGGAGAGGGGGGGGGGGGGACGCTGTTAGGGTAGAGGATGGATGACGGTGGCAAGAGGGAGGGATAGGATGGATGGAACTACGGGTGATAGAGTAATGGGGTGGTTAGGGGAAAGATGAACGGGACGGACGCATGGGGCTGGTGAGAGGAGACTGGGTGACCCAGAGGTGTTAAAAGATAACCCGGATCTATAGATGTACAGAAAGATAACTTCGGTTATATATGGATACTCCTCCCTTATCACTGATGGTACGGGCTCTCTCTCTCTCTCTCTCTCTCTCTCTCTCTCTCTCTCTCTCTCTCTCTCTCTCTCTCTCTCTCTCTCTCTCTCTCAGTCTTTAAAGTGTTTTCGTGTTCCAGTATCTGAGATCAAGTTGGAAAGATTCGATTCCCGAAGGATGCCATAGACCTACACGATTAAAACATACGAATGTTATGGATGACACACAATACTTCCATGTACTATGATGATATAGTCTTCCTAAGTCGCCATATCCTCAAGTGATCGTCTTCTATAGATCACTTACCAGCAACTCTCTTCCCTGTGAGGCCAAAGTCCCACGAGACAAAGAACTTTTTTATGTACCATTACTCCCTCCTTTTGACCACCCTTCCTTCCGCCCCCCCTCCACATCCCCCCCTTAGTGTTAACCACGGCGTCTGGTTATATGGCAGAACGGTAAAGTGATAACAATCTTTCTCTTGTGTCACGGTGGAAAAAGGAAAAAAAAAAAAGTGAGATCGCGTCTTCTCTCGTCTCTATTGTTACTAGAGGTTTATGTTGCCATAGCCTGGCTTGTGTTCTCGTATTTCCTGTTCCATTGTCTGGCAGCTGGTGTTCCGCTGGGCTGTCCATTATTGCTGCTATGGTATATTGGCTCTGTGTCCTTCCGATATGGTCTCCGAAGGGAGGGGATTGGAGGGTCGTTGTCACAGCCACTGCCGCTTCTGACGTCCACAGGAGCTTTGTTCGATCTGCATCCAGCCATCTTATCTCGAGAAGTAATGATAATAATAATGAAAATGATGTGTGATCGTGGATGTGGTGAGCAAACGTAGTAATGGCGGTGTATGTTTGAGAGAGAGAGAGAGAGAGAGAGAGAGAGAGAGAGAGAGAGAGAGAGAGAGAGAGAGAGAGAGAGAGAGAGAGTACCTATGTTCGACCTCCGCATATGCACTGACCTCATCCATCGGAGTTCCAGCAGACGCATTTATATAGGTTTAATGTTCCTTCTTGAAGTATATACGAGTGCGTCCTGACACACACGTACGTACCCAAACTCTGGAAGAGAGAGGTTGAATATACATTCTTCTGCGTAGAAATATCATAGCAATATGTCCTATACTGGACTATATTGTTGTACATTAAACTCTATTTCATGAGAAGTCTTGTTATACTTAAAAAAAATGCTTATAGATTAGCAATTAGGCTTAGAAAATATAAGAAACTGATCCAGAATGATTTTTTTTCTCTGTAAATTCTCCGAAATATGCATAGGAACATGGAAGGGAGTGGGGTTGAAGGTGCTCTCGGGGTAGAGTGAATTGGAATGATGTGGTATACAGGGGGCGACGCGCTGTCACTGGACGGAACCTGGTCATGTGAATCGGCTTATGAAAACCATAAAAACGTCTGTGGGGGGCCTGTCTGTGGGTAAGGAGCTATGATTTCGGTGCATTGCACATAACAGCTAGAAAAATGGATGTAAACCAATACGGCCTTTCTTCATCTGTTCATGGCGCTACCTCGCTAAAGCGGGAAACGTCAAAAATGTATGAAAGTGTTTACATTAAAGTGTTTGTGTGTGAAACGTACAAACGTAGCGAGAGTACCTAAGACGCAAGTAAATCACCAAGGAAGCGGAGAAAGCGTTTTGTCAAGTGGTTTCGTATTACTACATCGTCAGAATATGATATACCAGCCACCACTGGGCGGGGCCGGCAAATGAATTAAGAAACAGGTGACCTGTGCCCTAATCCCTTCACCTGTTTCGTAATTCATTGTGTCGGCCCCGCCCAGTGGTGGTTGCTATATTCTGGTTCTGAATCGTTGTAATCAGTCCTGAAGACGTAATATATATATATATATATATATATATATATATATATATATATATATATATATATATATATATATATATATATGTGTGTGTGTGTGTGTGTGTGTGTGTGTGTGTGTGTGTGTGTATCTAAATACATTTTCTATGTCATTTAAGTAAATGTGATCATTCGGGTGATTTTTCCATATAGCTAGTGAGAGCAGGTGTTCCTAACGGACCCATATATACCATCTGGACCTAAAGTCAGCACATTTTGTCTTCCAGGAGCACTGTAATGCTCCCTACTCCATCTTGTCTACAGTAGTCTTTTTTTTTTTTTTTTTTTTTTTTTTTTTTTACAGTGACGCTTGTTTACAAATGGCGTCTTAGATACGCTTCTTCCTTGTATATCAACTGGTTGTTCTATATCTCATTCTCGTATCTCCACTGCGATCCTTACACGAAAGTGCACTTGGGAACTTATCGTGTTTCATTTTCCTGTGGACTTATTGTATATATATATATATATATATATATATATATATATATATATATATATATATATATATATATATATATATATATACACACACATACAAGTTCACAATTAGCAAATGTACGTAACATGTAGGTAAAACCACAAGGAACTGGAAAATAGAAAGTGTCAAGCAGGGTCATATATATATTCACATCGCCAGGACTGAGTACGGATGGAGAGAACCACAATATAATACAACAGCCGCCACTGGGCGGGGTCCGGCAAATGAATATAGAAACAGGTTAATGGATTTGGGCGCAGGTCACCCACAGTGACCTCAACAGTAGAGTAGTTGTGAATATATGAAGAGAGGCATTCAATACTGTAGCATTCATCACAGTAAACTGAAACTTGGTGTTCTCATCAATGATGCGTAGAGTATTTGGCATATGTAGTCCAGAATTCGTCGATTTTTATGAAGTCGGCAATATCCATGACACTGGTTATATAAATCACAGTTCCCCCCAAAAAAAAATGTTTCCTTGATTCAGCTTGTCGTATTGCTGGAATGTCTATTTACCATGTTTATCCAAAAGAACTATTTTCTTTTTTTTTTTTTTTTTTTAGGTATTACCGTATTTTGAGAACCTGCTTAATGCTAAGAAAAAAAAAAAAAAATCGGTAAGGGAAAATGGCTTCTCAGAATCTTTGTAACTTCTCAGATGGGTTGTGTGTACAAAATCCCCTATAAAGAGTGTGATCAGTTTTACACTGGTCAAAGTATTATGGCTCTTAGCATCGGATTTGAGCAGCATGAATTGAGTGTTTGTTAGGTTCAAGAACCCAGTGCTATATTCTGGTCATCTATGTGACTGGAGCAGTGTTAAGGTTATCAAATACGATAACTCAGTGATAGATAGAAACACTGGTGAATCGTCGATTATTAAATATAGATATATGAATCTAATCAAACTGCTCGTCTACACAACTTAGTTAACTTTGCAAGTGAAAGAAAATTAAATGTTTCCAGCTCATGGGTTAATCTGAACTTGCAACTTGAGAGAGGTGAAGTCGTCGAGGGTGACCTGTGCCTTAAGCCCTTCACCTGTTTCTTAATTCATTTGCCGGCCCCGCCCAGTGGTGGCTTGTGCATTATATATATATATATATATATATATATATATATATATATATATATATATATATATATATATATATATATATATATAATTTCATCTGTTATGTTGACTCTCATGATATATATGCAAGCGGAAATGAGAGCACGTGTGTACAGTGCTCCAGCGAGGGGTGTATATATATACCTCTACAATGGTAGTCTTGACCACTAACAGAGCCAAGGTCATGTAATGTTCTGAGGTTCGTTGTTGCTGAGAAATAATCATTTTGAACTGAACAGTCATTAACATAACGTCAATCCTTTCATCTCCTCTTCTGCCTTGAAAACGAAATATAATTTTTCTTTCATAATTATATTTTTTTTTCTTAAATGTATTGTCTTTTGGGCTGTTTGTCTCGTTCTCTGGCGTTCGTGGGACCTCCTGTTGACGCAATGTTCCTCAGCCACTTCGAGTTATGTTCAAATTGTTTGAAAAATCTTCCTCTCATTTTTACTTGGGCCTCCTGTTTTGTACATTTTATCTTTTAGCCGAATTCTATCTAATTTCTTGGTCCAATTATTTACCTGCACTTCATTTCAACTCGCGCATCTTCATTTTTCTCTTCAAGTTCGTCATCTCTATAACGAGTTCTCTGAAGTGAGTGGCTGTAGGTGCAGGGACGTGGGTATCTTCACATTTTTCTCTTCAACTTTGTCATCTCCGTAACGAGTTCTCTGAAATGACTGGCTGTAGGTGCAGGGAGGGACGTGTGTGTGTGTGTGTGTGTGTGTGTGTGTGTGTGTGTGTGTGTGTGTGTGTGTGGGAAGTGACAAATTTTCTGATGATAATGTCAGGAACCTATGGCGTCATAAGGAATGAGGGAATAATACCGGTAAGTAGGAGATAATTTGTAATATAATTCTTTCCTTCTTTACTTCCATTCCATAATCGTTTTCCTCGCTAAAGGATTAAGGGGGACACAAACCCTTTTGATGCAGTAGGATGCTGATCATCGGTATGTTCCTGTGTAAAGAGATGTGATACTATTTGTCACCCAAGTTGAAATCTGTCTTTGACATGTTCCTGTCGCAGCCACTGTGAGGAATGACGAGGCTTAAGGAAGGTACCTTCATCACGAAGGGAAAGAAAAAAATGAAATTGAAAATCAAGTGTATTCATGATGCCTGATTAATATAATCAAATCAAATGACGAACCGAGATATTCTATTTCATATACTATCTTTCCAAGATATCGATGTTTCTGACGACTGTCACAGCCACTTCGTTGCGGTAAGGTTTCCTTAGCTAATAGCTAGGAGGAGGAGGGGGAGCAGGAACGGGAAGAAGGAGGGGGCAGGAGGAGGAAGAAAAGCAGTAGCAGCAACAGAAGTAGCTGTGAGCAGGAGTAGGGTTAGTACTCTACGTTCCCAGGAATGAAAACCCTTGAAAAGATAAAGAAATATCCCTGGAAATATGATCCCCAACCTTACCATAGGATTCCCTATTGTTCAACGTGGCATCCAATACCATTCTTCAACCTCTGTTTTGCCTCGTCTTATGTCTCTACAATCTACATTTACAAGTCCGATTTTGACCTATTTTTCATCACTTACTCTCCCAAGAAGCAATTTCCATTTACTTTCTTTCTTCCCGTCTTTGTATCACAACTGACATCTTCTGGTATTAAATAAAGAAAACAATATAATATATATATATATACATATATATATATATATATATATATATATATATATATATATATATATATATATATATATATATATATATATAATTTGTGGAAGGCGAGAGCAAAAATGGGTATGTTTGAAGGAACAGTGGTTCCAACAATGTTATATGGTTGCGAGGCGTGGGCTATAGACAGGGTTGTGGGGAGGAGGGTAGATGTGTTGGAAATGAGATGTTTGAGGACAGTATGTGGTGTGAGGTGGTTTGATCGAGTAAGTAATAATAGGGTAAGAAAGATGTGTGGTAATAAAAAGTGTGGTTGAGAGCAGAAAATGGTGTATTGAAATGGTTTGGTCACATGGAGAGAATGAGTGAGGAAAGATTGACAAAGAGGATATATGTGTCAGAGGTGGTGGGAACGAGAAGTGGGAGACCAAATTGGAGGTGGAAGGACGAAGTGAAAAAGATTTTGAGTGATCGGGGCCTGAACATGCAGGTGGGTGAAAGGCGTGCAAGGAATAGGGTGAATTGGAACGATGTGGCATACCGGAGTCGACGTGCTGTCATTGGATTGAACCAGATCATGTGAAGAGCCTGGGGTAAGCCATGGAAAGTTTTGTGGGGCCTGGATGTGGAAAGGGAGCTGTGGTTTCGGTGCATTACACATGACTACTAGAGACGGAGTGTGAACGAATATGGCCTTTATTATCTTTTCCTTTGTCTTTTCATGTGTGGCGGGGTGGCAGCGAGAATGGATGAAGGCAGCATGTGTGAATAAGTACATGTGTACATATGTATATATCTGTGTATGTATATGTATGTATACGTTGAAATGTATAGGTATGTGTATGTGCGTCTGTGGGCGTTTATGTATATACATGTGTATGTGGTTAGTTTGGGCCATTCTTTCGTCTGTTTCCATGCGCTATCTCGCTAACGCAGAAGACAGCAATAAAGTATAATATATATATATATATATATATATATATATATATATATATATATATATATATATATATATATATATATATATATCGCCAGCACAAACTCGCAATCAATGAAGGTGCCACAATAACCATGTCACTTTAATTTGATTCCCAAACGCATATCATCATGACTAGATTCACTTAACCAACTAACCTGGGCGAAATGGAGTAAAAATAGGAGCTAATGAAGTTAAGCGTCTGTCACAGTGAAACGAACCACCATGAAATCCTGTGTGTGTGTGTGTGTGTGTGTAACGCTGGCGTTGTTAAAAGGTTCTAATTCCCTGAATGGACGTAAAATACCATCGCCAGTAGCCCACTAATTTCGGCGTTGGGATACAATCGCTGATAACCCAGTGGACAGAACGGGCATATTTGATAGACGTAATAAACTCGCCTAAAGTAATTTCCACTTGCATTTTCCTTTCATGTTCGAGTTCAAAATGTTAGATTAGTGGGAACATGGTCTTTTCAAACCCTGGTTGCGCTTCGCTGGAACGGCTGGATGCGTTTGATGAAAGAATGATAGAGAGTGAATTTGCTGAAAGAAATGGAAAATAATTACGATCAGGAATTGACAGGTGCATAATCACAACCAGAGTAAGGAGTAGTGTTCAAAGCGCGCTTAACAGTCTCTCTCTCTCTCTCTCTCTCTCTCTCTCTCTCTCTCTCTCGCTTCCCAGCCGACGATAGTTTTGCTTCTCTCTATCTGTTCTACAGGTATCATTTCAACCACTGCTATCGTAAGCTGTTTCCGTGATATGATCCTTTCAACCACTGCTATCGTGAGCTATCGGCGTGATATCCTATGTACTATTGCTATAAGATCTCTTCTAGATCGGTGGTTTGTTTTTATTGTTTGTAAGATGTTCATCAGTGCAGAGATCTATAATGCTCGTCTTTCCAGCTTGAAAGATGAGAGGAACCTTGTATTCTGGAGTCGACCAGAACGCGAATGCGAATGGCTGATTTTCCCTCTAACTTTTGTGTTGCAGCCAACCACACGGAGATGGACCGCTATAATTGCTCCTCCTTGCATATCAAAGCTGTGACATTCTCCTCCTCCTCCTCCTCCTCATGTCTTCTGTTTTATGAGAGAGAGTAAATAAATCAAAGACCAGAAAGCTATGAAAAAAGGAACATTAATGATAAATGATAAGACAGAAGACATTTGTACACGTTAGGGTATTCTTATGGTGACATCAACAGCTCCATCGCATCTTTACTTTCTGTCCTTTTTGTAATGTGTGTGTCTGTCCATATCATCCTCATCCCTCCGACTACAATCATCCAGCATTTCCGTCGTTCGGATAACGCATGATCATTTCGAGGTCTTTACTCATCACATAATATCAAGAAAAAAATGGTCTAATCACTGAAGTTGATCAAGCTGTTAAAGTTATTTTTATGTCATTCAGAAGGATCAACCTTAGAACAATACTGGAACCACTGACAGTACACCTTCTGACAACCTTATGCTACGTTGTAAACTTTATATATATATATATATATATATATATATATATATATATATATATATATATATATATATATATATATATATATATATTTCTGGAGGAGGAGCTTAAAGAATATAGATCTTTAAAAAAACAAAAGGCAGCATAGACAAAGTGAGTGAGGATTACGTTAATTACGGGTGTACGACGAATGAAGCATGAACGAAGGCACGTGTGTTTGAGAGGAAGGAAGAAGAGATAGAAGGAAACTAGAAAATCCTCTCCCCAGGGTCCAAACTACGCTATAATTTTCCAATAGTTTGGCCTGTACCAGAGAGAGGAAAAGAATGTTTTAATTAAGTCGATTGCAGAAGTAAAACGAATGCTATCAAATGACAGCATTTGGCGTTATTAATGCCTTTAATTACTCCTTAGATTCATTATAATAAAATTAGTATGGTAATTACTCGACTAATTACACGAATTTTTGGGTTTCGTCCACAGATTCGTATTCAGCATACCTAAAAGCATCTCTCCTGAAATTCTCATGAAAATCCATTTTTTTTGAAAAAAAAAAAAATCAAGAAAAATCCAAGGCCTTACAAAATATTTTGCTCAGATTTTCAACTTCTTCAGATTTTAATGAAAATCTGGGTATAGACGTTATTTTACATGCTGATTAAGTATTTCGAGTCAAATGACAGAATTTCGCATTATTAATGCCTTTAATTACTTCTTAGATTCATTATAATAAAATTAGTATGCTAATTACTCGACTAATTACACGAATTTTTGGGTTTTGAACTCATATTCGTACTGAGCATACTTAAAAGCATCTATCCTAAAATCTTAAAATCCATTTTTTGAAAAAAAAATCAAGAAAAATCCAAGGCTATATATAGCCTTGCAAAATATTTTGCTCAGATTTTCAACTTCTCCAGATCTTAATGAAAATCTGAGTATAGATGTTATTTTACATGCCGATTAAGGATTTCGAGTCAAATAACAGAATTTCGCATTATAAATGCCTTTAATTACTCCTAAGATTAATCATAATAAAATTAGTATGCTAATTACTCGGCTAATTACACGAATATTTGGGTTTTGACCACAGATTCGTATTCAACATACCGAAAAGCATCTATCCTGAAATTCTCAAGAAAATCCATTTTATAAAAAAAAAATCAAGAAAAATATATTGCTCAGATTTTCAATTTCAGATTTTAATGAAAACCTGGGTATAGATGATGCTTTACATGCTGACTAAGTATTTCGAGTCAAATGACAGAATTTCGCATTATTAATGCCTTTAATTACCCCTTAGATTAATTATGAAATCAGTATGCTAATTACTCGACTAATTACACGAATTTTTAGGTTTTGACCACAGGTTCGTGTTCAGCATACCTAAAAGCATCTATCCTGAAATTCTCAAGGAAATCCATTTCTTGAAATAAATCAATAATGAAAATCTGGGAATAGATGTTATTTTACATGCTGATTAAGGATTTCGAGTTAAATGACAGAATTTCGCATTATTAATGCCTTTAAATACCTCTTAGATCATAATAAAATCAGTCAGCATTGCTAATTACTCGACTAATTACACGAATTTTTAGGTTTTGACCACAGATTCGTATTCAGCATACCTAAAGGCATCTATACTGAAATTTTCAAGAAAATCCATTTTTTGAAAAAAAAAATCAAGAAAAATCCTATGCTATAGCCTTACAAAATATTTTGCTCAGATTCTCAACTTCAAATTTTAATGAAAATCAGTGTATAGATAATATTCTATATGGTATTTAAGTATTTGGAGTCAAAAGACTGTAATTCATTATATTAATCGGTTAATTAGCACCTGGATTAATTATGAAATTTAAATGCTAATTACTCCACTAATTATACGACTTATAAGATTTTGACCACTGATTCGTATTCAGCATACATAAAAGTATCTATGCTAAAAATCTCAAGAAAATATATTTTTTCAAAAAAATCAAGAAAAATACTAGGATTTTCTTTCCTCAGATTTTCAACTTGCTCAGATTTTAATGAAAATCTGTGTATAGATGTTATGTGGTATTTAAGTATTTGGAGTCAAAAGACTGTAATTCATAATATTAACCGTTTCATTAGCACCTGTAGTAATTATGATAGAATATAAATGCCAATTACTCGACACATTATACGTACCTTTAGATTTTGACCACAGATTTATATTCAGCCTACATAAAAGTATCTATGCTAAAAATTTCAACAAAATCTATTTTTTGAAAAATCAAGAAAAAATATAGCCTTGTATTTTTTTTTGTTCAGATTCTCAACTTCCTCAGATTGTAATTAAAATCTGTGTTTAGATGTTATTTTATATGGTATTTAAGTTATTGGAGTCAAAAGACTGTAATTCATAATATTAACCGTTTAATTAGCACCTGGACTAATTATGATAAAATTTAAATGGCGATTACTCGAGTAATTATACGAATTTTTAGATTTTGAGAAAAAAATTGTATTCAGCATACATAAAACTATCTATGCTGAAAATCTCAAGAAAATCTATTCTCTCAAAAAATAAAGAAAATTCCAAGGCTGTATATAGCCTTGGATCTTTTTTTTTTTTGCTCAGATTTTTAACTTCCTCAGATTTTAATGAAAAAATGTGTATATATGTTATCTTGTATGGTATTTAAGTATTTGGAGTCAAAAGACTAATTCACAACATTAACCGCTTAATTAGCAACTGGACTAATTATGAAGAAATTCAAATGCTAATTACTCGATTAATTATACGAACTTTTAGATTTTGAGAAAAGATATGTATTCAGCATACATAAAACTATCTATGCTGAAAATTAAAAAAAAAAATCTTTCAAAAAAATAAAGAAAATCCAAGGCTATATATAGCCTTGGATTTTCTTGCTCAGATTTTTCACTTCCTCAGATTTTAATGAAAATCTGTGTATAGATGTTATTTTATATGGTGTTTAAGTATTTGGAGTCAAAAGACTGTAATTCATAACATTAACCGTTAAATTAGCACCTGGACTAATTATGATAAAATTTAAATGCTAATTATTTGACTAATTATACGAATTTTTAGATTTTGACCACAGATTCGTATTCAGCATACAAAAAAGTATTTTTGCTTAAAATTTCAAGAAAATCTATTTTTTCAAAAAAAAATCAAGAAAAATCCAAGGCTATAGCCTTGCATTTTTTTTCCACAGATTTTTAACTTCCTCAGATTTAAATGAAAATCTGTGTATAGATGTTATTTTATATGGTATTTAAGTATTTGGAGTCAAAAGACTGTTATTCATAATATTAACCGTTTAATTAGCACGTGGACTAATCATGATAAAATTTAAATGCTAATTATTCGACTAATTATACGAATTTTTAAATTTTGAAGACAGATTCGTATTCAGCATATATAAAAGTATCTGTTCTTAAAAATTTAAGAAAATCTAAATTTTCAAAAAAATAAAAAAAATCCAAGACTATTATAATACCCTTGCATTGTTTTTCTCATATTTCTAACTTCCTTAGATTTTAATGAAAATCTGTGTATAGATGTTATTTTATATAGTATTTAAGTATTTGGTGTCAAAAGACTGTAATTCATACACTTAACCGTTTAATTACCACCTGGAGTAATTATGATAAAATTTAATTGCTAATTACTCGACTAATTATACGAATTTTTAGATTTTGACCATAGATTTGTATTCAGCATACATAAAATCTATTTTTTGATACACAAAATCTATTTTTTCAAAAAAAATCAAGAATAATCCAATTCAGGCTACAGTATAGCCTTGCTTTTTTTTTTGTTCAGATTTTTAACTTCCTCAGATTTTAATGAAAATCTGTGTATAGATGTTATTTTATATGGTATTTAAGTATTTGGAGTCAAAAGACTAGTTCATAATATTCACCGTTTAATTAGCACCAGGACTAATTATGATAAAATTTAAATGCTAATTATTCGGCTAAATATACGAATTTTTAGATTTTGACCATAGATTTGTATTTATCATACATAAAGATATATAAGCTGAAAATTTCAAGAAAATCTATTATCTTAAAAAATCAAGAAAAATCCAATGCTATAGTATAGCCTTGCATTTTTTTTTTTTTTTTGCTCAGATTATTAACTTCCTCAGATTTTGATAAAAATCTGTGTATAGATGTTATTTTATATGGTATTTAAGTATTTGGAGTCAAAAGACTGTTATTCATAACATTAAGCGTGTAATTAGCACCTGAACTAATTAAAATAAAATTTAAATGCTAATTATTTGACTAATCATACGAATTTTTAGATTTTGAAGACAAATTCTTATACACCATACATAAAAGTATCTTTGCATAAACTTTCAGGGAAATCTATTTTTTAAAAAAAATCAAGAAAAATCCAAGGCTAGGTTGCATTTTTTTTTTACTTAGATTTTTAATTTCCTCAGATTTTAAAGAAAATCTATGTATACATGTTATTTTACATGGTATTTAAGTATTTGGAGTCAAAAGACTATAATTCACAATATCAATCGTTTAATTAGCACCGGGGCAAATTATAAAATTTAAAAGCTAATTACTTGACTAATTATACGAATCTTTAGATTTTGAAGACAGATTCGTATTCAGCATACATAAAAGTATCCAAGCTTAAAATTACAAGAAAATCTATTTTTTCTAATCCATTTTTCTTTTCAGATTTTTAACTTCCTCAGATTTTAATTAAAATCTGTGTATAGATGTTATTTTATATGGCATTTAAGTATTTGGAGTCAAAAGACTGTTATTCATTTCATTAACTGTTTAATTAGCACCTGGACTAATTATGATAAAATTTAAATGCTAATTATTTGACTAATTATACGATTTTTTAGATTTTAAAGACAGATTCGTATTCAGCACACACAAAAGTATATTTGATAAAAATTTCAAGAAAATCTATTTTTTCCAAAAAATGAAGAAAAATCCTAGTCTATACCCTTGCATTTTTTTTGCTCAAATTCTTAACTTCCTCAGATTTTAAAGAAAATCTATAAATAGATGTTATTTTATATGGTATTTAAGTATTTGAATTCAAAAGACTGTTATTCATAATATTAATCGTTTAATTATCACCTGGACTAATTATAAAATTTAAAAGCTAATTATTCGACTAATTATACGAATTTTTAGGTTTTGACCACAGATTCTTATTCATCATACATAAAACTATCTATGCTAGAAATTTCAAGAAAATTTATTTTTTCAAAAATATCAAGAAAAATCCAAAAATCCATATAAAAAGCCTTGCATCTTTTTTGCTCAGATTTTTAACTTCCTCAGATTCTAATGAAAATCTGTGTATAGATATCATTCTATATGGTATTTAAGTATTTGGAGTCAAAGGACTATTATTCATAACATTAACCGTTTAATTATCACCTGATCTAATTATGATAAAATTTAAAAGCTAATTACTCGATTAACTATACGAATTTTTAGATTTTGAAGCCAGATTCGTATTCGGCATACATAAAAGTATCTATGCTGTAAATTTCAAGAAAATCTATTTTTTGTAAACAATTGAGAAAAATCCTCATATTTTTAACTTCCTCAGATTTTAATGGAAATCTGTGTATAGATGTTATTTTATATGGTATTTAAGTATTTGGAGTTAAAAGACTGTTATTCATAACATTAACCTTGAATTGCCACCTGGATTAATTATAAAATTTAAATGATAATTATTTGACTAATTATACGAATTATTAGATTTTGAAGACAGATTCTTATTCAGCATACATAAAAGTATCTTTGCTTAAAATTTCAGGAAAATCTATTTTTTCAAAAGAATCAAGAAAAATCCAAGGCTATAGGCGTGCATTTTTTTTGCTCAGATTTTTAACTTCCTCAGATTTTAATGAAAATCAGTGTATAGATGTTATTTTACATGGTATTTAAGTATTTGGAATCGAAAGACTGTAATATATATCAATCGTTTAATTAGCACCTGGACAAATTATTATAAAATTTAAAAGCTAATTATTCGATTAATTATACGAATTTTTAGATTTTGAAGACAGATTCGTATTCAGCATACATAAAAGTATCGATGCTCAAAATTTCAAGAAAATCTGTTTTTTCTAAAAAATCGAGAAAAATCCAAGGATACAGCCTTGCATTTTTTCTGCTCAGACTTTTAACTTACTCAGATTTTAATGAAAATCTCTGTATAGATGTCATTTTATATGGCATTTAAGTATTTGGAGTCAAAAGACTGTTATTCATAACATTAACCGTTTAATTATCACCTGATCTAATTATGATAAAATTTAAATGCTAATTATTTGACTAATTACACGAATTTTTAGATTTTGAAGACAGATTCTTAGTAAGTATACATTAAAGTATCGTTGCTTAAAATTTCAGGAAAATCTATATTTTCAAAAAAAAATCAAGAATAATCCTTGCATTTTTTTGCTCAGATTTTTAACTTCCTCAGATTTTAATGAAAATCTGTGTATAGATATTATTTTATATGGTATTTAAGTATTTGGAGTCAAAAGACTGTTATTCATAATATTAACCGTTTGATTAGCACCTGGACTAATCATAAAATTTAAATGCTAATTATTGGACTAATTATACGAATTTTTAGATTTTCAACACATATTCGTATTCAGCACACGTAAAACTATCTATGCTGAAAATTTCAAGAAAATTTTTTTCAAAAAAATCGAGGAAAATCCAAGGCTATATCATTGCATTTTTTCTGCTCAGATTTTTAACTTCCTCAGATTTTAATGAAAATCTGTGTATAGATGTCATTTTATATGGCATTTAAGTATTTGAAATCAAAATACTGTTATTCATAACATTAACCATTTAATTAACACCTGGACTAATTATGATAACATGTAAATGCTAATTATTTGACTAATTATACGAATGTTTAGATTTTGAAGACAGATTCTTATTCAGTATACATTAAAGTATCTTTGCTAAAAATTTCAGGAAAATCTATTTTTTCAAAAAAATCAAGAAAAATCCAAGGCTATAGCCTTGCATTTTTTTTTTGCTCAGACTTTTGACTTCCTCAGATTTTAATGAAAATCTGTGTATAGATATTATTTTATATGGTATTTAAGTATTTGGAGTTAAAAGACTGTTATTCATAATATTAATCCTTTAATTAGCACCATAATTAAGTAATCTGACAATATAAAATTAATGCTAATTATTAATTAAATTTAATTAAACAATTTTAATATAAATTCAGCTAATTCAAGAATTTTTAAATCAGAAAAATCAAGGATAGCTGCATTTTTGTCAGATTTATTCCTAATTAATGAACTGGAATCATTATAATTTAAGTATTTGATCAAGATTTTAGTACGTTAATTACACTACTAATTATAATTAAAAATCATTGAATAGATTTAATTAACATTTTAGAATAAGTTTTGTAATTTCGAATTTTAAAACAATCACCTGATTTTTGTAATTTAACTCGTTAATGAAAATCTTATAGATATTAGATTAGTTGCAAAACTGTAAACAGAAATCAGCATATGTTTCCATTTATTCTCAATTATGAATCTTAGATGTCATTATGCTTTTTTGATAAGATATCATACCGTTAATAGCACGAATAGATAATAATAATTTGTAATAATTTAATTAGAATTTTTCATCTAATGTAATCGAATTTCAAAAAAATCAGAAAATCAAGGTATAGCTGCATTTTTGCTCATTTTACTTCTAATTAGAAAATCTTGTATAGATTTTTTACATGGTATTAAGTATAGAGTCAAAGTGTTATGTAATTTAAGTTTAATTAGACCTGACATTTATAATTAATAATATCGATACTTACGAATTTAGATTGAGAGTCTATCAGCATACATAAAGTTCTATCTAAATTCAGAATTATTTTCAAAATCAGAAATCAACTTTTTGCTATTTATTCTCAGATTTAATAATTTGTAATATATTATATGGTTAGATTGGAGTCAAGATGTTATATACTATTATTAACGACTATCTAATTAATGCCAATATCGAATATACGATTTTTTTCTAATTTTAACTTCCGTTAATGAATCTGGTTAAATTAGTTGCAGTCAAATGTTCATACTCACGTATAGGACAAATTATAATTATATGATTATTATAATTATATTTATAAACATTCTTTATCTAAGTATCTTGCTTAATTCAGAAAATCTATTTTAAAAATAGAAAAATCAGCTTTTCTGCTCATTTAATTCTTTATGAATTTGTTAGATCTTATTGCATTTAGTATGGGCAAAAGACTTATCTAATACCGTTATACACCTGACTATATGAAAAATGCATTTATAACATTGATTGAGAAGTTTTATTACATAGTACTTGCTAATTGGAATTTTTTTAAAAATCAGAAAATCAGCTAACTTGCATTTTTTTCTATTTAACTTCTGATTATGAATCGTTAGATTTTTATATGGTATTATGATCAAGTTTATTCTAATATACGTTAATAGCTGCATATAATTAAATATTGTATTACATTTGATTTTGACATTCTATCTACGTAAATTTAGCTGAATTCAAGAATTTTTCAAAAAAAGAAATCAATGCATTTTTTCATTTAACTTCCTTTAGAATGGTGATGTATTTACGTATTTATATTGGAGTAAAGATCAATACCTTTAATTAGACGATATATAAATAAATGATTTTGATAATATAATTTAGATTAACTGTTGTATCCACAAGGTATAAGTGAAATTTAGAAAATTAAAAAAACAACATTTTCAAAACAATCAAGAAAAATCCAAGGCTATAGCCTTGCATTTTTTTTGCTCAGATTTTTAACTTCCTCAGATTTTAATGAAAATCAGTCTATAGTTGGTATTTTACATGGTATTTCAGTATTTGGAATCAAAAGACTGTAATATATAATATCAATCGTTTAATTAGCACCTGGACAAATTATTATAAAATTTAATAGCTAATTACTCGATTAATTATACGAATTTTTAGATTTTGAAGACAGATTCGTATTCACCATGCATAAAAGTATCGATGCTGAAAATTTCAAGAAAATGTTTTTCTAAAAAGTCGAGAAAAATCCAAGGCTATAGCCTTGCATTTTTTCCGCTCAGATTTTTAACTTCCTCAGATTTTAATGAAAATCTGTGTATAGATGTCATTTTATATGGCATTTAAGTATTTGGAGTCAAAAGACTGTTATTCATAGCATTAACCGTTTAATTAGCACCTGGACTAATTATGATAAAATTTAAATGCTAATCATTTGACTAATTATACGAATTTTTAGATTTTGAAGACAGATTCTTATTCAGTATACATTAAAGTATCTTTGCTTAAAATTTCAGGAGAATCTATTTTTTCAAAAAAATCAAGAAAAATCCAAGGCTATAGCCTTGCATTTTTTTTGCTCAGATTTTTAACTTCCTCAGATTTTAATGAAAATCTGTGTATAGATATTATTTTATATGGTATTTAAGTATTCGGAGTCAAAAGACTGTTATTCATAATATTAACCGTTTAATTAGCACCTGGACTAATCATAAAATTTAAATGCTAATTATTCGACTAATTATACGAATTTTTAGATTTTGAACACTTATTCGTATTCAGCATACGTAAAACTATCTATGCTGAAAATTTCAAGAAAATTTATTTTTTCAAAAAAATCAAGAAAAATCCAAGGCTATAGCCTTGCATTTTTTTTCCTAATATTTTTAACTTCCTCAGATTTTAATGGAAATCTGTGTATAGATGTTATTTTACATGGTATTTAAGTATTTGGAGTTAAAAGACTATTCATAATATTAACCGTTTAATTAGCACCTGAACTAATTATGATAAAATATAAATGCTAATTATTCGACTAAATATAAGAATTTTTAGATTTAGACCATAGATTTGTATTCAGCATACATAAAGGTATATAAGCTGAAAATTTCAAGAAAATAAATTAAAAAAAAAATCAAGAAAAATCCAAGGCTATAGCCTTGCATTTTTTTTGCTCATATTTTTAACTTCCTCAGATATTAATGAAAATCTGTGTATAGATGTTATTTTATATGGTATTTAAGTATTTGGAGTCACAAGACTGTTATTCATAGCATTAACCGTTTAATTAGCACCTGGAATAATTATAAAATTTAAATGCTAATCATTTGACTAATTATACGAATTGTTAGATTTCGAAGACAGATTCGTATTCAGCATACATAAAAGTATCTATGCTGAAAATTTCAAGAAAATATATTTTTTCTAAATAAAATCGAGAAAAATCCAAGGCTATAGCCTTGCATTTATCCTGCTCAGATTTTTAACTTCCTCAGATTTTAATGAAAATCTGCGTATAGATGTCATTTATATGGCATTTAAGTGTTTGCAGTCAAAAGACTGTTATTCATAACATCAACCGTTTAATTAGCACCTGGACTAATTATGATAAAATTCAAATTCTAGTTATTTGACTAATTACATGAATTTTTAGATTTTGAAGACAGATTCTTATTCAGTATACATTAAAGTATCTTTGCTTAAAATTTCAGGAAAATCTATTATTTCAAAAAAATCAAGAAAAATCCAAGGCTATAGCCTTGCATTTCTTTTGCTCTGATTTCTAACTTCCTCAGATTTTAATGAAAATCTGTGTATAGATGTTATTTTACATGGTATTTAAGTATTTAGAGTCAAAAGACTGTTATTCGTAATATTAATAGTTTAATTAGCACCTGGACAAATTATTATAAAATTTTAAAGCTAAATACTCGATTAACTATACGAATTTTTAGATTTCGAAGACAGATTCGTATTCAGCATACATAAAAGTATCTATGCTGAAAATTTCAAGAAAATCTATTTTTTCTAAAAAATCGAGAAAAATCCAAGGCTATAGCCTTGCATTTTTTTTGCTCAGATTTCTAACTTCCTCAGATTTTAATGAAAATCTGTGTATAGATATTATTTTATATGGTATTTAAGTATTTGGAGTCAAAAGACTGTTATTCATAATCTTAACTGTTTAATTAGCACCTGGACTAATCATAAAATTTAAATGCCAATTATTCGACTAATTATACGATTTTTTTTCTCCTCAGATTTTTAACTTCCTCAGATTTTAATGAAAATCTGTGTATAGATGTCATTTTATATGGCATTTAAGTGTTTGCAGTCAAAAGACTGTTATTCATAACATCAACCGTTTAATTAGCACCTGGACAAATTATAAAATTTAGATACTGATTATTTGACTAATTATATGAATTTTTAGATTTAGAAGACAGATTCTTATTCAGTATACATTAAAGTATCTTTGCTTAAAATTTCAGGAAAATCTATTTTTTCAAAAAAATCAAGAAAAATCCAAGGCTATATAGCCTTGCATTTTTTCTGCTCAGATTTTTAACTTCCTCAGATTTTAATGAAAATCTGTGTATAGATGTCATTTTATATGGCATTTAAGTATTTGGAGTCAAAAGACTGTTATTCATAGCATTAACCGTTTAATTAGCACCTGGACTAATTATGATAAAATCTAAATGCTAATCATTTGACTAATTATACGAATTTTTAGATTTTGAAGACAGATTCTTATTCAGTATACATTAAAGTATCTTTGCTTAAAATTTCAGGAGAATCTATTTTTTCAAAAAAATCAAGAAAAATCCAAGGCTATAGCCTTGCATTTTTTTTTGCTCAGATTTTTAACTTCCTCAGATTTTAATGAAAATCTGTGTATAGATATTATTTTATATGGTATTTAAGTATTCGGAGTCAAAAGACTGTTATTCATAATATTAACCGTTTAATTAGCACCTGGACTAATCATAAAATTTAAATGCTAATTATTCGACTAATTATACGAATTTTTAGATTTTGAACACTTATTCCTATTCAGCATACGTAAAACTATCTATGCTGAAAATTTCAAGAAAATTTATTTTTTCAAAAAAATCAAGAAAAATCCAAGGCTATAGCCTTGCATTTTTTTTCCTAATATTTTTAACTTCCTCAGATTTTAATGGAAATCTGTGTATAGATGTTATTTTACATGGTATTTAAGTATTTGGAGTTAAAAGACTATTCATAATATTAACCGTTTAATTAGCACCTGAACTAATTATGATAAAATATAAATGCTAATTATTCGACTAAATATAAGAATTTTTAGATTTAGACCATAGATTTGTATTCAGCATACATAAAGGTATATAAGCTGAAAATTTCAAGAAAATAAATTAAAAAAAAAATCAAGAAAAATCCAAGGCTATTATAGCCTTGCATTTTTTTTTGCTCATATTTTTAACTTCCTCAGATATTAATGAAAATCTGTGTATAGATGTTATTTTATATGGTATTTAAGTATTTGGAGTCACAAGACTGTTATTCATAGCATTAACCGTTTAATTAGCACCTGGACTAATTATGATAAAATTTAAATGCTAATCATTTGACTAATTATACGAATTGTTAGATTTCGAAGACATATTCGTATTCAGCATACATAAAAGTATCTATGCTGAAAATTTCAAGAAAATCTATTTTTTCTAAAAAATCGAGAAAAATCCAAGGCTATAGCCTTGCATTTTTTTTGCTCAGATTTCTAACTTCCTCAGATTTTAATGAAAATCTGTGTATAGATATTATTTTATATGGTATTTAAGTATTTGGAGTCAAAAGACTGTTATTCATAATCTTAACTGTTTAATTAGCACCTGGACTAATCATAAAATTTAAATGCCAATTATTCGACTAATTATACGATTTTTTTTCTCCTCAGATTTTTAACTTCCTCAGATTTTAATGAAAATCTGTGTATAGATGTCATTTTATATGGCATTTAAGTGTTTGCAGTCAAAAGACTGTTATTCATAACATCAACCGTTTAATTAGCACCTGGACAAATTATAAAATTTAGATACTGATTATTTGACTAATTATATGAATTTTTAGATTTAGAAGACAGATTCTTATTCAGTATACATTAAAGTATCTTTGCTTAAAATTTCAGGAAAATCTATTATTTCAAAAAAATCAAGAAAAATCCAAGGCTATAGCCTTGCATTTCTTTTGCTCTGATTTCTAACTTCCTCAGATTTTAATGAAAATCTGTGTATAGATGTTATTTTACATGGTATTTAAGTATTTAGAGTCAAAAGACTGTTATTCGTAATATTAATAGTTTAATTAGGACCTGGACAAATTATTATAAAATTTAAAGCTAAATACTCGATTAACTATACGAATTTTTAGATTTCGAAGACAGATTCGTATTCAGCATACATAAAAGTATCTATGCTGAAAATTTCAAGAAAATCTATTTTTTCTAAAAAATCGAGAAAAATCCAAGGCTATAGCCTTGCATTTTTTTTGCTCAGATTTCTAACTTCCTCAGATTTTAATGAAAATCTGTGTATAGATATTATTTTATATGGTATTTAAGTATTTGGAGTCAAAAGACTGTTATTCATAATCTTAACTGTTTAATTAGCACCTGGACTAATCATAAAATTTAAATGCCAATTATTCGACTAATTATACGATTTTTTTTCTCCTCAGATTTTTAACTTCCTCAGATTTTAATGAAAATCTGTGTATAGATGTCATTTTATATGGCATTTAAGTGTTTGCAGTCAAAAGACTGTTATTCATAACATCAACCGTTTAATTAGCACCTGGACAAATTATAAAATTTAGATACTGATTATTTGACTAATTATATGAATTTTTAGATTTAGAAGACAGATTCTTATTCAGTATACATTAAAGTATCTTTGCTTAAAATTTCAGGAAAATCTATTTTTTCAAAAAAATCAAGAAAAATCCAAGGCTATAGCCTTGCATTTTTTCTGCTCAGATTTTTAACTTCCTCAGATTTTAATGAAAATCTGTGTATAGATGTCATTTTATATGGCATTTAAGTATTTGGAGTCAAAAGACTGTTATTCATAGCATTAACCGTTTAATTAGCACCTGGACTAATTATGATAAAATCTAAATGCTAATCATTTGACTAATTATACGAATTTTTAGATTTTGAAGACAGATTCTTATTCAGTATACATTAAAGTATCTTTGCTTAAAATTTCAGGAGAATCTATTTTTTCAAAAAAATCAAGAAAAATCCAAGGCTATAGCCTTGCATTTTTTTTTGCTCAGATTTTTAACTTCCTCAGATTTTAATGAAAATCTGTGTATAGATATTATTTTATATGGTATTTAAGTATTCGGAGTCAAAAGACTGTTATTCATAATATTAACCGTTTAATTAGCACCTGGACTAATCATAAAATTTAAATGCTAATTATTCGACTAATTATACGAATTTTTAGATTTTGAACACTTATTCCTATTCAGCATACGTAAAACTATCTATGCTGAAAATTTCAAGAAAATTTATTTTTTCAAAAAAATCAAGAAAAATCCAAGGCTATAGCCTTGCATTTTTTTTCCTAATATTTTAACTTCCTCAGATTTTAATGGAAATCTGTGTATAGATGTTATTTTACATGGTATTTAAGTATTTGGAGTTAAAAGACTATTCATAATATTAACCGTTTAATTAGCACCTGGACAAATTATAAAATTTAGATACTGATTATTTGACTAATTATATGAATTTTTAGATTTAAAAGACAAATTCTTATTCAGTATACATTAAAGTATCTTTGCTTAAAATCTCAGGAAAATCTATTTTTTCAAAAAAATCAAGAAAAATCCAAGGCTATAGCCTTGCATTTTTTCTGCTCAGATTTTTAACTTCCTCAGATTTTAATGAAAATCTGTGTATAGATGTCATTTTATATGGCATTTAAGTATTTGGAGTCAAAAGACTGTTATTCATAGCATTACCCGTTTAATTAGCACCTGGACTAATTATGATAAAATTTAAATGCTAATCATTTGACTAATTATACGAATTTTTAGATTTTGAAGACAGATTCTTATTCAGTATACATTAAAGTATCTTTGCTTAAAATTTCAGGAAAATCTATTATTTCAAAAAAATCAAGAAAAATCCAAGGCTAAAGCCTTGCATTTCTTTTGCTCTGATTTCTAACTTCCTCAGATTTTAATGAAAATCTGTGTATATATGTTATTTTACATGGTATTTAAGTATTTAGAGTCAAAAGACTGTTATTCGTAATATTAATAGTTTAATTAGCACCTGGACAAATTATTATAAAATTTTAAAGCTAAATACTCGATTAACTATACGAATTTTTAGATTTCGAAGACAGATTCGTATTCAGCATACATCAAAGTATCTATGCTGAAAATTTCAAGAAAATCTATTTTTTCTAAAAAATCGAGAAAAATCCAAGGCTATAGCCTTGCATTTTTTTTGCTCAGATTTCTAACTTCCTCAGATTTTAATGAAAATCTGTGTGTAGATATTATTTTATATGGTATTTAAGTATTTGGAGTCAAAAGACTGTTATTCATAATCTTAACTGTTTAATTAGCACCTGGACTAATCATAAAATTTAAATGCCAATTATTCGACTAATTATACGATTTTTTTTCTCCTCAGATTTTTAACTTCCTCAGATTTTAATGAAAATCTGTGTATAGATGTCATTTTATATGGCATTTAAGTGTTGCAGTCAAAAGACTGTTATTCATAACATCAACCGTTTAATTAGCACCTGGACAAATTATAAAATTTAGATACTGATTATTTGACTAATTATATGAATTTTTAGATTTAGAAGACAGATTCTTATTCAGTATACATTAAAGTATCTTTGCTTAAAATTTCAGGAAAATCTATTTTTTCAAAAAAATCAAGAAAAATCCAAGGCATTTTTTCTGCTCAGATTTTTAACTTCCTCAGATTTTAATGAAAATCTGTGTATAGATGTCATTTTATATGGCATTTAAGTATTTGGAGTCAAAAGACTGTTATTCATAGCATTAACCGTTTAATTAGCACCTGTACTAATTATGATAAAATCTAAATGCTAATCATTTGACTAATTATACGAATTTTTAGATTTTGAAGACAGATTCTTATTCAGTATACATTAAAGTATCTTTGCTTAAAATTTCAGGAGAATCTATTTTTTCAAAAAAATCAAGAAAAATCCAAGGCTATAGCCTTGCATTTTTTTTTGCTCAGATTTTTAACTTCCTCAGATTTTAATGAAAATCTGTGTATAGATATTATTTTATATGGTATTTAAGTATTCGGAGTCAAAAGACTGTTATTCATAATATTAACCGTTTAATTAGCACCTGGACTAATCATAAAATTTAAATGCTAATTATTCGACTAATTATACGAATTTTTAGATTTTGAACACTTATTCCTATTCAGCATACGTAAAACTATCTATGCTGAAAATTTCAAGAAAATTTATTTTTTCAAAAAAATCAAGAAAAATCCAAGGCTATAGCCTTGCATTTTTTTTCCTAATATTTTTAACTTCCTCAGATTTTAATGGAAATCTGTGTATAGATGTTATTTTACATGGTATTTAAGTATTTGGAGTTAAAAGACTATTCATAATATTAACCGTTTAATTAGCACCTGAACTAATTATGATAAAATATAAATGCTAATTATTCGACTAAATATACGAATTTTTAGATTTTGACCATAGATTTGTATTCAGCATACATAAAGGTATATAAGCTGAAAATTTCAAGAAAATCTATTTTTAAAAAAAATCAAGAAAAATCCAAGGCTATAGCCTTGCATTTTTTTTGCTCAGATTTTTAACTTCCTCAGATTTTAATGAAAATCTGTGTATAGATGTTATTTTATATGGTATTTAAGTATTTGGAGTCACAAGACTGTTATTCATAACATTAACCGTTTAATTAGCACCTGGACTAATTATGATAAAATTTAAATGCTAATCATTTGACTAATTATACGAATTTTTAGATTTCGAAGACAGATTCGTATTCAGCATACATAAAGTATCTATGCTGAAAATTTCAAGAAAATCTATTTTTCAAAAAAATCAAGAAAAATCCAAGGCTATAGCCTTGCATTTTTTTGCTCAGATTTTTAACTTCCTCAGATTTTAATGAAAATCTGTGTATAGATGTTATTTTACATGGTATTTAAGTATTTAGAGTCAAAAGACTGTTATTCATAATATTAATCGTTTAATTAGCACCTGGACAAATTATTATAAAATTTAAAAGCTAATTACTCGATTAACTATACGAATTTTTAGATTTCGAAGACAGATTCGTATTCAGCATACATAAAAGTATCTATGCTGAAAATTTCAAGAAAATCTATTTTTTCTAAAAAATCGAGAAAAATCCAAGGCTATAGCCTTGCATTTTTTTTGCTCAGATTTCTAACTTCCTCAGATTTTAATGAAAATCTGTGTATAGATATTATTTTATATGGTATTTAAGTATTTGGAGTCAAAAGACTGTTATTCATAATCTTAACTGTTTAATTAGCACCTGGACTAATCATAAAATTTAAATGCCAATTATTCGACTAATTATACGATTTTTTTTCTCCTCAGATTTTTAACTTCCTCAGATTTTAATGAAAATCTGTGTATAGATGTCATTTTATATGGCATTTAAGTGTTTGCAGTCAAAAGACTGTTATTCATAACATCAACCGTTTAATTAGCACCTGGACAAATTATAAAATTTAGATACTGATTATTTGACTAATTATATGAATTTTTAGATTTAAAAGACAGATTCTTATTCAGTATACATTAAAGTATCTTTGCTTAAAATCTCAGGAAAATCTATTTTTTCAAAAAAATCAAGAAAAATCCAAGGCTATAGCCTTGCATTTTTTCTGCTCAGATTTTTAACTTCCTCAGATTTTAATGAAAATCTGTGTATAGATGTCATTTTATATGGCATTTAAGTATTTGGAGTCAAAAGACTGTTATTCATAGCATTACCCGTTTAATTAGCACCTGGACTAATTATGATAAAATTTAAATGCTAATCATTTGACTAATTATACGAATTTTTAGATTTTGAAGACAGATTCTTATTCAGTATACATTAAAGTATCTTTGCTTAAAATTTCAGGAGAATCTATTTTTTCAAAAAAATCAAGAAAAATCCAAGGCTATAGCCTTGCATTTTTTTTGCTCAGATTTCTAACTTCCTCAGATTTTAATGAAAATCTGTGTATAGATATTATTTTATATGGTATTTAAGTATTTGGAGTCAAAAGACTGTTATTCATAATCTTAAACGTTTAATTAGCACCTGGACTAATCATAAAATTTAAATGCCAATATTCGACTAATTATACGATTTTTTGAAATATTTCAGAAAAATAAATATTAAAAAAAATCAAGAAAAATCCAAGGCTATAGCCTTGCATTTTTTTCCTAATATTTTTAACTTCCTCAGATTTTAATGGAAATCTGTGTATAGATGTTATTTTACATGGTATTTAAGTATTTGGAGCCAAAAGTCTGTTACTCATAACATTAATCGTTTAATTAGCACCTGGACTAATCATTAAATTTAAATGCTAATTATTTTAATTATACGAATTTTTAGATTTTTAAGACATTCTTATTCAGCATGCATCAAAGTATCTTTTCTTAAAATTTCTGGAAAATCCATTTTTTCAAAAAATCAAGAAAAATCCATTGCATTTTTTTTGCTGATTTTTAGCTTCCTCAGATTTTAATGAAATCTGTGTATAGATATTATTTTATATGGTATTTAAGTATTTGGAGTTAAAAGACTGTTATTCATAATATCAACCGTTTAATTAGCACCTGGACTAATTTTGATGAAATTTAATTGCTAATAACTCGACTAAATATAAAAATTTTTAGATTTTGACCATAGATTTGTATTCAGCATACATAAAGGTATATACGCTTAAAATTTCAAGAAAATCTATTTTAAAAAAATCAAGAAAAATCCAAGGCTATTATATAGCCTTGCATTTTTTTTTTGCTCATATTTTTAACTTCCTCAGATTTTAATGAAAATCTGTGTATAGATGTTATTTTATATGGTATTTAAGTATTTGGAGTCAAAAGACTGTAAATCATAATATTAACCGTTTAATTAGCACCTGGACTAATGATAAAATTTAAAAGCTAATTATTCAACTAATTATACGAATTTTTAGATTTTGAAGACAGATCCGTATTGAGCATACATAAAAGTATCTATGCTGAAAATCTCAAGAAAATCTATTTTTTTGTAAAAAATCGAGAAAACGCCATTTTTTTTTCTCATATTTTTAACTTCCTCAGATTTTAATGAAAATCTGTGTATAGATGTTATTTTATATGGTATTTACGTATTTGGAGTCAAAAGATTGTTATTCATAACATTAACCGTTTAATTAGCACCTGGACCAATTATAAAATTTAAATGCTAATTATGACTACACGAATTTTTAGATTCTGAAACCAGATTCTTATTCAGCATACATAAAAGTATCTATGCTTAAAATTTCAAGAAAATCTATTTTTCTAAAAAAAAATCAAGAAAAATCCATTTGCATTTTCTTTGCTCAGATTTTTAACTTCCTCAGATTTTAATGAAAATCTGTGTATAGATATTATTTTCTATGGTATTTAAGTATTTGAAGTCAAACGACTGTTATTCATAAAATTAACCGTTTAATTAGCACCTGGACTAATTATAATTTTTAAATGCTAATTATTTAACTAATTATACGAATATTTAGATTTTGACCACAGATTCGTATTGAGCATACATGAAACTATGTATGCCGAAAATTTCAAGAAAAATCTATTTTTGGCTCAGATTTTTAACTTCCTCAGATTTATCAAAATCTGTGTATAGATGTTATTTTATATGGTATTTAAGTATTTGGAGTCAAAAGACTGTTATTCATAATATTAACCGTTTAATTAGCACCTGGACAAATTATAAAATTTAAAAGCTAATTACTCGAATAACTATACGAATTTTTAGATTTTGAAGACAGATTCATATTCAGAATACATAAAAGTATCTACGCTGAAAATTTCAAGAAAATCTATTTTTTCCAAAAAATCGAGAAAAATCCAAGGCCATAGACTTGCATTTTTCTTTGCTCAGATTTTTAACTTCCTCAGATTTAATGAAAATCTGTGTAAAGATGTTATTTTATATGGTATTTAAGTATTTGGAGTCAAAAGACTGTAATTCATAATATTAACAGTTTAATTAGCACCTGCACTAATTATAAATTTAAATGCTAATATCTCTACTAATCATACTAATTTTTTAGATTTTGACCACATATTCCTATTCAGCATACATAAAAGTATCTATGCTGAAAATTTCAAGAAAATCTATTTTTCCAAAAAAATCAAGAAAAATCCAAATTATTTTGCTCAGATTTTCAACTTCCTCAGATTTTAATGAAAATCTATGTATAGATGTTATTTTATATGGTATTTAATTATTTGGTGTCAAATGACTTATGATATGAACCGGTTAATTAGCACCTGGACTAATTATAAAACAAATGCTAATTACTCGCCTAATTATACGAATTTTTAGATTTTGAACGCAGATTCGTATTCAGCACATGTAACAGTATCTACGCTGAAAATTTCAAGAAAATATTTTTTCAAAAAAATATGCTCAGATTTTAAACTTCTTCAGATTTTAATGAAAATCTGGGTATAGATGCTATTATACATGCTGATTAAGGATTTCTAGTCAAATGACAGTATCTCGCATTATCAATGCCTTTAATTACTCCTGATTAATTCTAATAAAATTAGTATGCTAATTACTCGATTAATTACACGAATTTTTTTGTTTCAACCACAGATTCGTATTCAGCATACCGAGACGCATCTTTCCTAAAATTCTCAAGAAAATCTATTTTTTGAAAAAAAAAATGAAATTAATTTCCTCAGATTATCAACTTCTTCAGATTTTAATGAAAATCTGGGTATTGATGTTATATTACATGCTGATTAAGAATTTCGAGTGAAATGACAGAATTTCGCATTATCAATGCCTTTAATTACCCCTTAGATTCATTATGAAATCAGTATGGTAATTACTCGACTAATTATACGAATTTTTAAGTTTTGACCACAGGTTCGTATTCAGCATACCTAAAAGCATCTATCCTGAAATTCTCAAGAAAATCCATTTTTTGAAAAAAATCAAGAAAAATCTAAGGCTACTTATATAGCCTTACCAAATATTTTGCTCAGATTTTCAACTTCAGATTTTAATGATAATCTGGGTTTAGATGTTATTTTACATGCTGATTAAAGATTTCTAGTCAAATGACAGCATTTCGCATTATTAATGCCTTTAATTACATCTGATTAATTATAAAATTAGTATGCCAATTACTCGACTAATTACACGAATATTTGGGTTTTGACCACAGATTCGTATTCGGCATACCTAAATGCATCTATCCTGAAACTGTCAAGAAAATCCATTTTTTTTAAAAAAAATCAAGAAAATATTTTGCTCAGATTTTCAACTTCTTCAGATTTTAATGAAAGGAAAACAGAATATAGACGGAAACTAGAGAAAAAATAGACATCACTACTTCTTTCCACTCCGATAATTCATTCCTTACTAGATAGATATATAGATAGAGAGAGAGAGAGAGAGAGAGAGAGAGAGAGAGAGAGAGAGAGAGAGAGAGAGTTCTAATTATCTCGTGATCACCTTGTAATCATGTGTAGATTCTTGTTGGGTTCCCAGATATATATGATTCTCTGGGAAGTGGTTTAATGGCAGTGGTCTTCCTGCCACCTAGTGCGTAATTAGAATGTAATCGCCATCAAATCTTATCGCGTATGTTGATGACTTCCACCTACCAGTGTTCACACGCTGATATGAAGTCCACCTGACGCAGGACTCTCCCGACCAACCATTTCGATGATGCAAATTGAGGCCAGAGAAGAGCTGGAAAAGAAAAGTACATGATGTTTTCGGAATATATATATATATATATATATATATATATATATATATATATATATATATATATATATATATATATATATATATGAACAACCCATCTATACTATTCGTGATTATTATCTTACAATATGGTTGCGGTCTGTAAAAGCATATACGCAAATTGCAATTTACATAAGCATACATATGAGTGAATCTCATTTTCTTTGCGAACCACACAGACTACAACCTTACCTTACACAAAGGAATTAAGACATGAGTAATCCTCAAATTAGGGCCACAGAGGTCGGAAAGACTGCTCGTTTTTGTATTCGTGGGCCAACCACACATATGATGAACGCCCTTTGCACAGTCGAAAAATATTCAAATACATTCATAGAATAGTTGATGGACCTGAGAGCCAGCCAATTAGCCGAAGAGGGACTTTCTAGTTCCGTAGGCATTACACTGCACCCGTGCAAAAGACTAGATTAGAATGGTATGACCACTGTACCCTAGATCATGACTCACCAAGTCGATGACCTCATCTGCGTGGACAAGGCTTTCACAATACCTTTGCAGTTTCGTTAGATGTGTTGAAGGAACTTGACTTCAACTGCACCTTAACCAACCTTTATTGTCGAAGCGTCTCCAGTAAAGAACACAAGATAGTATATGTTAGTTCATGGAATGAAACCTTTCTGTTGCTTATGCTTAACGTGTACAATAGACCGAGGAACGAACAGCTAATTATCATTAAATCTAACAATATGTTAACTTTATTTCACCATTAACAACCTTCTCAGATTATTTTTTTTTCCCAGTTACCTTTATATCTTGATTACTAATACTCGTTTCCCTACAAAATTTCTCCCGCATGTAGACCACGTTTAGAATGACAGAAGTACTTTAAATTGGTGTTAAGAAAACAGAAACATTTACAAATATCAGGTCATAGATGGGATAGTAATGACATATTTTGTATTAAGACTACAATTAGATTTTCTCTCTCTCTCTCTCTCTACCTTTCTCTCTCGCTCGTTCGCTCGCTCTCTCTCTCTTTCTTATTAGGATTGGCTCAAGAGTTGTTCTTTGTTCACACACACACACACACCTCAACATGGCTCAGAGAGAAACACTTCTCCGTTGCCCAGATCGATGAAGATGATGCATCAGCAGTTCTCAGAACGTCGGCGGTAATATCTCGCTGCGCCACATGATTCCGGCGATAACATCTCGCCAGCGCCACAGAATTCTGGCGGTATTATCTCGCCAGCGTCAAAGGATTCCTTTGGTAATATTTCGCCAACGACCAAAGATTCTGGCGGTAATATCTCGCCATTGCCATGGGACTCCGACGGTAATATCTCGCCAGAGCCACAGGAGGATTCCTTCGATAATATCTCGCCAGAGCTATTAATGGATTTTAGGGGTAAAATATCTCGCCCAACAACACAAGATTCTTACGATAATATCTCGCCAGCGAAACAGGACTCCGGCGGTAATATCTCGCCAGAGTAGGTAATATCTCGCCAGGCATCGGTTAAGGATGGTGATGGTAATATCTCACGAACGCTGAGTCAGGCCAGCGATTGTGGCATCTTGCTGGTCCACACGGCACACCGACGTTAATACTTCGCCAGTCTTTGGGATGCTGGTGGCGACGTTTCGCCTCGAGTCTTTAAGAAACTCTGTAGGAGGGTTTTGTGTGTGTGTGTGTGTGTAATTTATCATTTGTGTGTTACGATGAGAAAGGTTTAAACGCGAGCACCGTGTCTCTACTTCTACATTTAAATCATTCATTATGACAAATATGTGACTTGGGGGACGGTGAGTAAACCCAGGGAAGAGCTTCCGAGTTATATATTCTTCTAGCGTTTCATCTCGCTCAGAAACCTTCTTTGGAGGAACTGAGTAAGATACCAAGATTAAGGTTTGTATATCCCCAGCAGGAGAGAGCTGCCTCGCTGGACGCCGCTCCGCGTTCCTTATCCTCGGCCGGCCGTGTGCCACAGTCCTCTGCCGTGTTTCCCTACTTTATATGAATGCCATTTTTGCCGCTTCTCCAGGGTGGTGACTTGGTACGGCAAAAATCGGAATAGCTGTAGTGGATAGTAATATGGAGATTAAGTTTTAAGGTCGATATTGATCAAATAAATGTCGGATGTGTTTTGCGGAAGGAAATGGTAAATGTGAGTATTATATTTCAAATGTGCAACATACTGTCTAGGTTTAGATTGAGGAATCATATGATCCGTAATGCTGTCAGATTATTTTTTAGATTGAATTGATAAGACTGTTACATTGTGGAGACGAGGAATACAGAATATAGTTATTTAGTGCTTATAAGCGTGAAACCAATTACAGCTGGTGAAATTATAACACATACACTTCGGCGCATTTTAACTAGGCTTCCTTTTCTCTCTCTTGAAAATAAATTTTCTCATGAGATGAAATGGAAATAAACCACTGGGAGACAGGGTCGGATTAATGGTACTTACAGTTGAATGCGTTTGTAAACGAATCGTCCACCAAATTTGTAGTGAAAAATTCATCATTCTGTCTTTGACTCTTACCGTAGCGAGTTGATTTTCATCCAGTCACGTCAAGACAGACGATTCAAACAGTTCTTTAGACAACCATTGCAGGCTGTAATCAAAAGAGGAACATAGGAAGAATCAGTGCATGATAACAAAGTAATATTCATATACATTACCTGGCAGTCTTCATCTGTATACATTATAGTGTATGAAGTTATGAAAAATATAGAGCAATCACTGATACGTCAACCAGTGACAAATTTTACAATCTGGATCTATCTCTACAGCTCTGAATACAACTTTATGACGATAATAAATTCACAATTCACTACTGTATCATTTTATAACTACAATCTTTAGCTCCCTGTGGCAATAGACTGGAATCTGCGTCCTGTTTTATGGCGTGCCTTTATTCATTCCTAAGTGAAGGTGAAAAATTGCGTATGATTACTGTACGCTGCAGGTAAAACAGGATGAAACAATGTATACTACGTATTGGCGTAGCAAAGGCTTGAGAGGGTGCGCATCACCTCGGGCAGGGAGTCCGCCGAGTGCGAGCGGGAGAAAATAGCGAATAGGAAAAGATGTGGTTGGGGGAACTCAGAGAGAGAGAGAGAGAGAGAGAGAGAGAGAGAGAGAGAGAGAGGATAAAGCTATCTTTCAGTCACTAGCTTGATGGCTTTGTATATCTGTATACTTAGCTGCATGTCTCATTCTATTCGTCTCTCTCTCTCTCTCTCTCTCTCTCTCTCACACACACACACACACTGACACACAGACACACAAGTTCTCATTTTCTCTATAAGATGCATTTTTCTTAGATGTAAATTATTTTTTCTTTTCTCTGTGTAGAGATCCTTTCCTTGGAGACAGTGGTGGAACAGACGGTCTTTCGACATCCATAATTCATGTCCTTCATCATGAACTTTACCTCGAGCCTCTTCTGTCTAATCATCTATTCATCCCGTCGTTAGTTACTCATTGTGGAGTCGCATCTGTCCACACGGCGACACATCAGCCCTTCAGACGAGAAATGTTGAATCCCGAGAAGATTACGTGTTACCGTAGGGTGATCTGATGATTATAGAAGATCCGTCAAATCTTCACCTCCCTTAAGATACTAAGATCTTCATCTCCCTTAAGATACTTAAGATCTTCATTTCACCTAATGATACTTAAAATCTTCATCTCCCTCAAGATACTTAAGATTTTCATCTCACCTTATACTTAAAATCTTCATCTCCCTTGAGACACTTAAAATCTTCATCTCCCTTGAGATACTTAGAATCTTTATCTCACTGATGACACTTAAAAATCTTCATCTCTTGAGATACTTAAAATCTTCATCTCACTGCAGATACTTACTCTTCATCTCCCTTATGATACTTAAAATCTTTATCTCCCATACGATACTTAAAATCTTTCCTCTCACCTATCTCGCTACATGTATTTCTCATCACCATTACTCCTTTCTCCTTCTGATATTAGCAATCCTCCCTCCCACTTATCTTACTACACGTATGTGTCCAAAACCAATATCTCTCATTCCCTCTGATATCAAAATCTTCCCTCGCACTTATCTTATTTTAACACATATGTGTCCTCTCCATCCCTGCTTCCCTCTACCATACCCCTCGCTTCTCCGAAGGCCTTGAACAGTACATGGGAGAGGGATGAATCAAATCTCCCTCTCCCTCCACCGTAGAGGTACTTCAGTCAACTTCCTAAACTGCCTGCCTCCCTACAAATTTACATAACAGCTTCTCTTATCTCGTGCCACTCATGTGATCTACTTTTAAAGAAAATTAAAAATATATTTTTGTTTAACTTTGTCGCTCTCCTTAGGTGTATGTATTCCTACAACTCTTTATCATATGTTTCTTATTTCATTTTTTTTGTCTTTTTGTCGGTGTTTGTCTGTCTGCATTCTCTCTCTCTCTATCAAATGAACTCAAATGAACTCTTTCGAATACTCCCACGTTTTCTCTCTTTCTCCTTCATTACCTTCCACCTCTCCTGTGTTTCACCTATTACTCCCTCTTCTCCCCCCTCTACTCCTTCATTTATCAGACCATTTGGACAGAATGGTCGCCCATAAATTCAGAAGCTGTCAGAAGGATTTCTTTGTAACATATTTGGTGCCCGTAATTTACTGAAAGGAAAACGGTGCGTAGACTAAATGAATGGTTGGATATATATATATATATATATATATATATATATATATATATATATATATATATATATATATATATATATATATATAATATAGCTTTCTTAGTACATAGCATATCTCAGGAACTCGGAAGTTAATATACGTAACTGGTGTGGTGGTTAGCGTCGCTGATTGTGAGTTACGCGAGGGGCTCTAAGGATCGAATCCTGGACAGAGAGTGTGGGTTCACAACCAGCCCAGCTGTTCATCCTCCTCAGGATCGGGATATGGAATTATCAATGCCATTCGGTTGCTATTCAAAAAAGACTGAATACTTTAAAACATCCAGTTTCACTGGTTTTCAAATGGCGCTAACCCACGCCTAATCCCAAATGATCAGCTTTCTAATCTAAATTATTTGAGATGTTCGATATCCGACTGGATCCTCCAGAAGCAATCAGGTAGACGGATCTTGTCTTAGACAATGAATGAATGAAATGTAAGAAAGAACCATAAGTCGTAATAAATGTTGATACGAAAACAATAGCCTAACGTGTACGACGTCGAGTATAATTTTGTTTATGTGAGTATTCACAAATTTAGGAAAAATATTTTACCTTTCCCAGTATAAGAGAAGAAATAGTATTTATGCAAGACGCCTCTTTTTCCTTATTGAATATATAGGATCTATCTCCAATGCGATTATACAGTAACCGATTCATTGTGGAACTGAAAACTGCCTTTGTAGTTTGTTTGACTTTCACTCATGTTCTATATAGAAGAATAGAGACATTCTGATCAACTATCAGAAGGTGTGGTCAACCTAGCACTCTAACTCAGGTCCAGAGAAAAGCGGGTTTGGAGATTATAACGCTATCTTTGTAAAGGTCCATTTGTGCACTACACATTTCTTATAGATTACACGTGAATTTTTACCAAGCCGTGTGGTAATCCTTCCTAGCTCAGGATGTCCCACTTAAATAGAGCCGACTGATGCATTACTGAAATAGGAAGGAACACAATTTCCCATTTTTTTGTATCTTAGATAAGAAAGGGACGACATGGCTTAAGATACCTTTTTATCTAGATGTGTTGTGTATGGTGCGTTGTCTTAGTAACGGGTCTCCTCCTCACATATCATAACCCTTGATGCCCATTAATCTTTTCTGTGGATGGAGGACTGTGGCGTTGATGCACTATACATGACTGTGGGTCTTGAAAAACGAAGAACAATTAATATATATATATATATATATATATATATATATATATATATATATATATATATATATATATATATATATATATTGTTTTTATGTTCCGATTATCACATGGGAGAGTATCCCATCTCAAAGCCTGCATAGAAATCATAGCCATTGGGGAACCTAGCAAGGTTACACCATTCACAAAGCATCCCAGCAGATCTCCAAGTTATTTCCCTGAACCGATGCATCTGTCAGGTCCACTCCCACTGTGGAAGCATCATCACCGAACTGGGTCGTTACCAAGGGCGAATATCACCAGTGGGTCAAAACGCAGAGGGAGGGAGGGAGAAAAAAAAACGAAGAAAGAACCGTCGGGGCAAAAGAAGCACTTGGTGACGCAGGTTGAAACAGGAGGTCTTCAGTGAGAGAGGAAATTACTGTCAGCAGGGGAGTTGAGGAGGTAGTTCTAAAGCCAAGAGGTGGTCGCCAGGGTCACCAACATATCAATCCTCAAGAAGGGAAGTATAGTGAGGAGGTAGGTAGGCAGAAAGGAAGGTAGTGATGTGTTGATTGAGTATAATCTTCAGGGAGGGACAGAGGAAGGAAGTTCCTTGAGTGAGTACTGATGGAGGGAGTTCAAGGAGCGTATTTGATGATGATGATATATATATATATATATATATATATATATATATATATATATATATATATATATATATATATATATTGTGTGTGTGTGTTTGGTTTTAGTGGATTGTACACAAGAGCTACAGAATGGATGTGAGAAATGCAGCCTTTCTTCGTCTGTTCCTGGCGCTACTTCGCCAACGCGGGAAAATGCGAACAAGTGTGAAGAAAGTAAATCATATATCATATATATATATATATATATATATATATATATATATATATATATATATATATATATATATATATATATATGACTTGCACACCATCTGGGAATGTTTTGCCTTGAAGACGCGTTGTTGCACAGGTTCCTTCAGAATTCTATGACCACAGAAAAATCGAATTCCTGCAGAGAGTTTGTTCTCGACAACTTCCCTCTCTCATCATCATGCAAAGTGTTCAAGTTTCCTGGTTTGGATACCTACGGTCCTACTGCTGTTCCGACCGCTTCAGCTACGGACGAATGTCTTCCCTTTATAGGGCTATTATAACTGGAAGGTGAACGCACCTGGCGCCACGTTAATATAAATGACGAGTCATTTTATATACGTATGACGTCAGGGAAAGGCGAGGAGACGGGTAGCCACCCTGTGAATTGCCACCTTGTGTATGTGTGTGTCGTATGCTGTTTCCTGTGGGGCGGGGTAGCACCGGGAATGAATGAAGTAAGTATGAATATGTACATGTGTGTATATGTATATGTTTGTGTATGTGTACATGTGTATATGTGCGTGTATGGGCGGTGTGTGTGTGTGTGTGTGTGTGTGTGTGTGTGTGTGTGTGTGTGTGTGTGTGTGTGCACGAGTGGATGGACCATTTTCTTTCGTTAACCCTCGCATCTCTGTAGCCTTACCATTTCTTACGTGATCAACTTGCCTTATGCTTCATATCGTCCGGAGGCCAATCACATCCAGCACAACCCCACCCCTTACGTTAGTGTGCAGGCAATGCCCAAAACTCGGATCCATACCAATTCTTAGCCTTAAGGCCAGGTCGACTTCTCTGCCTCGGAGACTCTGTCTGGAAACTTTGCTCACTAACGTTATTCATTATGCTGAACTCGGAACTACAGTTCTTATTTGCATTATGTGTATTATCCTGTATTTTCGTAAGCTTGTGACTCTATGTTACACATCAGGACTTAGCTTAAAGCCGATCGCTACATGATGTGATATCAATATTAAATCAGATATTGTCCAAGTTGTATGATCGTCACTCCTATACACAACAGTCTGAAATATATCTCATATGTCAATGTTTTAAGAAATAATGATATACATCTCATTTTATCAAATACTCAGTTTCTTTTTAAGTTTCAATTGCAATCATTTGAACACATCATTAAAACTGGAGGTATTAGGTGTTTTTAAGAAATAAGTGCTTCTTACCAATCTACCAGAGATGTTCAGTTATTCCTACACCTCCGGTGTACATGTAGTTCATAACATGATCCATATCATTCATGTATTTAAGTCACTCGTGAGGAAATGATTACAGCGAAGCAGAGGACTTTCTCTCCCTAAAGGAATTCACCTGAATCCGCTCCTTCTTAAAAGCATAGCCCCATCAAAGGGTTCCTGGAGTTGGGAGATATAGCCTCGTACATCCTTCGTCCACCTTAACACAATCTAACATGAGCTTTAATGGTTTTTCCTTCAGATCCGTAACTAAGTTACAGAACTGCTGAGGATGACGGTTCTCCCCCCCCCCCTCTCTCTCTCTCTCTCTCTCTCTCTCTCTCTCTCTCTCTCACACACACACACACATACACATCACTCCCTGGCAACGTCAGCAGCTGGACAAGGCTGCCTCATCTCCAGCATACAAATTCATCTCTCTCTCTCTCTCTCTCTCTCCCTTTCTTGGTTTAATAGCCGTCAGGGCCCTTTACCCCTGGAATGAAGCAACGAGCTGTAATTACCGCGGTTATAAATCGTAACTGTGCCAGCTAACTTTCCAGCACATATGAGGAGGGTTAGTGCCTCCTCGTGGAAGTACAGTCAGGTATGCTGGTGGGTATACTTCTACGGATGCTAACAGGTATGCTGGGGGTATACTTCTACGGATGCTAACAGGTATGCTGGGGGTATACTTCTACGGATGCCAGTCAGGTATGCTGGTGGGTATACTTCTACGGATGGCAGTTTGGTATGCTGGGGGGTATACTTCTACGGATACCAGTCGGGTATGCTGCGGGGTATACTTCTACGGATGCCAGTCGGGTATGCTGGGGGTATACTCCTACGGATGCCAGTCGGGTATGCTGGGGGTATAGTTCTACGGATGGCAGTCGGGTATGCTGCAGTATACTTCTACGGATGCCAGTCGGGTATGCTGTGGGGTATACTTCTACGGATACCAGTCGGGTATGCTGTGGGGTATACTTCTACGGATGCCAGTCGAGTATGCTGGGGTTATACTTCTACGGATGCCAGTCGAGTATGCTGGGGGTATACTCCTATGGATGTCACCACTGGAATGAACGTTAACCTTATGATACCCATTTAAACACTTGAGCGGTGCCTCAATTAGCCAAGGGTCTTTGACATGTGTTGGACCGTGTGATTAAAAAGATGTTAAACTCACCTTCGTAATTATACTACTTTTCAGTGGTTGGTTTCGCCTCCAGCTGGTTATAATTCTTTCAGTAACAGATATCACTTGGGTAGTTATATTACTTTCAATAGCAGGTATCACGTCTAACAGTTATAATACTTTCAGTAGCAGATATCACCTCCAGCAGTTATAATACTCTCAGAAACAGAAGTTATAAAACTTTAAGCAACATATATAAACTCTAGTAGGTATAGTAACTTTTAATAACAGTAGTTATAAAAACTTTCAGTAGCTATGTTAATGATAATACCAAACATGACCTTAATATAAATGCAGACGTCTAAGCCTTCACAGAAGAAAAAGTCTTTGAAGTTTGAAGTGTAACGGGTTTGAGGACTAAAAATTAGGAACTAAGAGGAAAACTTTTTCAAAGGCCATACACAAAGGCATTTAAAAAAGCTGTATGATTGGGCGTTAGGATGAGTTCCATGAAGATGGGTATTTGTAGTCTCTTAGTTCCCATTTATATTGACATTTTCTCATTAATATTGACTTCTTCTCATTTATATTGACGTTTTCTCATTCATATTGACGTTTTCTCCTTTACAAGTCAACATTAATGGACGGACAATTGGCATATCTACCTGACTAACATCGTTGAAGTTGTCTGAACGTCTGAGGAAAGGGGGGGCACTTTGAGACGGTTTTCTTTATATCACTCTTATCTACATTGAGACACCGGTTCCCCGGACACAACGGTAGATTTGGGGATGCTTATCACACCACAAACGGCAGAGAGAGAGAGAGAGAGAGAGAGAGAGAGAGAGAGAGAGAGAGAGAGAGAGAGAGAGAGAGAGAGAGAGAGAGAATCCCACGCCATCACGCCAAGAGCAGCAGGAACAAAGGTAGAACAAGCTGAAGCATGGCTCTAAAACAGCAGGTGTGTGTGTAGATACGGAAGCGAGTATGAGATGAAGTCGGGTGAATCAATGCATACAAGTGTACACTTTAAGATGTCCAACACAGCCGCCATCTGGGTCTTCTAGCCTGGCATAGGATGAGTAAACGAGGCCATAATGGTGGTGGTGCCGGCTGTTAGTAATCTCTCTCTCTCTCTCTCTCTCTCTCTCTCTCTCTCTCTCTCTCTCTCTCTCTCTCTCTCTCTCTCTCTCTCTCTCGTTTCGCTGCGCTTGAGCCCTGTCGATTTGGATATTCCAGCAGTATTTGTTTCTTTTTTTTCCCCCCCCAGTCCACGAGGGATTTCCAGGATAGATATCCATACAGTCAGGGTAGTAACATGCCTACACTGCCTCCGGTCAGTAGCCGTTCGCTGGTAATTTACCCTTCCGTTTACTGTCCTCCGCTGCGTGTTGCGCCAGCCTCATCCGTTGGCTGGGGCGACGCTCGAGGCCTGTAATGTGTCCCCTAAAGACGTGTGGCCCGTGTTCTGCCGCAGCTCTGGGCTTACTGTGATTCTCTCTCTCTCTCTCTCTCTCTCTCTCTCTCTCTCTCTCTCTCTCTCTCTCTCTCTCCCCGTGGCGCCGACTCGTTGCATATATGCAAGTAGATCGTTCGCTGAGATGTTCTGGTGACGTAGAATGTGATTCTTCTGATTCTCTCTCTCTCTCTCTCTCTCTCTCTCTCTCTCTCTCTCTCTTTCTCATATGAGTAACCTGATACCTAGGGTGAGATCCCTCGTACATGGAACCTCTGAGGCAAAATCAGTCCCTCGAAACTATAAGCTTCAACCAAAAACGAATGTAAAAAAGAATACTTAAGTACGGCATGAAGAAAAAAATGTAAAGAAATTGGGACAAAGAAAATTTTATGGAAAATACGAAAGCGAAAGATCAACGGAGGCCGGAATGAATTCTTATCCAAAAGGGTTGTCTAGGGAAAGCTGGCGATTACCCAACGATACCCACATCTCCTGGAGGAGGTAATCCTCTCTCTCTCTCTCTCTAGTCTTACACTCGTCAAGGCCTGTCGTGCCAGCACGGTGACCAGCTGGGGTGCTCTGGCATAAGCCGAGTTAACGAGCACTGAAAGTAATGTTTCTCGCTGGCTAACCTAACCCCTCTCTCTCTCTCTCTCTCTCTCTCTCTCTCTCTCTCTCTCTCTCTCTGATGAGGATTTGAGAACTGATTAAATGAATGCGCTGATAAGGAGGAGCAAGAGGAGAAGGGAAGAAGAAGAAGAAGAAGAAGAAGAAGAAGGAGAAGAAGGAGAAAGAGAAGACAATGAGGCAACCGCGTGTTGTCAGACTGTGTTTTTTGATAACGAGGGAAATAGTGGGAGAGACGGAGTAAGGGAGCGGGAGTGTGAATGGGAATTGAACACGTAGTGAAAAAGGACACAAGTGATGAACTGTGGATACACGTGTGTGTGAGAGGATCCTGAGGACATATGAGGTGAGGGTGATGAGCAGGTGATGGTTGCGGATACATGAGGTAGGAGGGAGATTATGAGGGAGCCTCAGAAACACATCTAAGGATGACGCCAAAAACGAGGACGGTAGAAGAGAAAGGAATTTTTAAGGACATGAAACGTGGAGAAGCGGAAACTTTCTTTCTGACAACGAAGAAAGCTATTTTCTCTCTTAGTGATAATTTCAGTCGCATATTAAAGGCAGATAGTTGACTCGTTACTAAGGATACAGAAATTGCAGGTTACTCTTAAGGAGACATGTCTTGTTATAATGCCACTCTATCTGTTTTGCAAATCTTGCATCGACAGGTTAATTTGGAATGATATCATCAAAGAAAACTGTTTGGATGTAGCTCGAAAAAGCTTCGGTAAAATATTTGTCGTAGTAGAGGGAATTCATCTTCCAAGAGAGAGAGTCAATACCTGGTCAGTTGGTCATTATTTTTTCGGCAAAGAGTTGGCTTAGGTTCATGGCTGTGAAGCTATGGTAAAGATCTTCGGTGATATTGATCATATCAGTGGTAAAGATCTTGAGTGATGTTGATCATATCAGTATTAACCACTAGAGACACACGACTCATATCCCGGTTCCAATTCCACTGCTAGGCGAGGAAAGCATACGACAACATATTGGCATACAGTCTAAAGATCTATTTCCAGCACAAAATGAAATCAGAGTCAAGAAAACGGCAGAGACTCTGAAAACTTTTATCCGAGGACTTTAAAAGAAGCGAAGAAAAAAAAGAAATATGAGATAGTTAAGACCATGGCTGCTCTTTTCCGTAAGTCACTTGCTATAGGGAAAGCTCCTAAGGATTGGAAGTTAGCCAATTTAACACCAGTGCTCAAAAGAGGTGGCAAGACCCTGCCTGGGAATTATCGCTCAATTACACTTAACTTCTCGAGTTGGTAGACTTACGGAAGCTATGATGAGAGACTAGACTCCAAGAAAAATCTTTTACAAGAGCACCACATAGTATTAGACTCCAAGAAAAATCTTTTAGAGAAACACGACATAGAATTAGACTCCACAAAAGAATCTTTTAGAGGAGCACCACATAGCATTAGACTCCAAGAAAAATCTTTTAGAGGAACACGACATAGAATTAGACCCCACAAAAGAATCTTTTAGAGGAGCACCACATAGTATTAGACTCCAAAAAAGAAATCGTTTAGAGGAACACCACATAGTATTAGACTCCAAGAAAAATCTTTTAGAGGAACACCACATAGTATCAGACTCCAAGAAAAATCTTTTAGAGGAGAACCACATGATATTAGACTCCAAGAAAAATCTTTTAGAGGAGCACCACATGGTATTAGACTCCAAGAAAAATCTTTTAGAGGAGCACCACATAGTATTGGACTCCAAAAAGAATCTTTTAGAGGAACACCACATAGTATTAGACTCCACAAAAGAATCTTTTAGAGGAGCACCACATGATATTAGACTCCAAGAAAAAACTTTTAGAGGAACACCACATAGTATTGGACTCCAAGAAAAATCTTTTAGAGGAACACCACATAGTATCAGACTCCAAGAAAAATCTTTTAGAGGAGCACCACATGATATTAGACTCCAAAAAAATCTTTTAGAGGAGCACCACATGATATTAGACTCCAAGAAAAATCTTTTAGAGGAACACCACATAGTATTAGACTCCACAAAAGAATCTTTTAGAGAAACACCACATAGTATTAGACTCCAAAAAAAGAATCTTTTAGAGGAGCACCACATCGAATACGATTATCATCAGCATGGTCTTCGACGACGCCTGTGTTCATGTCTGAGAGATCTGCTTGATTTCTTTTGTGGTATTTGAACATGTGTCATGAAAGTAAAACAGTTCATGTCATCTATTCCAACTCTCAGAGGAGCATTTGATAAATTCCCACATCAAAATTATTAACAAAAGTTTTGTTAGGTGTGGAGTAGAACGTCACTGTTTAGGAAACTGGTTGCCTGACTTTAACTATGGGTAGTAATTAATGGCCAAGGGTTAGGATGGTTAGACGTGAGAAGTGGAGGGGCCACGGGGATCAGTTTTGGGACTGGTTCTCTTTCTCATGTATATCAGTAACACTGATAATGGAGGTGCTTTGTAAGACCTCAATATCCGCAAATGATCCTAAGCTGAGGAAATGAATGAGAAAGAGAAAGTCTTCAGCTTCATACCGACATGGACAAACTGACTCCAAACTGACGTGGACAAACTGACTCCAAACCGACATTGACAAACTGACGCCCAGAATGGGGGCTCACAAGAAGCAAAATAATTTTTCATACCGATAAGTGCAAAGTTGAGCACTTGAGTTTTTGAAATTTGCTGCGCAAAAGTTTTACTCTTCAGCATGAATTTTGTTAAGCTATGAGAGGTAAGTGAAGAAAATGACTTTGGTTAGAAAAAAATTCTCTGACGACCAAGAGCCAAGGAAGGCGTTCATAACAGCGGTAATGAAGGCGAACAAAAAATTCTTGGATTTACAAGTGGAGGTTTCGAATGTAATTCTAAGGAAATACTCCTCACTCTGTACATATCACTAAAGCGTCGTCAACCACTAAATGGTGCTCAGTTTCGGTCACCTTTCTTAAAAAGAGACTTAGAGTATAAGCAGTATACAGGCGAATACGCGAGAGGATTCTCGGACAAAGAAACTCTGAGAATCATTCAGACAACTTAAACTTAATCACTTTCGAAAGAGAAGGTTTAGATTCGAATTATTAGAGGTAATCAGAATTATCAAGGAGTTTGATAATGTCGATCTGAGCAACTAATTAAGGCTAGTTCTGTCAGATTTAGCTCACAATAATGAGAAAAAACTACTCGTCAAAGATTTCTTTCCTCTTCAAGAGGACTACTGACGCATAGTGAGAACTGAAGATAGATATTTTTGGGAATAGACTTGATGGATACTTCGCTTCAGTTTCATGACTGATACTATTTACGCCTCCTTAGTCACGCAGAGTCTTAGTGCTTTATTCTCTGAGTTCCTGATCTCCTCCACCATCACAAACACCCTCGAAAGGACCCAGTGGTGTGTTGCTGTTTGAATCCCTTTGCATAAATACCCTCTTGAGTTCTTCCTCCGTTTCTTTACATATCTCTTCAGCTGTTTTAGGGTCCCTCCTCCTCCAAGAATGAGGGACATATCTTGGCGTAGAAGTTGGTTTATGATGCGTTCTTTCTCCTTCAGCGGGAAGACGGTAAAGATATCTTGAGAACTGATGACACTTGTCTTTAAGGCAACGTAAAAGGCCCGAATTGATCATCATCCAGCTTACGAGAATATAATGGAGCCTTCCAGAATCGCCTGGATCTTATGCCTCACATTACTTAAAAGTATAAAGAGGACAGTATGGGGTTTTGTTGTTGATACACACATGGCCTTTGCAATACCTTTTGGCATCGTATATTTTCTCTGTTAAAAGAAATCTGCCTTGAATGTCAGGGGATCTGATTTCGTCACCCCCTGGCATCACGAACTTCGACCTTCAAGCACGAAAATATGGTGGCCTGTATCGGCGTCATATATGACGTCACTGACGTTAAGCCAACGTGCTTTAAAGCTGAAGGTGCAGTTGCGCTCAGGGGCCATATATCTCTGACGTCATAACCCACGTCATTCATCTCTCCGGTTGCGACCATTGTATACGTCATTGACTCTGACATCGCAAAACCTTGTAACTGATATCTTAATCTTAGACGTCAAAGCCGATGTCGTCAATCTCCTGTCCTTTGATGTACGTTTACATCATTTCATTTCTCCCCGGGGTTAAAACTCGACCCCCTCAAATCCCACCCCACAACCTCCACCCCAATGTCTTTGATGATGATAGCGTACCCCCATCTCTTCTTTCATCTCTTCCTTCCCTCTCGTCTCTTGCTTTCTTCCGCCTGAATCTTGAGTTCTGCCTCTCTCTCTCTCTCTCTCTCTCTCTCTCTCTCTCTCTCTCTCTCTCTCTCTCTCTCTCTCTCTCTCTCTCTCTCTCTCTCTCACACCAGTCCACACGGCCCGTTCTTCGTAACTCTAAATTCATCTGCGGTGGACGCTACGCGCTGACCCTGCCTCCAGGTAACATCTCGTAAGTGGGGTCTCTCGCTCTCTCTCTCTCTCTCTCTCTCTCTCTCTCTCTCTCTCTCTCTCTCTCTCTCTCTCTCACACCAGTCCACACGGCCCGTTCTTCGTAACTCTAAATTCATCTGCGGTGGACGCTACGCGCTGACCCTGCCTCCAGGTAACATCTCGTAAGTGGGGTCGCTCTCTCTCTCTCTCTCTCTCTCTCTCTCTCATATCCTCGCTGGCCTGCCATGTTGTTCCGACGGATTGGAAGACGTCATCAATTTCTCTTGTTCCTCTCCCTCTTTACTGGCTTCAATTTTTCATTGTGTAATTGAAGGCTGGCGTATGCATCTGTGTCACACCGGAATTTGTGCAAAGAATTTCCCTGGGGGAAGATTAGAGTCTGACGAGAGAAAATGTAAACATGAGCGCCGAAGGAGATAATTTTTTTCCAATATATATTTCATCATACATAATCGCTGTTTCCTGCATCATCGAGGTAGCGCCAGGAAACAGACGAAGAAAGGCCCATCCACTCATATACACATGTATGTAGAGAAACTCTCCCATACTCACATATACATATACATATCAATATATACATACACATATGCAGACATATACATACATACATATACATGCTTGCCTTCATCCAATCCTGTCGCTACCCGACCCCACAGGAAATAGCATTGTGAAAGAGTCATAAGAATTCCTTGGACCTTTCCAAAGGCTCCTGGTACCTCAAGGCTGCGCTACATCCTGTAGCAGGGAAATCTAGAATTCTTTAACGAAACTGTACTTGTAATGAATGATAAAGGGTCACGAAAGATGGCCTCTCGCTCACGGTGTATCCTTGAGCAAGCGAAATCCTGCAACACACACACACACACACACACACACACACATATATATATATATTTTTTTCTTTTTTTTATTATACTTTGTCGCTGTCTCCCGCGTTTGCGAGGTAGCGCAAGGAAACAGACGAAAGGAATGGCCCAACTCCCCCCCCCCCCATACACATGTATATACATACGTCCACACACGCAAATATACATACCTACACAGCTTTCCATGGTTTACCCCAGACGCTTCACATGCCTTGCTTCAATCCACTGACAGCACGTCAACCCCGGTATACCACATCGCTCCAATTCACTCTATTTCTTGCCCTCCTTTCACCCTCCTGCATGTTCAGGCCCCGATCACACAAATCTTTTTCACTCCATCTTTCCACCTCCAATTTGGTCTCCCTCTTCTCCTTGTTCCCTCCACCTCCGACACATATATCCTCTTGGTCAATCTTTCCTCACTCATTCTCTCCATGTGCCCAAACCACTTCAAAACACCCTCTTCTGCTCTCTCAACCACGCTCTTTTTATTTCCACACATCTCTCTTACCCTTACGTTACTCACTCGATCAAACCACCTCACACCACACATTGTCCTCAAACATCTCATTTCCAGCACATCCATCCTCCTGCGCACAACTCTATCCATAGCCCACGCCTCGCAACCATACAACATTGTTGGAACCACTATTCCTTCAAACATACCCATTTTTGCTTTCCGAGATAATGTTCTCGACTTCCACACATTCTTCAAGGCCCCCAGGATTTTCGCCCCCTCCCCCACCCTATGATCCACTTCCGCTTCCATGGTTCCATCCGCTGCCAGATCCACTCCCAGATATCTAAAACACTTCACTTCCTCCAGTTTTTCTCCATTCAAACTCACCTCCCAATTGACTTGACCCTCAACCCTACTGTACCTAATAACCTTGCTCTTATTCACATTTACTCTTAACTTTCTTCTTCCACACACTTTTCCAAACTCAGTCACCAGCTTCTGCAGTTTCTCACATGAATCAGCCACCAGCGCTGTATCATCAGCGAACAACAACTGACTCACTTCCCAAGCTCTCTCATCCCCAACAGACTTCATACTTGCCCCTCTTTCCAAAACTCTTGCATTTACCTCCCTAACAACCCCATCCATAAACAAATTAAACAACCATGGAGACATCACACACCCCTGCCGCAAACCTACATTCACTGAGAACCAATCACTTTCCTCTCTTCCTACACGTACACATGCCTTACATCCTCGATAAAAACTTTTCACTGCTTCTAACAACTTTCCTCCCACACCATATATTCTTAATACCTTCCACAGAGCATCTCTATCAACTCTATCATATGCCTTCTCCAGATCCATAAATGCTACATACAAATCCATTTGCTTTTCTAAGTATTTCTCACATACATTCTTCAAAGCAAACACCTGATCCACACATCCTCTACCACTTCTGAAACCACACTGCTCTTCCCCAATCTGATGCTCTGTACATGCCTTCACCCTCTCAATCAATACCCTCCCATATAATTTACCAGGAATACTCAACAAACTTATACCTCTGTAATTTGAGCACTCACTCTTATCCCCTTTGCCTTTGTACAATGGCACTATGCACGCATTCCGCCAATCCTCAGGCACCTCACCATGAGTCATACATACATTAAATAACCTTACCAACCAGTCAACAATACAGTCACCCCCTTTTTTAATAAATTCCACTGCAATACCATCCAAACCTGCTGCCTTGCCGGCTTTCATCTTCCGCAAAGCTTTCACTACCTCTTCTCTGTTTACCAAATCATTTTCCCTAACCCTCTCACTTTGCACACCACCTCGACCAAAACACCCTATATCTGCCACTCTATCATCAAACACATTCAACAAACCTTCAAAATACTCACTCCATCTCCTTCTCACATCACCACTACTTGTTATCACCTCCCCATTTGCGCCCTTCACTGAAGTTCCCATTTGCTCCCTTGTCTTACGCACTTTATTTACCTCCTTCCAGAACATCTTTTTATTCTCCCTAAAATTTAATGATACTCTCTCACCCCAACTCTCATTTGCCCTTTTTTTCACCTCTTGCACCTTTCTCTTGGCCTCCTGTCTCTTTCTTTTATACATCTCCCACTCAATTGCATTTTTTCCCTGCAAAAATCGTCCAAATGCCTCTCTCTTCTCTTTCACTAATACTCATACTTCTTCATCCCACCACTCACTACCCTTTCTAATCAACCCACCTCCCACTCTTCTCATGTCACAAGCATCTTTTGCGCAATCCATCACTGATTCCCTAAATACATCCCATTCCTCCCCCACTCCCCTTACTTCCATTGTTCTCACCTTTTTCCATTCTGTACTCAGTCTCTCGTGGTACTTCCTCACACAGGTCTCCTTCTCAAGCTCACTTATATATATATATATATATATATATATATATATATATATATATATATATATATATATATATATATATATATACTCAAAACAACACACACACACACACCTGCAACAAACACCCCTGTACACCCAGCCAAAAAATTACCCCCCCCCCCTTGTTGTTTGCCATATTGAGGGCCCAGAACCGATGAAAAAAAATGGAAGGGGGGAGGTGACAGTACCTGCAGGATGGAGAGGGGAGGACGAAAACCTGATTAGAACGAAGAACAAAACAACAAAAGCCAGTTTGATCCAAGGGTGAGGAAGGAACCTCACACCCCCCCCCCCCCCCACCCCCACCCCTTCAGTATGAATAACTAATTGACGAAGAAAAAAAAAAAGAGAAATGTTCTCTAAAACGTATGGAAATGATGTGGTGTATCTTTATTGTACGTTCGTTTGATTTGCCAGAGAATGATTTCGTAGCCATACAGATCCTGGGGATCATAACAGAGCTGCTAAGCCTTCACTGAACAGCCACAGGGCACAGTACCTGTGTAAGAGAATTATACATTCTGTAAGGTTATATAAACATATATATATATCCCTGGGGATAGGGGAGAAAAAATACTACCCACGTATTCCCTGCGTGTCGTAGAAGGCGACTAAAAGGGGAGGGAGCCGGGGGGCTGGAAATCCTCCCCTCTCATTATTCTTTTTTTAATTTTCCAAAAGAAGGAACAGAGAAGGGGGCAAGGTGAGGATATTCCCTCAAAGGCCCAGTCCTCTGTTCTTAACGCTACCTCGCTAACGCGGGAATTGGCGAAGTTTTGAAAAAAAAAAATATGCGTAAACAATTCAGTCACCTATCTCAAACTGTTCTATGATATATATATATATATATATATATATATATATATATATATATATATATATATATATATATATATATATATTATCCCTGGGGATAGGGGAGAAAGAATACTTCCCACGTATTCCCTGCGTGTCGTAGAAAGCGACTAAAAGGGGAGGGAGCGGGGGGCTGGAAATCCTCCCCTCTCAATTTTTTTTAATTTTCCAAAAGAAGGAACAGAGAAGGGGGCCAGGTGAGGATATTCCCTCAGTGGCCCAGTTCTCTGTTCTTAACGCTACCTCGCTAACGCGGGAAATGGCGAATAGTTTTGAAAAAAAAAAATATGCGTAAACAATTCAGTCACCTATCTCAAACTGTTCTATGATATATATATATATATATATATATATATATATATATATATATATATATATATATATATATATATATACATATATATATATATATATATATATATATATATATATATATATATATATATATATATATTACTAGGTGTTTAAACAGCAGAGGGGGACGATGGATGAACCCAAAACCTTGGAAAGGAAAGATACATTCACATATTTCCCCATGACGCAACTATTTTTTCCCCTGACCGTAGCTCACCGTCTGACGGTTCTGATGTAATGCTTCCTGAGGGTGGATTAATCTTCATATCCATGACCACTGCGAAGGAGATTAATCTTTCTCTATATTACTCCCAGAGATGGATTAATCTTTCTATACGTTGCCTCGACAGTGGGATTATTTTCTTCGGGCACTTCCAGTATTGATCATATCCCCCTATATATAGATATCATATAAATTTCGATTTATATGAATAGTTGTACATATCAATTCTCTGGATAGTCTTCTTCTTTTATCTTTTGTCCTTTCGCAATTTCGAAACTTCGTGCAGCAACGTCCCAGTCTGATGCATCAGTATACCTAGAAAAAAGAAAAGCGAAGATAACTCGTGTCTACCAATACTGAGAGAGAGAAAAAGATAAGACACAGATTCTTTACCTTCTTTCTGTATAACTAATACAGATATGAGTATAGCTCTTCCGTGTCTTGATACCACATTGTCCACGTAATCAAACACACAATCCCTATATAGAGATCCATGTATCCTTTATGACCAAGTGAGGCAACTGTGGTAAAGGAGTCGATCCTATAGTATCAGCCAACAAGGAGGATCTGGTGGCCTTAACAAGTTCATTGTGTCTCCCTTTACGTTATCATGTTACGAAAATCCATCTTAATGTGGGAAGAGGCTGTGGTGGAAGCTCCACACAGGTCATGTCGTGTGGTAGTAAGAGGAGAGGTCGTTTTTATCGAGGATGTAAGGCATGTGTACGTGTAGGAAGAGAGGAAAGTGATTGGTTCTCAGTGAATGTAGGTTTGCGGCAGGGTTGTGTGATGTCTCCATGGTTGTTTAATTTGTTTATGGATGGGGTTGTTAGGGAGGTAAATGCAAGAGTCTTGGAAAGAGGGGCAAGTATGAAGTCTGTTGGGGATGAGAGAGCTTGGGAAGTGAGTCAGTTGTTGTTCGCTGATGATACAGCGCTGGTGGCGGATTCATGTGAGAAACTGCAGAAGCTGGTGACGGAGTTTGGTAAAGTGTGTGGAAGAAGAAAGTTAAGAGTAAATGTGAATAAGAGCAAGGTTATTAGGTACAGTAGGGTTGAGGGTCAAGTCAATTGGGAGGTAAGTTTGAATGGAGAAAAACTGGAGGAAGTGAAGTGTTTTAGATATCTGGGAGTGGATCTGTCAGCGGATGGAACCATGGAAGCGGAAGTGGATCATAGGGTGGGGGAGGGGGCGAAAATTTTGGGAGCCTTGAAAAATGTGTGGAAGTCGAGAACATTATCCCGGAAAGCAAAAATGGGTATGTTTGAAGGAATAGTGGTTCCAACAATGTTGTATGGTTGCGAGGCGTGGGCTATGGATAGAGTTGTTCGCAGGAGGATGGATGTGCTGGAAATGAGATGTTTGAGGACAATGTGTGGTGTGAGGTGGTTTGATCGAGTAAGTAACGTAAGGGTAAGAGAGATGTGTGGAAATAAAAAGAGCGTGGTTGAGAGAGCAGAAGAGGGTGTTTTGAAATGGTTTGGGCACATGGAGAGAATGAGTGAGGAAAGATTGACCAAGAGGATATATGTGTCGGAGGTGGAGGGAACGAGGAGAAGAGGGAGACCAAATTGGAGGTGGAAAGATGGAGTGAAAAGGATTTTGTGTGATCGGGGCCTGAACATGCAGGAGGGTGAAAGGAGGGCAAGGAATAGAGTGAATTGGAGCGATGTGGTATACAGGGGTTGACGTGCTGTCAGTGGATTGAATCAAGGCATGTGAAGCGTCCGGGGTAAACCATGGAAAGCTGTGTAGGTATGTATGTTTGCGTGTGTGGACGTGTGTATGTACATGTGTATGGGGGGGGTTGGGCCATTTCTTTCGTCTGTTTCCTTGCGCTACCTCGCAAACGCGGGAGACAGCGACGAGGTTTAAAAAAAAAAAAAAAAATATATTCTCTCAAAGATTCTGGTATTGTAAAGAGGTCATCACGGAGACCAGACCTTGGAGTAAAAATGTTAGAAAAAAGAGGAAGAAGACAATGTGAAAACAAGAGAAAAAGAATATAGACGAAAATATGTTTTTTTTTTTCCTTTGTGTGTGTGTGTGTGTGTGTGTGTGTGTGTGTGTGTGTTAAACCGCGTCCTCCAGAGACCACCAAATTCTTCCACGATTCCCAGTCAAGTGTTGCTGAAGCAGCGCATGATACTCCCAGCTAACATTCAGGGCAGCGAACTGAGGAATAAAGAAAAGCATAGAAAAAAAAAAAAATAGTATAACACGTAACAGTGCAGGGCAAAATTTTTCCAGCAAACACACACACACACACATCTAACTAACGATGGCTTCCACTCTGCTCGTAATGTGGATATAAATATTATTTCAATATGTTTTGCACATTCAGGTCCTCTTCCTTTTCCCAGGTTTTCTTTTTTTTCCCAAATCGTAGTTTTTCTTTCTGTTAGAGGCATACAGAGAGAGGAGCAATATCCGTGATATGAATGTCTAGTAGGCGTACGTATTTTTCCCTAGGATGAACTCTAGTTCCCGTTTTGTTATTCTAATTCTGCTAATTTCTTTTTCTAGTTTTTTCTTTTTCTTTTTTGAGGGACAAAAAAAAATACGACCAAAAAAAAGCCAATGAGAAAATAATTCTTGTCCTGTTGGTCTGTAGGCTGTTAAGGCCAGCGAAAAATTCCAGCGAACAACAAATTGAATGACCGTGCCCTCTGCTGCAGAAACTGTAAACGCACTAATAAAAACGATCGTGTAGAATTGCTGGCAAACACACCATCACAACGACCTGGCCTCTGTAAACAAACGGCCTCACCCACCCACATCCGGTAACCTTGCAGGTACTAACGAATTACTTTCAACAGCTTGTTTTTATTAGAGAGAGAGTTCTTAGCACAAGAAAAATCAAAAGGATCTGAAATCTTCGTTGCATGTTATGATTAAACCATTATTCTGGAGGTGGAAGGATGGAGTGGAAAGGGTTTTGAGTGACCGGGGCCTGAGCATACAGGAGGGTGACAGGCGTTAAAGGAGAAGAGTGAATTGGAACGATGTGGTATACCGGTGTCGACGTGCTGTCACTGGACTGAACCAGGGCATGTGAAACGTTTAGGGTAACGTTCTGAGGGGCCAGGATGTGAATTAGGGAGCTGTGGTTTCGGTGCATTACACATGACAGCTAGAGGCTGAGTGTGAACGAGCGCAGTTTTTTCTTTTTTTTTTTTTGTTTGTTTTCCTGGCGCTACCTCGCTGAAGCAGGAGGTAGCGATGCTGTTTCCTGTGGGGGCGGGGTAGCACCAGGAATGGATGAAGGCAAGCATGTATGAATATGTACATTTGTATACGTGCATATGTCTGTGCATGTTTATGCATATGTATGTATATATGTATATGTGTGTATATGTGCGTGTATGGGCGTTTATGTATATATGTGTATACGAGTGGATGGGCCATTCTTCGTCTGTTTCCTGGCGATGAGTACATAGACGAATCTAAACGAGAAGTGAATATAGAGTTCCCCCAAATCATTCTAAATTTTCAAGATGAAAAACGGGTTCATTTAACGATGATAATCCAATCATTACCTGCGATTACATAATGTTACACAGTTACGAAGGAACATCACGATGATATAATTGTTGCTCATTAAGAGGCAATACTCGTTACAAAAATGATTTAAGTGTCATTATTATGAACGTCATGAGATTAGGCTATCACAAATACATGTTTCATTACCCTGGAAATTAAATCGGTTTAACGTGATTTGAATGTATTTTATTAAACTAGATAAGTAGGCTATTATTTCTTTTTCCTATTTCATTCATGATAAAGAATTCAAAAAGTCAGAATACCATTTACATATACTTAAAACTTGATAAGTAAATGATGGCTCGTACCGACCCCCCCCCCCAAAAAAAAAAAAAATTGAAGTTTAACTTTCTCAGGAATCGGCTTATTCAGGAGCATTAGATCCGTGGTGTAGGGGTTAGCGCTCCTGACCGTGACGCGTTCAAGGGCCGGCTAGGGTCGAGCGCATAGGTTCGAATCTTGCTGTGGAAGTCGGTCAACAGGCAACCCAACTGTTCATCCATCCTTAGGGGTTGGTCGAAAATACGGGTACCTAGCTGAGGCTAGGGTACATATATATATATATATATATATATATATATATATATATATATATATATATATATATATATATATGCGATAGCTATGATTAGGGCCTCAGTCGACCGTCCTGTCCCAGTTAACAAAAACGTATGCAATTCTGAACTCCACAACAGTCCTAAAGATTCACTGGCGCGAACAGGTCCAGGAATCTGAGTAGACACACAGTACGCACACAGCAAGCCTCATAGCAAGGTGGCTGACGCAGCTCGTACATAACACGACCACAACCGGAATTTATATCATCCAAAGGCTCGCAGTTGGATGCCCTACGAACGGCTGATGGAGGAACGAAAAGAGAGAGATTCGTTAACAGAAAAGAGTCACCAGGAAATTGAACTTCAGTTCTCTGTACACCCATCTCAGCTTTTTTTTTTTTTCTTTGCTACAGGTATATTCAACGAGCTTGAACCTTGTATTCTAACACCATTCTTAGATAACCACAATGGTACCGGGGAGATGAAATCCAAATAAACCCAGAGGAAACAGAAAGACAAGAGACGCCAAACATTCGTCTGTTTCCCACGACATTTTCAGCTGCCCTGAAGATATCTTGAGAAATAGACGAAAGCTTGGTGTCTCTTGTCTTTCTATTACCTCTGGTTTTATCTCGATCTTACGCCATTGCAACGCTGGCATAATTGGACTGCCATTTCTCAGACACCCAAGAGAGATTAGACAAATAACTACACTTTTGGTTGTGCAAGTGATCAGTAAATTGGATCTGTACTTCTGTTTGGGCGTAAAGATAGGATTCGGTGAACTGTCTGCATGAGTGGCAGGTGTAAAGAGAATAATGAAATCCTTGTTATTTTTAGTCAGACTGTTTCATCATATAACAGTTTGCGGTTCAGTTGAAAATCATCTCTCATGTTTCGAAGACCAGTTCGTCCTTCTAAATCTCTATTCCTCTAACTGAATCAGACTGGTAGTTAAGAATCATCTACGTATATACTTGACTCTTGTTTTACAATGTATAGGCGACTTGAACTTGCCTCATGACAGTGTTAAGCGATGATAGTTAACGCATCTTCCAACTTGACTCTCTCTCTCTCTCTCTCTCTCTCTTATTTATCTATCTATCTATCTATCTATCTATCTATCTGGGACCTGGGAATTTCAGAACACCCGTCTAGACTTCGACCGTCATATTGCAGAGCGGCGATCAATTCACACCCCAACCCTTGATGACGTTAATATGAAGACAGTCTTGCAACATGATGGAGGGTCTCTGGCATTCATGTTACCCCTCTCGGCTGCTTGGGGTGGGAGAGGGAAGGTGGGGGAGCTATCGCCAAAGCTTATACGCAGACGACCTCGCTGAATGCAAGCTACAGATGCATTTCCGAAGCACTTTGGACGTTTGTACTGAACGAATTTACTGCTCTCGTGAAACGGCAAATACTACTCGAAATTTTCGAGCACCAATGAGTAACTTCAAGATTTAGAATTAGTCATGGGAGTTGAGTGTAATACGTCCAAGTGTATATATTTGTATGTATTTCACTCAAGTCGCCAAATATTTCCATGTCCGTTGAGTGTATTCGATATGCTAACATCTGCCAACTGTCTTTTTGACTGTACACCACATCGAATACCTGTGCGGCATTTGAATGCTGAACAAAGGACTGACTTAACAATATCAGCAGCAGCAGCAGCTGTGGCAATAGTGATGGGTCTGCATTCAGCAGTCACGTCATGCATTTTGGGCCAGTCAGTCAGTCAGTCGGTCAGTCAGTCAGCTTTCTCTTGGACTGATGGCAGGTCATGCACCTCCGCTCTTGCATCGCGTATAAGTTCTCTCTCTCTCTCTCTCTCTCTCTCTCTCTCTCTCTCTCTCTCTCTCTCTCTCTCTCTCTCTACATGTATGGCTTTATCACCTGGCATTTCTCTCTTCCATCTTTGCTGCAAACGTTTCCAGTGTCCTGCTGTGACCTGAGTCAGGTTCGAATTAATCTGCAGTCATGATATGAGTTGCCTACAAATGTTTCTTCTTCTTCTTCTCTCTCTCTCTCTCTCTCTCTCTCTCTCTCTCTCTCTCTCTCTCTCTCTCTCTCTCTCTCTTTTTGGGGGTGGGGGAGAGAGGAGGAGTTACATGTACACCTGGTGTTTTTTAAAATGAACAGAACATTTCCCTGAATCTGATTCCATGAAATTGTTTTGCTAAATGTGAAATAGTTACGTCAGAAAGTTTATTTCTAAAATTAAAACCGGTTTCGCACTCGTTGGTTCTGTTATGGGGAGATGTGAAAAGGTATATCTGTGGACATGCATATCCCACCCACCCAGACTCACCCAACCAGTCAATATATTCGAAAATATATTGACTGAGAATACACGATAAGTTGTGGAGTTAGAACTCACAGTGTTAAGGAGACACAAAGTGAAGCAATACGAAAGTACATGGACTATACACACAGGGTGAGATCGAGTTGCAACCTGATGTCTTTATGACCCAAAAGGTATCAGTACTCACCCCAAGAGAAAATCCATCATACATTTACATCATTAAGATGGAGAAATGTAGTCGCTTGTCCTTTATCTGGTACCACAAATTTTATTACATGTTTGTCTATCCCATAAGGTATTAGGTGTGGTAATAAGCTATTAGATGTGGTAATATGAAAATCGCATATCCTAAACGCTTTCAACCTTACTTATTTTTATGGGTCGTTTTTCAGTTTGCTTGGCAGGAGTTTGGGAAGTGCTAGACAAGTCATGTAAGTGTGAGGTTTTTCCCTGACGTTCTCTAAGGCCAAGGTACTAGATCATGTCCTATCGATGTATCTTATTATCTTCATTTATTCTATTTTTGTTAGAACAGGCAACTGAGACCCTAATCAAGGCCATTCCATCCCAGGTGGTAAAATATACATTTGCCCAGTATCTTCACCATTTTCATGCGTCATGTGCAGAAACCATAGCCTCCTTATACACAAATTAGCCCCATAGACCTTCTCATACGGTTTCCCCCAGCACTCGTTTAGTTCACTGACAGCATGTCGCTCCCTCCTCTGTATAACACATCGTTCCAACTCACCCTATCCTAACACACACACACCCACCCACACACACTACACTTCCCTATTATCTTTATCCACGCTCTCCTCCCCGTGCACCATTACCGCTCCCTACCTAACTCCATATCTTATCTTCGAAATTTATTTCTCACTGCCCACACTCCCTTGTGCTCCCTTTTTTTTTCTTTTAGCTATCTTCGTCCTCGCTTTATGTAGGGCAATACTCTCTCACTTCTATATTCTTCCTGCCTATACTCTTTTCTCAATTCTTACACTTCCTTGTTAGCCCGCTCCCGTTTATTCTCTATTCTGCATTTTTCCCTGTCGATTCTCACCGCTCCCTCCTTCACATTTCTTTAACCTCACACACACACACACCCTCTGTGCCCCTTCCTACGCTGTACATATTCTTGTTAACTGAGACCACGCACTGCAGTGCTAATCGATGATATATATATATATATATATATATATATATATATATATATATATATATATATATATATATATATATCCTAGCTTAAGCCAGGCGCCCATTTCATCGACCAACCTCTAGGGGTTGGTGAACAGCTGGGTTGACTGTGGACAGACCACCGCTACCAGGATTGCAACCCATGTGCTCAACCCTGAACGGACTGTAAAATGCGTCTGTCAGGGATGCTAACTGCTACACCACGGGGGTCCTCTCTCTCTCTCTCTCTCTCTCTCTCTCTCTCTCTCTCTCTCTCTCTCTCTCTCACACACACACACACACACACATCTCCTCGTATACACTAATAGCTAAAAGCCTTTACGTGGAGGATACTAATTCATAATCATACGAAATTAACTGATTTACCGACCCCGTATGTATACTGCAGCTGGTCTGGGGGGAAATGTTAGGAGCCTAGCGGCTCTCCCCTCACCGACCGCGACGTCCTCCTCTTTGCTTGTGTGACCTCCCCCTCACTCCTATGACCTCCCCACTCGCTGCTGTGAACTCCCCTCGTTGGGTCGACACTTTCCTTACCTCTCTGACCTTTCTACTACGCATGTGACCCTTCCTCTTACTGCTGTGAACGTATATTGAAAGTGTGCTTTTCTCCTCATTACTGTGACCTCTCTCTCTCTCTCTCTCTCTCTCTCTCTCTCTCTCTCTCTCTCTCTCCTATCATGATACTACTGCTTCTCATCTCCCTTGGTCATTTCTAACACGTGTGTGACCTTTCACTTGCAGCTGTGAACTTTGCCTTTCACCCTATGGACCCGTATGTCACTGCTGTGACCTTCAGTTCACTGCTGTGTCTTGTCCTCCTCATCTTTGTCTTTTCGGTGACCTTTTACCACGCTGTCTGGTGACTATCCTGCTTGACCATTGTGACCTTACCTTTTCACGAACTCCCGACCTTTCCTCTCTCTCTCTCTCTCTCTCTCTCTCTCTCTCTCTCTCTCTCTCTCTCTCTCTCTTTCCTCCTCCCCCTCTCATGCTGGAGGCCTTCTCCACCTCTCCTTCGACGATCTCCTGATATTTTTTTTTTGTTACCTGACCTTTAATGTCATCCTTCCTTCACTCCTGTGACCATTTCACTCTTGACCTTTGCATTTCTACTCTGATATACATTCCCTCATTAAACTGACATTTATAATGTTACTTTCTTCCATTGCAATAAACATTTATGATTATACGTGACTTAACACCCCCTCCCTCAAAAAAAAAAAAAAAAATATAGAAAGGAATCGAGTTTCCTTTGGACTCGGAGGGAAACATAATTGTCACAGCTTTTAGAGAATACGAGATCTCTTTTTGAGTGACATGAGATAAAGATAAAAAGAAATATATATAGAAAAAAAAGTAATTATGAAATACTTTTAGGAGCAGTTTATATATAGATTTTCAGCAAGGTTCCAGGTTACCAAATCAACTCCAGTGGCTGCACTGATCACCAGCACAAAAGCAGTGGGAACACAGAGGTCTAGAACACTAGGACAAATCATTACCACAAATATAAGAAAACAGTCCACTTCACCAACATCATATTCGACGTTGCTGGAGGTGCACAAAACTCACCAACTTCCAGTCCACCAAGACAGTAGCAATGTTTATACATAAACTTGGTATACCACCATCACACACACACACACACACACCAGATCACCCAAAACAACGAGGGGACACAGTGTCCAAAAAGCAATTCAGTTCACACCGGGATAATACCACCCTTGCAACAGACCACAGCCACCAGCTTCTCTCTCTTAACCCACAACACACAAGATCATCCCCCAAAAATCCTGGGGTGTCCCAGATCCCCAAGGGTGGTGATGTAGTAGTGGTCCACCGAGATAAGACAGCTGCAAGTCTTACAGCCTCCCTAGAACACCATGGGAAATGACGACGGTGTTCGTATTTCACTCTCTCTCTCTCTCTCTCTCTCTCTCTCTCTCTCTCTCTCTCTCTCTCTCTCTCTCTCGACAAGAATTCTGCCTGAAGAGGAAAGGCCTGCTTTGACGATATTTTACACGGTGTGAATTTTGCAATGCAAATATTTGGGCAACACTTTTTTTTTTCAAGCGGCGTCTAACCCGTTATTTTTTTTTTTTTTTGTTCCTGCCTACCTTCTCTTATATTATTTTTTCTCCCCTCGCTGACATCATATAGATCATACGATATTCTGTACGTAATTTTCTTTCTTTCGGATGGATTTTTCTTTTTTATGGGAAGATGGCCTGTTATAGACGTACGTCAGAGGTGATACATACATTTCTTTATTATCCTTAACGACACGATCTTGGTACTTGTAAGCCTCGGTCTATTTCACGTCAGATGCGAAATAAATGAATATATATATATATATATATATATATATATATATATATATATATATATATATATATATATATATATACACATATATTCCTTATCTTCATGGCTTCCATTGCTATTGCTTTGTCTCCCCTATAAAGAAGGGAGAGTTGTGGTAATTCACCCTTTTCCCTAGTATGGGAAAATGGAAGATAAAGGTAAAGAAAACTAGAATGTTACACTGGCCTTCAGCGAACGCCCTGTGTAATTACCACACTGATGGATAACCTGTGCTCACGTCTGACGTATGGTGACGGGAAAATAAACTCAAGGATATAGAGAGGTCTGAAAATAGATCAAAGGGTAAAGGAATAATACATGCCATATAAATTGAGGCTCCGAAGCCCAGTGAATACAACAAGAGTATATGCATTTCTGAAGGGTTAAATTTCAGGTATCCATAAGAGCAGTTGAACATAGACAGGGCACAAGAAACAAGGACGTTAAGTAACCTTCATTAAACATTAAGTTTCCCATCCCATTTCTCTCTCTAGAGCCTTAGTAAACGACTCTCATTCCCTTCAGTAAAGGGTGGAAGAGGACCACAATGATAGAACAACATAAGAATTGCATCAAAAAAATCTGTTTCATCGCCAGTGTTACGTATAGAAGCTGACGCATGGCAATTATTGCTAATTAAAAGGGAGAAAAATGGTTCAGGGCTAACTTCGTACGAGTAAAGTATAGAGGCTTCGCTGATAATCTAAGATCACGAACTTTAACCATAAGATTTAGCATCCCAGGTCCTCAGAGAATGCTATAATGTTTTAGTACATTCACGTCCTTAGATTTGAATAACCAGGTCCTCATAGAATGCTATACTGTTTTACTATCTTCACGTCCTTAGATTTGAATAACCAGGTCCTCAGACAATGCTATACTGTTTTACTATCTTCACGTCCTTAGATTTGAATAACCAGGTCCTCAGACAATGCTATACTGTTTTACTATCTTCACGTCCTTAGATATGAATAACCAGGTCCTCAGAGAATGCTATAATGTTTTACTATCTTCACGTCCTTAGATTTGAATAACCAGGTCCCCAGAGAATGCTATACTGTTTTAGTATCTTCACGTCCTTAGATTTGAATAACCAGGTCCTCAGAGAATGCTATAATGTTTTAGTACATTCACGTCCTTAGATTTGAATAACCAGGTCCTCAGAGAATGCTATATTTTAGCATCTTCACGTCCTTAGATTTGACTAAGTTCTTCTACGATGATTAGGATCCTCAGGTCCTTTTCTGTTGCCAAGTTTTACAACGTTGTTGAATATACACAGGTCCTCAGATATTGCTCAGTCAGACTACGATGTTTAGCATCCTCTAGTCCTCAGATGTTGCCAAGTTTTACTATGATGTTTATCATACTTAGGTTCCCAAATACCACCAAGTTTTACTAGGATGTTTAGTATCTTTAGGTCATCAGATGACAATAAGTTTTACTATGATGTTTAGTATACTCAAGTCCTCAAATATGACCAAGTTTTGAGACGATGATTAATATCTTTCGTGCCTCAGATATTACCAAGTTTAACTAGGTTACTTAGCGTATTCAGGTCCTCAGATATTACAGCGTTTGACTGCGACATTTCCAATGTTTGGTGTCCCTACGTGGTCAGGTATAGCAACAACGATACTAACACGTTAAAAAAAAAAAATAAGGCCCAAAGGTTGCCGTTGTCAAATATGGACCATAAAAACGCATCAACACGAGATAAAAATAAGGGACACGGAGGTCAATATATATATATATATATATATATATATATATATATATATATATATATATATATATATATATATATATATATATATATTCCCTGGGGATAGGGGAGAAAGAATACTTCACACGTATTCCCTGCGTGTCGTAGAAGGCGACTAAAAGGGAAGGGAGCGGGGGGCTGGAAATCCTCCCCTCTCGTTTTTTTTTTTTTTTTTTAATTTTCCAAAAGAGGGAACACAGAAGAGGGCCAGGTGAGGATATTCCCTCAAAGGCCCAGTCCTCTGTTCTTAACGCTACCTCGCTATCGCGGGAAATGGCGAATAGTATGAAAAAAAAAAATATATATGGGAGGGTACTGATTGAGAGGGTGAAGGCATGTACAGAGCATCAGATTGGGGAAGAGCAGTGCGGTTTCAGAAGTGGTAGAGGATGTGTGGATCAGGTGTTTGCTTTGAAGAATGTATGTGAGAAATACTTAGAAAAGCAAATGGATTTGTATGTAGCATTTATGGATCTGGAGAAGGCATATGATAGAGTTGATAGAGATGCTCTGTGGAAGGTATTAAGAATATATGGTGTGGGAGGCAAGTTGTTAGAAGCAGTGAAAAGTTTTTATCGAGGATGTAAGGCATGTGTACGTGTAGGAAGAGAGGAAAGTGATTGGTTCTCAGTGAATGTAGGTTTGCGGCAGGGGTGTGTGATGTCTCCATGGTTGTTTAATTTGTTTATGGATGGGGTTGTTAGGGAGGTAAATGCAAGAGTCCTGGAAAGAGGGGCAAGTATGAAGTCTGTTGGGGATGAGAGAGCTTGGGAAGTGAGTCAGTTGTTGTTCGCTGATGATACAGCGCTGGTGGCTGATTCATGTGAGAAACTGCAGAAGCTGGTGACTGAGTTTGGTAAAGTGTGTGGAAGAAGAAAGTTAAGAGTAAATGTGAATAAGAGCAAGGTTATTAGGTACAGTAGGGTTGAGGGTCAAGTCAATTGGGAGGTGAGTTTGAATGGAGAAAAACTGGAGGAAGTGAAGTGTTTTAGATATCTGGGAGTGGATCTGTCAGCGGATGGAACCATGGAAGCGGAAGTGGATCATAGGGTGGGGGAGGGGGCGAAAATTTTGGGAGCCTTGAAAAATGTGTGGAAGTCGAGAACATTATCTCGGAAAGCAAAAATGGGTATGTTTGAAGGAATAGTGGTTCCAACAATGTTGTATGGTTGCGAGGCGTGGGCTATGGATAGAGTTGTGCGCAGGAGGATGGTTGTGCTGGAAATGAGATGTTTGAGGACAATGTGTGGTGTGAGGTGGTTTGATCGAGTAAGTAACGTAAGGGTAAGAGAGATGTGTGGAAATAAAAAGAGCGTGGTTGAGAGAGCAGAAGAGGGTGTTTTGAAATGGTTTGGGCACATGGAGAGAATGAGTGAGGAAAGATTGACCAAGAGGATATATGTGTCGGAGGTGGAGGGAACGAGGAGAAGAGGGAGACCAAATTGGAGGTGGAAAGATGGAGTGAAAAAGATTTTGTGTGATCGGGGCCTGAACATGCAGGAGGGTGAAAGGAGGGCAAGGAATAGAGTGAATTGGAGCGATGTGGTATACAGGGGTTGACGTGCTGTCAGTGGATTGAATCAAGGCATGTGAAGCGTCTGGGGTAAACCATGGAAAGCTGTGTAGGTATGTATATTTGCGTGTGTGGACGTGTGTATGTACGTGTGTATGGGGGTTGGGCCATTTCTTTCGTCTGTTTCCTCGCGCTACCTCGCAAACGCGGGAGACAGCGACAAAGTATAAAAAAAAAAAAAAAAAAAAAAAATATATATATATATATATATATATATATATATATATATATATATATATATATATATATATATATATATATATATATATGGCTCGAAAGGACCTCTCTATGAATTTGATTATAACTTGCCTCCGTCTCCAAGTAAAGGAGGAAAGAAAATCAAAGACACGAGTGGAAAGATTTCAGTAAGGCCGAAAAAAAAAAAAAAAAAAAGACGGAGCTCGGCAAGACTCTTTGAGGCTTTCCCCTTTTTTTCTCTCTCTCTCTTACTGGGAAATCCTAAAGGAACGACAGAAGCCTAATGATGTACAGAATATTTCAAATACGCAAAACATTTTTCAAAACCTTGCTAACGTTTTGACTTTCTTGTTCGAGATTTTGGATACATGAACATAAAGGGATCGGGAAAAGTGATATATATATATATATATATATATATATATATATATATATATATATATATATATATATATATGTGTGTGTGTGTGTGTGTATGGAAAGGGAGCTGTGGTTTCGGTGCATTATACATGACAGCTAGAGCCTGAGTGTGAACGAATGTGGTCTTTGTTGTCTTTTCCTAGCGCTACCTTGCGCGCCTGCTGGGGGAGGGGGTTGTCACTTCGTGTGTGGCGGGGTGGCGACGGGAATGAATAAAGACAGCAGGTATGAATTATGTACATGTGTAAATATGTATATGTCTGTGTATGTATGTATATGTATACGTTGAAATGTATAAGTATGTATATGTGCTGTGTGTGGACGCGTATGTATATACATGTGTATGTGGGTGGGTTGGGCCATTCTTTCGTCTGTTTCCTATACATCCCATTAGAAATGGTTGCATTTTCCCTAAGCCATCTGCCTGCAATATTACTATGGTATTCTGTTATTAGAATTCCTCCCTATCCCGTCGTCTCTGGCCAGGGAGGCATGATCATATGGGTGATCCATCTACTTTGTAATGCAAATCAAATTTTGAACTACACTGGAAACGTCCACGTTGCAGGGTATGTTATGCATACTTAATCTGGTGCCTAGAATATGTTCGGCAGGGAAGGAAGGAAGGAGGGAGAGAGGGAAGGAGGGAAGGAGGGAGAGAGAGAGAGAGAGAGAGAGAGAGAGAGAGAGAGAGAGAGAGAGAGAGAGAGAGAGAGAGAGAGAGAGCCGAGAAGTTTTTTTTGGATTGATCGATTTCTTCCCAACTGCTGGAATCGAACGCAAAGCATATCTCTCGTCTTAAGAATGGCGTTGCTTATTATTCGATTGTTCACATCCTCTATAAATCAGCGTATCATTCCTAGACTTAAAAAAAGAAAATATAGACTCATGTGTAATATGAATAAGCCCGTCACTGAAAAGGTATTTCTTCATTGAGATGATTTTCAAAATCTTTTTAGATATATAAGCTTTACGTAAACCACAAGACTACTATAATTCGTAATCCTTCAGTATAAAAGTATTGAATACAGCGGGCCCTATTTGGTTCGAGTCCTCGGGTTGGCTTGTCGGCCCACACCCAACGTAGGTGTTTATCCTCCTCTCGGTGACGGTCAGTAAATAGGTACCTGGCTTAGGCTGGTGTGTGTGGTTGTGTGTGTGTGTGTGTGTGTGTGTGTGTGTGTGTGTGTGTGTGTGTGTGTGTGTACACTTAGGATTGCAATCACGGCATATTATACAGAGTTTAGAGACGGAGTAACATGAGTGCAAAGCTCTCTCCTGTGAGACACCCACCCACCCACACACACACACACACACACACACACACACACACCCACCCACCCACACACCCACCCACACACCCACCCACACACACACACACCCACCCACCCACCCACACACACACACAACCAGAATTCCGAAGCAGTGGGTGTCTTAATTTGCATCTGTCCCCTGCTACAAGTCTCGAGGAATGTTAGTACGAGTTGATGTGAGGAGTGATTATGTGTGAGGTTTTAAGTGCGTGGGAGTGACAGGCGTAAGATATACGAGGTGGTGAGCATTGTGTGGTGTGTGTGTGTGTGTGTGTGTGTGTGTGTGTGTGTGTGTGTGCGAGTGTGTGCGTGGGTGTGTGTGAGAGAGAGAAACGGGAATGGATGGGTGATATAATGGCTACGTGGGTGTGTGAGGGAGCTAGTGCGGTGGATGGATGCCTTCTGGAAGTAGGATTAAATGTATTTCTACATTGGGTTACACTGGAGATAATGTGGGAGGGTTTACTTCGACCGAATGCTTAGGTGCGTGAGGATGCTCTTCGTGGTAATGGGAAGGTGCAGAAGTTTATGTATATGTTAAGGCGAGAGTGAGTGTGTAGGTGGCATTCGTGGGTACTGTTTGTATACTACGGGGGAAAGTGCCTTAACACTCGTGTTGGCCTGTGTCTTAACCCACTATATATATATATGTACTCGTCATTCACTCTCGTGTACACACACACACACACCAGCCTAAGACAGATACCCATCTATCGACCAGCCCTGAGGAAATGATGAGTCCTTAGGTACGATGTGAAGTCGACTGCCTCCCCCAGGATTCGAACCTATGAGGGCTGGTCATCGGGCAGGCCCATACTGACTCATGGGGCTGGTAACACTAACCACTACATAACGAGGACCCGTTTTCGAATAGAAATAAAGAACTGTTTATTGCATTCAAGCAGCCTTTTGGCTCAAAATACACAGTTGAACAATTACGTAAAATGTGCGTCATGCAATAGACGTGTCATAAGGGGAGTGTGGGAGGCAAAAATATACTAAAGTGGTGAATAATGCAAGAGTGAACTTTTAGGAAGAGGGAAGTGAGGCATTGAATACTAGAAGTAGGTAATTGTGCCATGGATAGCAAAGGGTGCATCAATGAATAGAGTTATAGAGCAGATGCAAGGGGACATTTCACAAGGGATGTGGGATGAAATGGTGTTAATGTTGCGACGATGTTCTGTGTTTAGTGATTGTTACAAGATTAACTTCATTGCCTCCCAGTAGACTCTAGTGTCCATGACTACCTTCTCCAGACTCGTAGATTATGTAGAAGCATGACTACAAATCCCATGAATTAAGCTCCTAGTAATATCGCAAATGGGTACTGTCATTTTCTATGCATCGTCAGTTGATTAGTCGCTTCTGTTGACTACAAGTTATCTACGTACGTTACAAACTTGCTAATTCAAACACAAGAGCATTAATATCACCAGAATACAGTACATAACCGTGAGATATATTGCAGCACTCACGACTCGTATAATTTAGTGCAGCATACTCTATCTAAGCCTTGTTGTGAGTATGATGAATTTATGATGAGTAGGAGACGAGAACCATGGTCGGCAACAGACAAAACGCAGTTTGGGAACACACTTTAGCTAGACGTATTAAGAGCTTGAATAATAATTTATGTTGCACTTTGCATGCAACTGTTTCGCGAAGGCAGCAACGAAAAGCCATTTCCTTTGGCTCTAAGTGGTCCCGGTCTTCTTGCCTTTGCCAACAATTCTCGACTCTAATGCGAGATATTTGCATATTTCGATACTTACATTCACTCTCGTTTTGTGCTTAATTTTCAGCCCTGTCACTTGCAGTTCGATTTCCCCAATCCATCCCTCTTTATCTCTGAATATTTATCACACTTGAGTCTCATTTTTGGAACTGGGTTTCCCTTAAGTTCTCATTGTTTTTTCATTATTGCTATATCAACATCCAAAAAATATATCGAGACTATAGTCTTCTGTAACTCAGTTCGTGAACTTTATACGTATATTGTGAATGGTGAGTCAAACATACTTGAAAATGATCAAAAGTATAGTACTCGTTTTCTTTTGCTTCATACTTTCGTTTCCTTTCACACCTCAACTAGTCAGCGACAGAAAGAGACAACTGAGCCTTCGAGAGAACATCACCGTTTGGCTCGATGCGTCGGTCCCTTTAGACAGCCAATACAGGAGGAAAGCGTTGCCAGCACGTCTGCTGCTCTTGCCCCTCTTAGCCACCTCCATACACACACACTATAGGAACTATATATCATCATACCAGAAGGAATCAAGTAGAGTGCACTTAGATCACACTTATCCATTATAGTGATATATTAGTCGACACGATACCAGGGGATGTGTCCCTTACACAGCGAAAAAGACTTAAAAGATTTCACTTCCAAGCATTAACCCCCTCACTGGACACATCTCTCACTTACTAACCCAAACATTCAACGCTCCATGTCAATCTCCGGTAATCCGATAAGGTATTTGGATCAGGGTTGGACATCCTTGCCTGCATATCAGGCTCGCGGATTCTCATATAAGCACTGGGTTTCTCAATCCTCAGAGAATGTAGCACAATAACAGACCCAAGGAGATTCAGGTACCGTACGTCATATCAGATACCCTTTGATTACGGACTACTCGAGCTTAACCAGTAGGGCCCAGATTGATCCACCCACAGTGTACAGGGAGTCAAGACTGGAGCCCTTCCTCACTCCCTTTGGTGCTGTGTTCGTCCCCGTCAGCTTTAGGAGGAGAAATGTTAACGGCTCTGTACATTTCAGGTGTGGGTGTGTGTGTGTGTGTGTGTGTGTGTGTGTGTGTGTGTGTGTGTGTGTGTTGTTCCAAAAGGTTTCCAATCATTTTCAGAATCGATTGAGACCTTAGTCGTACTCGCTAGGCCTGAAGTAGCGCACTATTGACACCCGTTCGGCAATACGTGACCCTAGGATTCGAATCTAACAGCATTCTAGCGTTGCTGTGATTTCCCACAACGTGAAATTGTAAAGAACTGATAAGAAATAAACGGAAAAGGTATATGGAGGAAAAAAATATGCAGGAGGTATTGGAGTAATTGCGTTACATTACTTCTTCATCAGCATGCATTATTCAACCCCTTTTTTTTTTTACACATCACTTACATGAATCACCACAACGGGATGTGAGTTACATGGTGATGCTCCCGCAGCGCCCTGTCTGGTTACGGGTATCAGAGAGTAATGAAGTTACGACAGGTCGCCTTCCTAAGGTCTTATTCGGGTGGTCTTCGAAGGGGTTTCTACGGTGGTCGTGGTGGGGTTTCATGGTCGTAGAAGGTTTCTACAGTTGCTGTTGTGGGGGAGGGGAAGGAGGAGGGCGAGGTTTCCTGCGATTATCGTGGTTTGGTTTTTACGATGGTTGTGGTGCGGGGTTTCTAAGGTGATCTTGGTGCGGGGTTTCTAAGGTGATCTTGGTGCGGGGTTTCTAGGGTGATCTTGGTGCGGGGTTTCTAGGGTGATCTTGGTGCGGGGTTTCTAGAGTGATCTTGGTGCGGGATTTCTAGTGTGATCTTGGTGCGGGGTTTCTAAGGTGATCTTGGTGCGGGATTTCTAGAGTGATCTTGGTGCGGGGTTTCTAGAGTGATCTTGGTGGGGTGGGGGGTTTCTAGGGTGATCTTGGTGTGAGGTTTCTATGGGTATCGTAGTGGTTTCTAGTGTGGTCGTGGTAGGAGTCTACCATTTCTCTGCTTCTTGTGTCCTTCATTTCTTATCGCCTCTTTCCTTCTCCTTCCCAGTCATTTTATTTTCTCTCTTTCCCTCTATCATTCTTCCCTCTCTCTGGCCTACTCCCACCATATATCCTTCTCATGGCATTCCTCTCCTTCTCTTGAGTTCTATTCCTTCTCTCTCTCTTATTCTTTCCCCTCTTTGATCACACTCTTATCACTCTTTCATCTTTCATGCATCCTACACATCTCTGTTCCCCGTTTATCTCCTACGCTTTCTTTTCCTCTCACTGCCCACCTCCGCTATTCCCTCCCCTTCAAATCTACAGTGAGATTATCACTACCGCCTACCAGGAAAGGAATTTCTGGAAGAAAACATCCAAGTAAAAGTGACTTTCCAGCATCAGATAGTTTAGAATCATGGTATGGAAAGCATAACCCCGTCATCTAGTTGCCTCGAAGATGAAGAATCTGAATATATTCCCTATTCTCTAGCCTTATATTCCAATAGCATTGGTTTCGGATCCTTTTTTAATACTTGGACGAGTAACCTGTCTTTCCTCCATACTGTGCACCGTTCTATTAGATATTATTTTTTTTTTTTTTGATACCCTGTACCGTCGTAGAGACAACAAAAGTACCATGTACCGTCAGTAGCTTTCGAGTACCACTAGCACCATCGAACTGGCAATCACTGCTTTAGGATATTCATGCCATCGAGCCAATGATTCTATCATGTTTTTTCAACCTCTAGAAGACTCTCCCATCATAAAGTTCTGGCATTACACTTCACTAAATTCGAAGACTCTTATGAAGTGGCGTACGACTGCCCTGGATTCTTAAATTTTTCCAGAATCATAAAGTCTTGGACTTCTGCAGTTCCACATCTCAGAAGAGGAAATTATTAAGCGATTACCTCGAAAGGTTTTCACCTCGGAGCTTTCCAAATATTACGAATCACGAAGTTGGTCAGGGCTTTGCATCTCATGGATGGTCTAATACTGAAATTTTACATTGGAATAATTAGTGTCCAATCACACAGCGACTTTTCTTTTTTCTCTTTTTTTGTGTGTGATAACCATGGATTTTGCAGAGTTCATCATACACTTGGTAGTTTTTTTTTTTGAATATCTTTTCACGAACATTGATTTTACGCGACTGAGGCTCTTCTCTCTCTCTCTCTCTCTCTCTCTCTCTCTCTCTCTCTCTCTCTCTCTCTCTCTCTCTCTCTCTCTCTCTGCACAGCAAATAGGAACTGTACACATAAGAGTTGTTGATAGAAAAGGAGGAACTTAACTTCCAGGAAAACAATGTAGAGTTGTTGATAGAAAAGGAGGAACTTAACTTCCAGGAAAACAATGTTTCTCTCTGTCTCAAAGTGTCTTGGCATTTGCTCGGGAATAAGAAGGACTGAATCCAATAACAGGCGACGAATACATTTGCATAGTTATCTGAGAGGATGGGCCAAGGACGGCTGGAGGGAGGTTGGGCACTCCTGTGGTGAAGGAAAAAAAGATACTTCACCACGAATTATTTTCTCTTATTCACACGAAAAAAAAAAGGAAAGAAAATCAGTGCATTAACGGAAGATTATCCCATTAATATTGAATCAGAAACTAAAGGAGACTATATCGGGGACGGAACTAGGAGATACGATATTGGGAATTAAATAATTGTTTAATAAAGTATTTGATCAATGGGTATTGAGTTACGAGATAATTCATGAGGAGATATTTATATAAAAGTGATTAGAGTCAGAAAATCGAAAGTTCTCGCTGTTTTCTTACTTCCTATTGAATTTATCATGAAGTCTGAGAGAAATGAAGCAATTGAATGAAGCTTGATACGAATGAATCAGCAGAAGTAGAAAGATTCGGTGTTTATGTTTAATTCTGAGCTTGTGTCCAAAGGTAAATGTGTTGTCATATTCGTATGCTCACTCTACATTTATCAAAAATCCTTTGAGATTATCATAAACTTTAGCTTCCGAGGTTATATGAGGAACACCATAAGAAAGAAACCTTATTTACCGATTCGAGAAACAAAACAAAAGAGAGTCGCCGTTGTAAATATGTAAATGAGGAAGATAATACACGCGCGCTCCGTTGAAGCAAAAAAAGAAATTCTTTTTACACGCTTTCCAAGTCATAAGGAGCCGAAGATAACCAGGAAGGTATAATATATAAAAAGTAAAGAAAAAAAAATCATCCTTTTATATTTTCAGCGCGACTTTCTACCGTCAGAATTCTTTCGAGAGTTTTTTTACTTAAGAGAAAGTTTGAATCCTCTGTAAAAACTTACTATCTAAAAGATTTCCGAGATTTACGTCAAGTAAAAGAGCGCAGATACACGAATGAATAAATAGAAACATACTAAGGAGAGAGTAAAGTCATTATCACAACGTTACAACTGGTTTACGCATTAATTAAGCTGCTCCAGTTGGCATTGCATTTACATATGACTATGGTTACAGTGACTTTTACGGTGATGTACAATGGCGTCATCTGTAATTTACAATGGTGTCCAGTGCTGGGTCTTCCCTAATACCAGAATCTTTGGGGAAAAGATACACTTTTTATAAAAAGGTTAACGAGATTATTAAATGACACTATCATTTTAACTACCGAATCTACAAAATTTTTGCCGTTGGAAAAGAAAGGAAAGTGAAAAAGAAGATTGAATGCTAATGAGATGGTTATTACAACCTAATTAGAGCCATACATGTATCACTAGTTAATATTCATGACATTCCTCCCACCCTCTTTGGAAGGAGAGGGGAAAGGAGATGCAGAAGAAACTAATTAAGAGGAAAAGAAAAGGCGAGAAGACGAGATAAGAAAGAGATAAAAAAGAGAAAGACGAAAAAGATGCAGGAGAAGTGAGCAGTAGTAGAAATACTGGTAATGATAATAATAATAATAATAATAATAATAAAAATAATAATAATAATAATAATTGTAATGTTCATGATCGTAGTAGTATTAGAAATGATAATAGCAATGATAAAAATCATGATTACAATATTGATATTAACTTTCATAGTAATGATAATGATACTATCAGTAGTATGATAATAGAAATAATGACAAGATTAGGAACTGAATGCAAGAGGAAGGATCCAGAAAAAAACAGCATGATACCAGAGAACAGAATACTCTGCAGCGTGAGGAACAAAAGAGAGAGGCTGAATAATTCCCGAATAGGAAAAAAAAGGTATTTCACAACTGGATTAGTACAACATAATTTTTTTGTGTACTGTGAACAACACATCCTGGAATAATATAAAGATACCTGGAAAACCTCCCTACACACACACACACACACACGCAAAAGTACAGAAATTGAATATCGAGGAGAAGAAAGGTTTAGCGAATGGCACAAACTCCAGGATAAACAGGGAGATTGGATGATACGCCAAGGGACCAGCCAACGCACGACCCAGTTGGGTGCAGTACGAGATTACATCACCAGAGGTCTCACGGCGATAATCTGTTTTAGTCTCCAGAAGGCAAGAGAGATTATACGAGACGTGTATATGTGAGCGTCTGTATCTGTGTGTGTGTGTGTGTGTGTGTGTGTGTGTGTGTGTCCCTCTGCGCATTTTGTGTCTATATAGCGTACAGGTCTTAGTAATATATATATATATATATATATATATATATATATATATATATATATATATATATATATATATATATATATCATCTGTCATACTATTCGCCATTTCCCGCGTTAGCGAGGTAGCGTTAAGAACAGAGGCCTGGGCCTTTGAGGGAATATCCTGATCTGGCCCCCTTCTCTGTTCCTTCTTTGGAAAAAAAAAAAAAAAAAAAAACAAAAAGAGGGGAGGATTTCCAGCCCCCCGCTCCCTTCCCTTTCAGTCGCCTTCTACGACACGCAGGGAATAAGTGGGAAGTATTCTTTCTCCCCTATCCCCCAGGGATAATATATATATATATATATATATATATATATATATATATACATACCCGGCCGCTAAGATCGCAGAGATGAACAAAAACAATACATCATCTCCTCGGCAGTTAAGCTAAGACGAGGGTACAAAATTTTTTTTCTTTTGGGTGGTGGGCGATGGTCATCTTAAGTGTCGTAACTCTAGCAGTGTGCACCTGGCTGGCTGGAACGAGAGAGTCGGATGACGTCTTAAGACTTGGCCATAAAGTCTTCTTATGCTCGTGCTATTCGCTCACCTGCCACCTGCCCTCGTCCTGAACCCTAGCCTAGATATCAGAAGGAAGGGACCAAAGAAAGAATACCTTTTTCTTCTTGAAGGCTATATATGTGTATACAAGGTCTCAAAGACTAGGGGAGGTGGATATCGCATAAGTGAATATCATGTAAAAAAAAAAAAGAAAAAGTCAAATTCTTTTTTTTATGGTAGAGTTTGAATGAGTGCGTCAAAAAAAATAAGAAAATAATGCTGTCAGGTTTGGTGAAATATGATTTTTTTTTGTCGATTTATAAATAGCCATTTGAAGGAGGTAGGGCGCGTGAAAAATGGTAGACTTTTAAGGTTTCTTTGTGACTACAATATGGGTGTTACAGGGGAGAGAGAGTTTTACCCTCGTGTTGATCCGTTGTCGTAAATCAGGGTATTCCAAACACTATTATTCATCCAGAATTGGAACAGACAAGATAAAAACTCCTATATCTTAGATGATGATATATCTCATCTGCATCCTCTTACTGACATGTATTGAAAACTTTCTTTGGGAATGATTATGAAAAAACATCAAATTTTATCACTTAAGTTCTTGATAATAGAGGCGAATAGTCCCAGACAATATCTATATATATATATATATATATATATATATATATATATATATATATATATATATATATATATACATAACATCATCAAAAGCTTATCACTTGGAATGTTCATGTAAAATGTCTACATAATGCATCCTCTCGCCGGAAGAGAGCGAAAATTTATGATGCTAATGATCATGAAAATTTTTTAATATGTTACTACTTAAACCCTTAATAAGAGGACTGAATTGACCCTAAACAATATAAATTTCACAAACTCGCATTCATCACGAATTATATGCCCAGTAAAGGGATTTTGCAGAAAATCCATTCAAATAAGAAAATTAGAAAAAAATGTAGATTGTATATGGAAAAAAATTATAGGCCTCTATTGTCGAATAATGATAATAATAATAATAATAATAATAATAATAACAATAATGGCAGTAATAATAATAATAATAATAATAATAATAATAATAATAATAATAATAATGGCAGTAATAATAATAATGGCAATAATAATAATAATAATGATAATAATAATAATGATAATAATTATATGATAATGATATAATATTTTCTTGGTTTATGTTTTGTTTTTGTTTTCTGGCTGATCAACAGCGAATAAGCATGAGGCAAGAAATCATGAAATACTCAAAACATTTAATGTATGATTTCAGATGGCAATGAATGTGATCAATGTCTTCTATCGCTGAAATAATGTTATGAAATATATCATAATTCTTTCTGTGGCGGACAAATAGCGAGTAATCACGATGCGAATGAACATGAAATAATTTAGACACATTAAATCTTTAATTATAGGACTAAATGGTCACCCACACATTCGGCACGAATCAGATAAACGCCCCGAAGAAAAATTAAGATAAATACAGAGAACAACAATTCATGGTATTTTTAAGGGGAAAAATTTTTCAGTCTCAAATTTGAAGTATTACATATCAAAGCACTTCTAAACTTGATATACTAATATGAAGTATATCATAATGCTTCCTCTGGACGGTACATATCTAATATAACGAAGGGAATGATAATAATATATCTTACTTCATCAGCTGAATGTTAAATTACATTATTTGTGCCCCTTTCCTATATATATATATATATATATATATATATATATATATATATATATATATATATATATATATATATATATATATATTTTTTTTTTTTTCTTTTTGGCTTTGTCGCTGTCTCCCGCGTTTGCGAGGTAGCGCAAGGAAACAGACGAAAGAAATGGCCCAACCCACCCCCATACACATGTATATACATACGTCCACACACGCAAATATACATACCTACACAGCTTTCCATGGTTTACCCCAGACGCTTCACATGCCCTGATTCAATCCACTGACAGCACGTCAACCCCGGTATACCACATCGATCCAATTCACTCTATTCCTTGCCCTCCTTTCACCCTCCTGCATGTTCAGGCCCCGATCACACAAAATCTTTTTCACTCCATCTTTCCACCTCCAATTTGGTCTCCCACTTCTCCTCGTTCCCTCCACCTCCGACACATATATCCCCTTGGTCAATCTTTCCTCACTCATTCTCTCCATGTGCCCAAACCATTTCAAAACACCCTCTTCTGCTCTCTCAACCACGCTCTTTTTATTTCCACACATCTCTCTTACCCTTACGTTACTTACTCGATCAAACCACCTCACACCACACATTGTCCTCAAACATCTCATTTCCAGCACATCCATCCTCCTGCGCACCACTCTATCCATAGCCCACGCCTCGCAACCATACAACATTGTTGGAACCACTATTCCTTCAAACATACCCATTTTTGCTTTCCGAGATAATGTTCTCGACTTCCACACATTCTTCAAGGCTCCCAGGATTTTCGCCCCCTCCCCCACCCTATGATCCACATAAAGGCGACATTATCATATTCCGTGTAAAAGACAGGCATTATACTAAGGTTTAGAGGAAAATACATTTCCGGGGGAAAGATAGGAAAAAAAAAAAATACAGGTAATAATAGATCGGGGAATTTTTCACGCCAAGTTACTTTTTCATCCAGAACTGAAAAATAGCATTGATGTAAGGCTTCTATACTTGATAATCTGAAATATCTCGTAATGCATTTTTGTGGTTGACATAAAACCGAAAAATTTTTATGCTATCAGTCATGAACTATTTCAAACGTGTTATCATCTAAGTGGCATCGAAACAATATATCAACACCTGATTCGTATCTAGCATGAAAAATGTTTTCACAATTAGGTTTTGAAGCAAATCTATTTTCCGTAAAAAATTATGAAAAAAAATGGTAATCTTCCGGCCAAAAACTATTCTTTCGTATTTGGAATTGTACGTAATCGAAGGCTTTTTACACCTGAAATGATGGTATGAAATATTACATAATCCTTCCTCTGGGTGACAAATTGCAAATGATTAAGTAACGAACAACCATGAAATACTTTCTACATATAATCATTTATATGCTTAATCATTGAACGAGATAACAACAAACAATAGTCAAAACACTAGTCTGCACGAAGGATAGGCGCAGTAATGAGTTTCCAGATTAAATTCTATTTTTCAGGGAAAACACAAAGAAAAAAAATTGCAGGTAAGTAATGGTACAGAGTATTTGTCATCAAATAAAAAAAAAAAACTTTCAAAATCACAATATTACGCAATTCAATGGTTTCTATAACTGAAATAACGTAGAATACCTTACGATATTTCCTCTCTCCGACAGATACAAAATAAATATGAAGGGAAAAATATCACAGAGATGTTAAGATTATGCTATCGAAAAGCTGATATAAAGGACTAAATAGCCCCAAAAGTGTATACAATAATCCTCAGACTCGTACTCTGAATGGAAAATACGCACCTGTTTCGAGGCCTCGAAAGAAATCTATTTTATGATAAAAAAAAATGGGAAATAATGGCATGATCAGGATATTATTCAGGCGAAAAAAAAAAAAAAATTTCAAAATTGGAAAGTAACATACTCAAACGTTTCTAAACCAGTCGTGTTAACGTAAAATTTATCAAACCCCTTCCTCTGAAGAATAATGAACAGTTGTGAAACGAATAATCATGAAATTATCTAAAGCATAATTCCACAATTTTGTTATCTGTGAAAAAGGATGATAGGTATGAATGTTTCGTGTTGCGCTACTCTCCTAACTTAGCAAATGTAAGACGGGTATTGAAAACAAACAGTGCTTTTAATGTTGCCTCTCAATATAACAACACTATCAGTAAGACCTTGATTACAAGTAGGCCAAATTATTAGAAAATCGGGAGTGTTTAAACACGTCGCCAAATGTAAGGCATGTAAAGTATGCATTGGCCAGACATGTAAAATAGTAACTGATAGATGCTATTGGCACAGTCATTCAGTACGTATATACGATCGCCAAGCACTAGCAAGATGATGATCACCCTATAGACATTACTAACTCAGGTCACATCTTACCCTCATCTAATTATGCTTCTAGTAACGTCACTCAATCAATTTAGATTGATCGTACTAAGAACTTTAAAATGTCCCTAGCACACACACATATATATATATATATATATATATATATATATATATATATATATATATATATATATTTTTTTTTTTTTTTTTTTTTTTTTTATACTTTGTCGCTGTCTCCCGCGTTTGCGAGGTAGCGCAAGGAAACAGACGAAAGAAATGCCCAACCCCCCCCATACACATGTACATACACACGTCCACACACGCAAAATATACATACCTACACAGCTTTCCATGGTTTACCCCAGACGCTTCACATGCCTTGATTCAATCCACTGACAGCACGTCAACCCCTGTATACCACATCGCTCCAATTCACTCTATTCCTTGCCCTCCTTTCACCCTCCTGCATGTTCAGGCCCCGATCACACAAAATCTTTTTCACTCCATCTTTCCACCTCCAATTTGGTCTCCCTCTTCTCCTCGCTCCCTCCACCTCCGACACATATATCCTCTTGGTCAATCTTTCCTCACTCATTCTCTCCATGTGCCCAAACCATTTCAAAACACCCTCTTCTGCTCTCTCAACCACGCTCTTTTTATTTCCACACATCTCTCTTACCCTTACGTTACTTACTCGATCAAACCACCTCACACCACACATTGTCCTCAAACATCTCATTTCCAGCACATCCATCCTCCTGCGCACAACTCTATCCATAGCCCACGCCTCGCAACCATACAACATTGTTGGAACCACTATTCCTTCAAACATACCCATTTTTGCTTTCCGAGATAATGTTCTCGACTTCCACACATTTTTCAAGGCTCCCAAAATTTTCGCCCCCTCCCCCACCCTATGATCCACTTCCGCTTCCATGGTTCCATCCGCTGACAGATCCACTCCCAGATATCTAAAACACTTCACTTCCTCCAGTTTTTCTCCATTCAAACTCACCTCCCAATTGACTTGACCCTCAACCCTACTGTACCTAATAACCTTGCTCTTATTCACATTTACTCTTAACTTTCTTCTTCCACACACTTTACCAAACTCCGTCACCAGCTTCTGCAGTTTCTCACATGAATCAGCCACCAGCGCTGTATCATCAGCGAACAACAACTGACTCACTTCCCAAGCTCTCTCATCCCCAACAGACTTCATACTTGCCCCTCTTTCCAGGACTCTTGCATTTACCTCCCTAACAACCCCATCCATAAACAAATTAAACAACCATGGAGACATCACACACCCCTGCCGCAAACCTACATTCACTGAGAACCAATCACTTTCCTCTCTTCCTACACGTACACATGCCTTACATCCTCGATAAAAACTTTTCACTGCTTCTAACAACTTGCCTCCCACACCATATATTCTTAATACCTTCCACAGAGCATCTCTATCAACTCTATCATATGCCTTCTCCAGATCCATAAATGCTACATACAAATCCATTTGCTTTTCTAAGTATTTCTCACATACATTCTTCAAAGCCATTTCCTGCGTTTGTGAGGTAGCGTTAAGAACAGAGGACTGAGCCTTAGAGGGAAAATCCTCACCTGGCCCCCTTCTCTGTTCCTTCTTTTGGAAAATTAAAAAGAAAACGAGAGGGGAGGATTTCCAGCCACCCGCTCCCTCCCCTTTTAGTCGCCTTCTACGACACGCAGGGAATACGTGGGAAGTATTCCTTCTCCCCTATCCCCAGGGATAATATATATATATATATATATATATATATATATATATATATATATATATATATATATATATATATATATACATTACCTAAAGACCCTCTTTAGAAGACGTTCTGATGTTAACCCAGACCATCCTTTCAAGGAACTTCAGCCCTAAAGCTGAGCAACCCACACTCAGTGGCAGGAACAGGTTAGACTCCTTTGAAGAGAGAATTTATTTGTGACAGTGCTCTCTCGTCAGCTTATGACAGTGTGTGTGTATATATATATATATATATATATATATATATATATATATATATATATATATATATATATATATATATATATATATTTAACTAAATCTGACTTGTTGAAGTGCTTGAAGATTGCTCACGTGTAGTTGATGAAGAGAGTGTTTTATCTTACAGGATGTGTTCAAGTTTGCTCTCTCTCTCTCCCTCTCCCTCTCTCTCTCTCTCTCTCTCTCTCAAAGTTAAGGAAAGACGTCAGTTAGAATAATTGTAGAAACTTTGGGGATATTCTAAAGCTATTTGCACTTGATTTATGTTTTTCCAAAAAAAATAAATCACTAAAAATTATAAAAAAAAAAACTTGTAGATGTTTTTTTTTTCCTTACATACCACAAGACCTGGAATATAACCCTTGATTTGCATTTTGTATCTTTCTTTGTTTACTCCCACAACATATAGAGCCATAACTTTCCCTTCTAACTTGCATTTCCCCTTCCGTCCAATGCGTAATTTCGTTCCTTCGTTTTAAGCACTAATTTCTTCTGTTCAGTATTCATTATATATCTTTGGGGCTGTTATATTTTCGCTGTTCCATTATTTTCTTCCGCCTTGTATCTGCGTCAACAACCACATGTTTTATTTTGTTACATGAATATGACTTTCTTGAAGAAAGTATGTACAGGAGCGGTAAGAGAAATGTAAAATTAATGTTTTATTTTGTTAGATGAATATGACTTTCTTGAAGAAATTATGTACAGAAGCGGTACGAGAAATGTAAAATTAATGTAGATATGCATTAAAACTAGATTTGCCTTTCCAAAAGAAGATGAAAAAGAGATGAAAAGAAGAAGAAAAGAAGAAGAATGAGAAAAAGACGAAAAATAATAACGTCATACATCAATCTTTCTCACCGAGAGAAGAACCGAGAAAATTCAATATATCACAATGGAAACTCTACGTCAAAGCCGTTTGTAGGCCAGACGCAAAGATTCCCTTAGTCTTTCACAGCTCGTGTGGTAATCTGTAAATCCCCCTCAGCACTTTGGCTGGGGGGGTGGACTAACATCCCTTTTATAGATCAGGCAGAGGCAGGTATCTCGCAAATGGCTTTGTTGGGGGAGGAGAAAAAGCGAGGCCAGTGTGTCCCCTCCTCGCCCTATACGAAGAAAAAGTGGGGGAGAATTTCTTTCTCTCCTCACCAGTTTTGCAGTCGTCCATGAAGGTCTTGTCTTAAAACCTTCATAACAAATGGGTGTTTTTTTTCCCCTTTTTTTCTTTCTTTTTTGACGTTGGGTTATGTGTATCTGGTCATTTCCTGTTGATGGACTTCGTTTTTTTGTTACACGAAGGTAATTCGGCTTCTTGTTGCTTTCGCTACTTTCTTTTTGGTGGGAGAGAATGTTTGAACGTGTAAGAAATTACATGTTCTCATATATATATATATATATATATATATATATATATATATATATATATATGTATAATATGTATATGATTTCGTCCCTGAAAGGCACCAACTCATATCTGTCGTCAAATTCAGGAGAGAGAGAGAGAGAGAGAGAGAGAGAGAGAGAGAGAGAGAGAGAGAGAGAGAGAGAGAGAGAGAGAGAGAGAGAATACATACGAGATCGTATAATTCGCAGGCCTCGGGAGAAATGTATTAGGACTCTCGCAAAGACTTTTAATTACTTGGCTTTCGTTGGCAGGAAGTTTTAACAGCTCAGAGCACTTCATGTGATTACATTTGAATTTAATACTTATATATATATATATATATATATATATATATATATATATATATATATATATATATATATATATATATATATCTGGGGACAGGAGAGAACAATCATTTTCTATGTATTCCTTGGGTGTCGTAGAAGATGATTAAAAGGGAAGGGAGCGAGGGACTAGAAATCCACCCCTCCAGTATTATCCCTCTAAGGCTCAGTCCTCTATTCTTAACGCTCCCTCGCTACCGCGGGAAATGGAGAATATGATTGAAACATATATATATATATATATATATATATATATATATATATATATATATATATATATATATATATATATATATTAGTATTCTCAATCCTTTAGCAGGGAGAATTATTTTCTTTTTTTGTCGAGACTCTACTCCCAGTGATATAACCTGGCTACAGGTGATTTTTCACTCGGTGTGACCTTCTGCAAGTTACTGAACCTTATGGATGTAAATGGTATCGAAGTCGGGCGTATTACCCGGTGCGATGCCCTAACGATCTGACATGTGGGTGTTCCAAAAATCATTTCTAAAATAACAGATGAAATGGCACCAACGCTATAGGGGAAAAAAAAAAATCCATTGCCACCCAGTACCATATTGTTAGATTTAGTCAATGGCACCAACTCTATAGATTTAGTCTTAGATGTGAAGAAGAGTAAATTCAATTTATGCTTAGGAAGCAATTCAAATTTCCAGGAGGATTATCTAGGGTCTTGATTAAACAATTACACTTACAAATGTCTGTCTATATAAGTTAATGATATTCTCTCTCTCTCTCTCTCTCTCTCTCTCTCTCTCTCTCTCTCTCTCTCTCTCTCTCTCTCTCTCTCAAGAATCCAAGTGCTAAGAGGAATATATATAAGAAAAAAAAAATTATAGAATCCGTCGTGCCTCTCTCTCTCCCTCCCTCCTCTTATTCTCTCTTAAGAAACCAAGTGCTGAGAGGAAAATATAAAAAAAAAAAAATTATAGAATCCATCGTGCAGGAAAGCGAATAAAAACGAATGGTACGCTCGCTCATAGGTGACGCGGAAAATAAAACCTTGTCGAAGACTTCGTAGCTCAAGAGAAATCTATCCTTCTCCCACTTACTGGTTGCGTAACACAGCCTCGAAGCTGTAGGAAACACCCCACCTCCCCCCATAGAGACGGGATCATTAGGGCTACATGATGATGGTGGATCAATAGACTCTGGTCCATGATTACCGCAGTGTGGATTACATTATTCCCTTAATATGCCGGGTATGAGGCAGGACAATGATAATAGTCGGACAGAATATTCCATGGCTGCCATATAGACGAAAAACACCGTAAATGTTTACCAGCATACGTCTGATATACCATATAAGAAAACTGATTTGTCCAACTTGACAGTGGGAGAAAATTACCGAGATGCATATATGACTGAATTTACATATTTACGTTTATTGGGTCAACATACATCGACCTTCTCAAATGTTGTTAGATCACTACTGGTATTTTCATCTCGTGATAAATACAGCAACACTCTGGATGAAGACTTAAATCCCAATTATCTTGGTGATTCACTTCAAAGTATCGCTTGAAAGCATATTATACAATCGTCTCAAACACCTATGATGCAAATGTACTTGCTTACACCCCAAGCTTAACAGAATTCTTCATGCAGATATACATACACTCTTGGCATCTTTACGTAAACCCTGGTATACTCACTCCAGATGTGACAGCTGTTCTATCCCCCTCTGTAATTTCTCTCTTTAGCGCTGCTAATAGCGTGTCCTATAAACATGTTATTGCCTCTCATTACCATGTAAATTCTTCTCACGAAACGGAAGCATTTTCATACAAATTGAACAGCTGCTCGTCTTTATGTATGCTTATATTTGAATTGGGCTCTGTCTCTCTGTGTCGCTGTAGTCAGATTTGCACAAACTGTTACCACCATTACGTACAATTATAATTATCATCATCATCGCTATCATTATCATATATCATTATCATCGCTATTATTATCATTAGTAGTAGTAGTAGTGCTATTATTACTACAATTATCATCATTATCATTACTATTATCATTATTCTAATAATCATTATAATTATTATTATTATTATTATTATTATTATTATTATTATTATCATTATTATCTGTTCACTATTCAAAAGATATATATATATATATATATATATATATATATATATATTTTTTTTTTTTTTTTTTTTTTTTTTTTTTTTATACTTTGTCGCTGTCTCCCGCGTTTGCGAGGTAGCGCAAGGAAACAGACGAAAGAAATGCCCAACCCCCCCCCCCATACACATGTATATACACACGTCCACACACGCAAATATACATACCTACACAGCTTTCCATGGTTTACCTCAGACGCTTCACATGCCCTTGCTTCAATCCACTGACAGCACGTCAACCCCTGTATACCACATGACTCCAATTCACTCTATTCTTGCCCTCCTTTCACCCTCCTGCATGTTCAGGCCCCGATCACACAAAATCTCTTTCACTCCATCTTTCCACCTCCAATTTGGTCTCCCTCTTCTCCTCGTTCCCTCCACCTCCGACACATATATCCTCTTGGTCAATCTCTCCTCACTCATTCCTCTCCATGTGCCCAAACCACTTCAAAACACCCTCTTCTGCTCTCTCAACCACGCTCTTTTTATTTCCACACATCTCTCTTACCCTTACGTTACTCACTCGATCAAACCACCTCACACCACACATTGTCCTCAAACATCTCATTTCCAGCACATCCATCCTCCTGCGCACATCTCTATCCATAGCCCACGCCTCGCAACCATACAACATTGTTGGAACCACTATTCCTCAAACATACCCACTTTTGCTTTCCGAGATAGTGTTCTCGACTTCCACACATTTTCAAGGCTCCCAAGATTTTCGCCCCCTCCCCCACCCTATGATCCACTTCCGCTTCCATGGTTCCATCCGCTGACAGATCCACTCCCAGATATCTAAAACACTTCACTTCCTCCAGTTTTTCTCCATTCAAACTCACCTCCCAATTGACTTGACCCTCACCCCTACTGTACCTAATAACCTTGCTCTTATTCACATTTACTCTCAACTTTCTTCTTCCACACACTTTACCAAACTCAGTCACCAGCTTCTGCAGTTTCTCACATGAATCAGCCACCAGCGCTGTATCATCAGCGAACAACAACTGACTCACTTCCCAAGCTCTCTCATCCCCAACAGACTTCATACTTGCCCCTCTTTCCAGGACTCTTGCATTTACCTCCCTTACAACCCCATCCATAAACAAATTAAACAACCATGGAGACATCACACACCCCTGCCGCAAACCTACATTCACTGAGAACCAATCACTTTCCTCTCTTCCTACACGTACACATGCCTTACATCCTCGATAAAAACTTTTCACTGCTTCTAACAACTTGCCTCCCACACCATATATTCTTAATACCTTCCACAGAGCATCTCTATCAACTCTATCATATGCCTTCTCCAGATCCATAAATGCTACATACAAATCCATTTGCTTTTCTAAGTATTTCTCACATACATTCTTCAAAGCAAACACCTGATCCACACATCCTCTACCACTTCTGAAACCGCACTGCTCTTCCCCAATCTGATGCTCTGTACATGCCTTCACCCTCTCAATCAATACCCTCCCATATAATTTACCAGGAATACTCAACAAACTTATACCTCTGTAATTTGAGCACTCACTCTTATCCCCTTTGCCTTTGTACAATGGCACTATGCACGCATTCCGCCAATCCTCAGGCACCTCACCATGAGTCATACATACATTAAATAACCTTACCAACCAGTCAACAATACAGTCACCCCCTTTCTTAATAAATTCCACTGCAATACCATCCAAACCTGCTGCCTTGCCGGCTTTCATCTTCCGCAAAGCTTTTACTACCTCTTCTCTGTTTACCAAATCATTTTCCCTAACCCTCTCACTTTGCACACCACCTCGACCAACACCTAACTCAAACACCCTATATCTGCCACTCTGTCATCAGACACATTCAACAAACCTTCAAAATACTCATTCCATCTCCTTCTCACATCACCGCTACTTGTTATCACCTCCCCATTTACGCCCTTCACTGAAGTTCCCATTTGCTCCCTTGTCTTACGCACCCTATTTACCTCCTTCCAGAACATCTTTTTATTTTCCCTAAAATTTACTGATAGTCTCTCACCCCAACTCTCATTTGCCCTTTTTTTCACCTCTTGCACCTTTCTCTTGACCTCCTGTCTCTTTCTTTTATATCTTTCTTTACTAAATAGCATGGTAATCTATGCAGATGGATAGATATCAAGGACGAGCCATTTAAAGGCAATAGGGCCTGGTGGCATACCAAGCTATAACACAGTCTGGCTATTCTTAAATCCTAATTGAACTTTCTCAGTACGCTTACAGTTGCGATGTGTATATGGCGGGCAGCTCATTAAGCTACGCTTCCTCGTAAGATAATCGGGTGATTAGAATGCCGTTCGTTAATCTCCTTCAGCGAGTGATCACCTTTATTAATCATTAGCGATTTCATATTACATACTCTCCCATAACCTGTAAATGATGTGTTAGATAATTGAGAAAAATGTTATCTTCATATCTCATTTTTTGTTGGTATAATTTCATGCACTTCGATATCAATCTTTTGATTTTTCTTTTTTTTCTTTTTTAAATCTTAAGACACCGACCGTAGTTTTTAAATGTCGGTGTCCCATCTTGGATCGTGTGTGGTGATGTCTTAATGAAAACTATTGGCTCATAGACTTGGCTAACCAGTCACAGACTTGGCTAACCAGTCACAGACTTGGCTAACCAGTCACAGACTTGGCTAACCAGTCATAGACTTGGCTAACCAGTCACAGACTTGGCTAACCAGTCATAGACTTGGCTAACCAGTCATAGACTTGGCTAACCAGTCATAGACTTGGCTAACCAGTCATAGACTTGGCTAACCAGTCATAGACTTGGCTAACCAGTCATAGACTTGGCTAACCAGTCATAGACTTGGCTAACCTGTCAGTCACAGACTTGGCTAACCAGTAATAGACTTGGCTAACCAGTAATAGAATTGGCTAACCAGTAATAGAATTGGCTAACCAGTAATAGACTTGGCTAACCAGTAATAGACTTGGCTAACCAGTCATAGACTTGGCTAACCAGTCATAGACTTGGCTAACCAGTCACAGACTTGGCTAACCAGTCACAGACTTGGCTAACCAGTCACAGACTTGGCTAACCAGTCACAGACTTGGCTAACCAGTCAAAGACTTGGCTAACCAGGCACAGACTTGGCTAACCAGTCACAGACTTGGCTAACCAGTCACAGACTTGGCTAACCAGTCTACGTCACCTGTGTCTCCCCACTTGGCTCTAGTAACACCACTACAGCTATAAAGAACAAGATATAGAGAATCTTTTCTTTTTTATTCCAAACCTTTAATAACGTCATTAAGTTCAAATAACTGTATGTATGCCACACCTACCATCATTAGCATATTAGTATGCAGGGGTGTATGATGCGAATTTCAATTTCGTTAATGTGCTGGTCGTAAAATACAACTGCACATAATAATCTAAAATTAAAGTAATTAGTTTGAACTATAACATATATTCAAGTAGAAATTCATATATAAATATATATATATATATATATATATATATATATATATATATATATATATATATATAGAAGGCTGGGTATCCTCCCCTTCTGCAATTCTTTCTAAAAGTGGCAAATGAGGAATCAGGCAAATGAGAATATGTTTTTCTCAAAGGCTTAGTCATCTGTTCTTGACGCTACCTTATGCACAAGGGAAGTAGCAGAAAAGTTTGAAAGAACAATATATATATATATATATATATATATATATATATATATATATATATATATATATATATATATATATTATCCCTGGGGATAGGGGAGAAAGAATACTTCCCACGTATTCCCCGCGTGTCGTAGAAGGCGACTAAAAGTGAAGGGAGCGGGGGGGCTGGAAATCCTCCCCTCTCATTTTTTTTTTCTTAATTTTCCAAAAGAAGGAACAGAGAAGGGGGCCAGGTGAGGATATTCCCTCAAAGGCCCAGTCCTCTGTTCTTAACGCTACCTCGCTAATGCGGGAAATGGCGAATAGTATGAAAGAAAAGAAAGAATATATATTATATATATATATAGAAGGCGACTAAAAGGGAAGGGAGCGGGAGGCTGGAAATCCTCCCCTCTTTTTTTTTTTTTTCCAAAAGAAGGAACAGAGAAGAGGGCGAGGTGAGGATATTCCCTCAAAGACCCAGTCCTCTGTTCTTACGCTACCTCGCTATCGCGGGAAATGGCGAATAGTATGAAAGAAAAGAAAAGAATATATATATATATATATATATATATACACACACACATCATAAGCGAAGGTCTTTACTAGAATTCACTTGTTCAATATACGTTTGGATCCGGGTCACGTTCCTAGCAGTGTAATTCGTTTTTCTTGGACCCATTGAGACGAACATTCACGAAGGAGGTGAATGAATGTATTCATAGTTATTTTGAGTAGTGGGCGATGTGTGTTGGTGTTTGTGTGCTTGTATGATTGTGGTACGCATGTGTGTGTGTGTGTGTGTGTGTGTGTGTGTATGTGTCTACTAGTTTGTGCCCGTTCTCGAGCAGAAGGTGCGTTTTAACGCCCTCACCAGTGAACAAAGTCTCCTATCTCGACCAGCTACATCGACTGACGCTCTAATTCACCTGCTAATTCATGGCCCTGATCGTTATACACACGGTAGACAACATCATAGGCCACATCCACCTGATATTCTACACAGTACTGTGTCATGTGTATGAATATATCAATTGAATCCTATGGTGTGTAATTTCCAATGGGATCAGTGCTTAAGGTGGGTGTTTTACATTCGTGTGTGTGTGTGTGTGTGTGTGTGTGTGTGTGTTTTCATCCATGCATACACATCATAGCCTTCATTGGCAAGAGCATCTTCTGGAGAGAGGAGATTGAAACGTGGTATTTATTGCTATTAAGATGTTGATACTAATATAAGAATAAAACTCTTATGTTCATTCGCAATGACAACTTTCATAGGAATTCTTCCACTGGTGTGCATCATGCATGTTTCCTTCACTAAAGAGAATATATTCACCCATAGCCTCGTTTAACGTAGCAACATCTAATACATTATATCTAATAGAGCAACATTTGATGAAGTGATATCTGATGGATATATTTTGTTATAACGTCATTAAATAGAATTCACTTAATTCATTCTCATTAGGCTTCATTTCATCATTCAGATTGCACAATCTTTTCCATTCATTTTGGGTGATTTCATGAGCAAATATCAACACAGGACCTGAGAGAAATTTGCATAAGCATTCTGATTAAGATTACAATGTTGTTTTATGTCGCCTCCTCTCAAAACACGAAGTTAGATTAGGAATTGAGTTTTCCTGGTGTCCTAGATTACTCACTATGCTGTCGTCTTAATACGAATGTAGGAACGCTTCAAAACTTCTCCACTTTGTCTACATTTTGCACGCGGGGGGAAAGTTCCCAGTAATTTAAGCAACATTCATTTGTATTCTCTCACACATTCGTGGCGAAAGGTGAAATGGTTTTCGTTTTTGATACCTTTCTTCTTCTTCTTCTTCTTCTTCTTCTTCTTCTCTCATTTCACCAGTTATAACATCCTGCATTGCTTTGGCTTAAACCTCTTCTTTAACTCTTTCTTCAATAACTGACTAGGATGAATGTAATACTTTATGTCTTTCTATTAGTGCAGAAAGAGTAAATTATGGGGGAAAAGTTCCCAGTAATTTAAGCAACATTCATTTGTATTATCTCACACATTCGTGGCGAAAGGTGAAATGGTTTTCGTTTTTGATACCTTTCTTCTTCTTTTCCTTCTTCTCTCATTTCACCAGTTATAATATCCTGCATTGCTTTGGTTTAAATCTCTTCTTTTACTCTTTCTTCAATAATTGGCCTGGATGAACGTAATACTTAATATTACCTCGCGTATATGTCTTTCTTTCTATTCTGTGCAGAAAGAGTAAAGTATGGGTTAAAAGTTAAACAGAAATTGTGGACGTTAGAACATCATCTTAAAGGACAGTTTGTAATCGCGTATTTCAACCAACAACGCGTGAAAAAAAAATTACATCGCGTGTTACGTAAGTTTCTCAGAAGATTGAAAAAAAGGGAACTGAAAAAAAATGATAATCTAAAACTAAGGAAATGAATAAACACGAGATATATGTGACACACAAAGGCTGAGAATTCCGTGAATGATACATATTCATCTAATGAATCTTTCTTTTTTTTTTCATTTACACCACAAACGAAAGAACTGTCATCTAATAAATCTTTCTTTTTTTTTCATTCACACCACAAACGAAAGAACTGTTATCAGTGATCTACGAAACTGAAAAACCAGTATAACAAGAGCTTCATCTACCTCAAGCCATGTATCTCAGTATGAACGAAGCTTTCACTCAGTATGGGAGTGTTATGGACGCTGGCCTCGATGCTCATTTGGAATTTTACGTGTTTGTTCAGTATGGTGGTGGGAGAATTTTACACACGTCGGGCCTTATTTCTTGAGTGTGTGTGTGTGTGTGTGTGTGTGTGTGTGTGTGTGTGTGTGTGTGTGTGTGTGTGTGTTTATGATTGTGTGTGTATGTGTGCGTATGTGTGTGTGTGGGGGGGTGTGGGTGTGTGTGTGTGTAGGTATGTGTGTGGGTGTGTGTGGGTATGTGTGTGTGTGTGTGTTTATGATTGTGTGGGTATGTGAGTATGTGTATGTGTGTGGGGGGGTGGGAGTGTGTGTGTGTGGGGTGTGTGTGTGTGTGTGTGTATGTAGGTATGTGTGTATGTAGGTATGTGTGTAGTTACGGAAACTATTTACGTGTTAGTTACGGAGAAATTATCATTGATAACCGGCTTTAATGACCGCGAAAATATACTTCAACCCCAGATTCGTATTCAGCGTGAAAAAACAATCCTTATTCTGAGATTTTCAAGTTGAATCTACTGCCATGGATTTCTTTCACGCTGAATACGAATCAGGCGATGAACTATTGCTAAGGGATCACTGAGACAAGTAATTAGTTATACACCCTTTAGAACACTGTCAGATCATACATTTCCTATTAATCGGGTTTCTGTCGGTTGAGACAAGTGGTATGACATATTTTCCATGATCTTTTAAAGTACAGAAGCTTTTCATTATATTACAGTTTTCAAAGAAAAATTATTTTGTGCAAGAAATATTCTGCAATTTTTTTTGCAGTTTTCGAAAGGCACTAGATTTGCTTCAGAACCTTAGTACAATAGATTTCTTTCATGCTGAATACAGATCTGGTGATGAAGTATTATTTTGGGGTAATTGAGACAAGTGATTAGTTATTAACCATTAAGAACACTGTCAGATCATTTATTTCCTATTAACTGGGTTTCTCTCTGTTACGACAAGCGTTATGACATATTTTCCATGATCTTTTTAAGGACACAAGTTTTGAGAGAGAGAGTTTTTTTTAGCAAAAAAAAAAATACCCTGACCTATTACCTGCAATTTTGAAATATTTCTAAAGGTTCCATAATGGCTTTGTTTCATGCTGAATACGAGTCTGATAATTAAATTTTGTTTCGGGGTCATTGAGATAGGTAACTGATTATCACAAGAACGTTGTCTCATTATTCATTTTCTATCAATCAGGGTTCTAATTCACTTTTGTTTAACGTTTGTAAACATTACCATCTTCCAAGGGCGTTGGAGACTCGCGAATGCCTAAAAACCCCCACCTCCCATGCGCTTGAAACTCACGCATGTAAACAATTCTTGTACGAAAATCTGTCTACACAGATTTCGTCTTCAAAGAAAAAGTCATATTTTGATTGAAGGTCCTTAATAGAATTCTCAATCGCTTTACAAATGATTTAAAGAATTTATCAAAACCCGATTTTGTGTATCGAAAGTAAAGAAACAAGTGATTGGTAGAGATATAAATGAATGAAGATAATTCGAAATCAGAATTCTTTGGAATATGAAATGTAGTTACTGCTGAGGGGACGTTTCACTCTTCCTTGTAAAGAATTGGAACCCTTATCACATTAAAAGCTTATTACGGGGATTTAACCACAAGAAGATTTGGGATTAAACATATTTTTGTTTATGGGATTGACTCTAATCATGCTGAGAAATCCCTAATATTATTACTTTCCCTTGTTCGAGGAGGGGATACGATGCATCTGGTTTTGTCGAGAAAATCCCTGGATTCCAACTTAGCGTCAGAGACAGTTATTGCTCCCTAACTACGACATGTGGTAGCAATCAGAAATGTGTACTGAATGGAAAAAAAAATATATAGGAAAGATGCGTTATTTTTGAGTAGCTGAAAAGGAATTCTACCCACTTGTGTTATCAACAGGAATTATATTGCTTCACAAACCTTTTGTCCGTGTCATTTCATCAAGAAAATAAAATGTTTTCCTCATCTTTAATACCCGCGTCTAGAGAAAGAAAAAGGGGGAGGTAGAATTGTTTATATAGGTAACGATACCATTCAATCACATAATTCAAATATGGAGAGTGAAGAGACTCAAGCCATTGTCTACATTAGACACAGAATGAGAAAGAGGCAATCATCTTCACAGAGCATTTTAGCTCCAATACTCTTCAAATCCTCACCAAGAGGCTGCCGTTCCCCAGGGGCAGCATATACGTCCCTCTGAAGGAGCTAGACACGGGCGGAGTCAACATTGACTTTACCAACGGCAGCGTCTCTCACGTCTGTCTGGCTCCCCTCAGGCAAACGTCGCTGCTCTCCTTGAAAGGGAAAGGATATCAACTGAGATCAGAAATTTCTTTTCTTCCCGTCCTCGATTCTCAGGCTGAAACGAAGAGGCACGTACGTATGTATACGTGGCCCTTTGTTGCGAGTTCGTGTGTATATGTGCGCGTTAAGAAAACGTATTTTTCATTGGAACTGTTCTCATTAAAACCTGCTAACTAAAACAAGAAACTTTCTGGCACACGTTTAAATTACCTAAGCTCATGGCAGATCAGAGGAACTGGCTCGTATGATGTGGCTTCGTATCGCGGTGGGCACTGTCTGTAAACCTACTCGTCCCAGGCCCAAGTCTGTTCCTCCTACTGGTGGAGAATGACACGAGAGATGTGGTTATAAACGGGCGTCATCTGCATTATCAGCCTTTCTTTAGTCACAGTCCTTGCAGATGTCTAAACAGTCCCAGTTCTTGCGGGTTTCTATACAGTCCCAGTTCTTGAGGGTTTCTATAAAGTCCCACTTCTTGCGGGTTTCTATAAAGTCCCCGTTCTTGCGGGTTTCTATACAGTCCCAATTCGTGGTATCTATTCACTTCCAGTTTTTGCAGGTTTCTATACAGTCCTACTTCTTGCGCCACTTCTTACGGGTTTCTATATAATCCCAGTTCGCGCAGGTATTGATACAGTTCCAGTTCATGCAGCTGTCTACACACAGTCCCCGTTCGTGCTAGTGTCTTTACAGTCCCAGTTCACGCAGGTTTCTTCGAAGTCTATATAGGAAGAAATCAAACACAAGCTGTAACAGAGCAAGGCATTGCTGTGGCTTCTAAACAGACGTACGTACGTTCCTTTGATTACGTTTCAAAAAAAAAAAAAATAGATTTTCTTTACGAATTTTCAGATGTATATTGATAACGCAAGTATATTTGTATTGTGGACGTTTCTACGGTTTCCTTCTTTCATGTGCTACCTCTCTTGTTACAAAAGGCACGCACACACACACACAAGGAAAGAGAGAATATCAGACCAAAATACATCCAAAGCCACCACAATGAACCACCTACTTACATATGCAATGAGTCGGCGCCACAGGAGGGGAGAGTCACAGTAAGCCCAGAGCTGCGGCAGAACACGGGCCACACGTCTTTAGGGGACACATTACAGGCCCCGAGCGTCGCCCCAGCCAACGGATGAGGCTGGCGCAACACGCAGCGGAGGACAGTAAACGGAAGGGTAAATTACCAGCGAACGGCTACTGGCCGGAGGCAGTGTAGGCATGTTATTTCCTTGAGTGTGAGGATATCCGTCCTGAAAACCCATTCGATGCTGAGAGAATATATATCAAAAAAGAGAGTAAATACTGTAATCTGAAAATCGACGGACCTCACATGTGAAAAGGAGAGAAGTAACTAGTGATATACTGGGTTATATCATTTCATACCTCTTCCTTCTCTCCCTCCAGAGTTAGAATATTTTATACATCTTCTTTCTCTCCCTCCAGAGTTAGAATGTTTTAAACCTCTTCTTTCTCTCCCTCCAGAGTTAGAATATTTTAAACCTCTTCTTTCTCTCCCTCCAGAGTTAGAATATTTTAAACCTCTTCTTTCTCTCCCTCCAGAGTTAGAATATTTTAAACCTCTTCTTTCTCTCCCTCCAGAGTTAGATTATTCTATACCTTTTCTTTCTCTCCCTGCAAGGTTAGATTATTCTATACCTCTTTCTTCTCTCCCTACTGGATTCGACTATTTCAGACTTGTTCTTCCTCTCCCTCAAGCAAGATAATCCCGGGGTACACATTAACGCAGAGAAGACAATGACGAAACTTTTCTTATCATAAGCCATAATGGAGTCTCGTATACATCGGAAATCTTACAAGTTGTATCACTATTTTTTTTTTTTCTAGAGACGTATCGGTGGATATCCCTGCGCACGAGAAATAAACTCATTACAAAACTTGAGGAAACCACATACCGCCAGGGCCACAAGCATTGCGAGAGAGAGGGTGTGTGTGTGTGTGTGTGTGTGTGTGTGTGTGTGTGTGTAATCTTAGAGGTATAGTGACACCTGGAAAAGGTGTTAAAGGCTTTTTTTGAATAGTGGATGTTGCCTGACGGTAACGACAAGACTTGTTACAACCCAAACAACCATCCAATCAACTACTAATCCCAAGAATCTCTTATTAGTCTTCTTTCGTGTTTATTTTCGTCATATTATTTCTTTCCTCCTATGACTTTCTGGTGTTCAGTATATTTTCTCTACTGCTACCACCATGTTCTCTTTTCTGAGTCCTGAAGAGCTTTCTGTGCCTCATCTTCCATGATCTCTTGAAGCAACTCGTTCGGACGTCATTCACTCATTCCTTCCCTAAAAACTTTACCTTGCCCACCCTCCTCCATGCAACTATGGCTCTCCCACTTTCCCTCTAATTGCTCCTCTTTTTCTTTCTCCTCCTGTTTCTCCTTCAAAAAAATATTCACCCTCCCTCTCTCGGTCGCTTCATTCACCTCTGACATCTTTGTATAACTGAAAAACTTAGGAGGAATAAGGACTCCCGTTCTATTATACGTTCCCATCACATGGAAACACACACACACACAACAAAGAAAAAAATAGAGAAAGTTTGGGTTTACTTTGCCCGCCAGTCTTGGCTGCTGAGCAAATATTTGAAGACCGACTCCATGTCTTCTTCTACACCTGTTTACACACGAGACGACGACAACATTAATATGTATCAACCACGGAGTTGTAAGTTCACAGAACGTAAACACCTTCAGCTCCCACAGTGAAACTGAAGCTGGTTATCATATATACAATTATATTATATATATATATATATATATATATATATATATATATATATATATATATATATATATATATATATATATATATTATTTATTTATTCCAAGAAAAACAACAAGAGACGATAAAAAAAACAGCAGAGGGGAGGGAAAACAGGAGGCTGAGGTACTTAAATAGACATAACTAGAAAGAAAAGATAGAACGTAAATATATACACATGGAGTTTTCGTTCATGGGAGTCGAGATGATTAAGAGTTGTGAGATTAAAGAAGAACTTGCAGGGACCTCCTACTGTGGACGTGAGAGAGAGAGAGAGAGAAAGAGAGAGAGAGATTTTGACAGTCGCCACCTGCGTAACATTACAGTCCTCTGAAAGATATCATGGTATACGGATCACTTCTCCTCAAGTCACTGATTCACAATAACTTGTTTTTACCTGGTTGGGCTACAATGGGCTATCTGTAGTAAAGAAAATCCCTTGAATTGTATTGTCGTAGGTTACTATGATGCGTGTATTCTAGGATTTGCTGATAACCACTGTAAAAGGTGAAACGCGACGGTAAGTCCCAAGTGCACTTTCGTGTAATTGCATCGTCAAGGGAGATACAAGAGCAAGAAAGCCGTATTTCCTCTGATGATGTAATCACACGAAAGTGCGCTTGGGACTTATCGCGTTTCATTTTACCTCTTTGTTATCAGCGATCCTATTAACTTTGTTCGCGTATGTGTATATATATATATATATATATATATATATATATATATATATATATATATATATATATATAACTGCATTGATATCAAATTCTAAACTCAGCTCTGTATCTAACAATTTAATATTTACGCCAAAACGAACGAAAAATGCTTTGCATTCTGTGAACATTAACTAATCACTAGTAATAACAAGAGTAATATGATTCAGCGATTACTTTAACATGTAATTCAACAGCAAACCAAACGTCGACGTGGTTGATAACCTTAAATGTGAAAGGACTAGAAAGATACTCTGGTATCATCAATAACTGAACACAAATGGGGTCTAAGATATTATGGGATGAGCAATAGCCTAACTCTAATGGAATCACCAATAACATTCTTATTGGGTTAAGATACCACATAATCAGCAAGAACCTAACTTTATGGGGTCGTGACAGCTTAAGATCAGCAATAGCTAACTATACCCTAACTCTAATGGGTCATGATACTTAAATGTTGTATATAATATTACATTTTCTTCATATATCATATATACAAATAGTATGTAATCATATATAATGCACCATCAGGAGAGTGACAAGAAACATGTAGTGACTACAAGTACATTTAAGATAAAGCTAGACTCATGCATGATATCCTTCCCTATTGCGCCATGCAAGTATATGTAATAACAAATGAGGAGTGAGAGAGAGAATACTATACCTCAATAAGTAAGATGGTGAACCCTAAACGCTAGACTTACCATTTCGTCAAATTCTCTTCTTAAGTACTTGCAAGTAGGAGTAAAAACACACCCACACACCCAGCCTCTCTCTCTCTCTCTCTCTCTCTCTCTCTCTCTCTCTCTCTCTCTCTCTCTCTCTCTCTCTCTCTCTGCACCTCATCATCCACATGCCTTTACAATGCCGAAAGGAAGTCATAACTCGCAAGTACTATTAAATAAACAGAGTTTTATAATCATAAAAGCTTAGTGGAAAAATACAAAGCAGGGGAAATAGAGCTTACATCCAGGAAGAGATCATATTTCATAAAGATACTCACACCCCCACACTTCCACTGGCAAATGCGACACAGCAATTTGTTTTCCCCGAATCTTAAAGAAAACTGTACTTTTATTTTCCAGTGGAATAATTTCTATTCTATTCCGGCGACACAGAGCACCGAGACTAGCCTTAACCTATTTCATATCTTTAGTGTAATGAAACCTTTCATCATGATGATAATTTGTATCGACATCAAGGTAATACTTGTATCTCCTCTGGTGATGTGATTATTACATGAAAGTGCACTTGGGAAGTCATCGTGTTTCATTTCCTCGTGAACTCATATGAATATATATATATATATATATATATATATATATATATATATATATATATATATATATATATATATATATATATATATATATATATATATATATATATATATATATGATTACTATTTTTATCAGTTATCATTATCATGATTATTGTTATCAAAATAGTATCAGTTTCATATCATACCTTCTTATGAAAACATTTGTTATTTTACGTTAGAAAAGGGGAAAACACAGTAAAGGAAAAGCAACAATTTATGTGCTTTGAATTAAATATTTGTTTACGTTGATTATATATATATATATATATATATATATATATATATATATATATATATATATATATATATATATATATATATATATATATATATATTACATACATACATACATATATATATATATATATATATATATATATATATATATATATATATATATTACATACATACATACATATATATATATATATATATATATATATATATATATATATATATATATGTATGTGTGTGTGTGCGTGTGTGTGTGTGTGTGTGAGTGTGTCTGTGTGTGAATAAGATCAAGGTTATTAAGTTCAGCAGGGTTGAGGGACAAGTAAATTGGGAGATAAGTCTGAATGGAGAAAAACTGGAGGAAGTGAGGTGCTTTAGACACCTGGGAGTGGTTTTAGGTGCGGATGGAACCATGGAAGCGGAAGTGAGTCACAGGGTGAGGGAGGGGGCGAAGGTTCTGGGAACGATGAAGAATGTGTGGAAGGCGAGAACGTTATCTCGAAGAGCAAAAATGGGTATGTTTGAAGGAATAGTGGTGCCAACAATGTTACATGGTTGCGAGCCATGGGCTATAGATAGGGTTGTGCGGAGGAGGGTGGATGTGTTGGAAATGAGATGACTGAGGACAATATGCGGTGTGAGGTGGTTTGATCAAGTAATGAAAGAGTGAGAGAGATGTGTGGTTATAAAAAGTGTGTGGTTTAGAGAGCAGAAGAGGGTATATTAAACTGGTTTGGTTACAGGTTATAAAAGAGCGTGGTTGAGAGAGCAGAAGAGGGTATATTGAACTGGTTTGGTTACATGGAGAGAATGAGTGAGGAAAGAGTGACAAAGAGGATATGTGTGTCAGAGGTAGAGGGAACGAGGAGAAGTGGGAAACCAAATTGGAGGTGGGAGGATGGAGTGAAAAAAGATTATGAGCGATCGGGGCCTGAATAAACAGGAGGGTGAAAGGCGTGCAAGGAATAGTGAACTGGAACACTGTGGTATACCGGGGTCGACGTGCTGTCAATGGATTGAAACGGCATGTGAAGCGTCTGAGGTAAACCATGGAAAGTTTTGTGGGGCCTGAATGTGGAAAGGGAGATTTGGTTCGGTGCATTACACACGACAGCTAGAGACCGAGTGTGAATGAATGTGGCTTTTGTTGTCTTTTCCTAGCGCTACCTCGCACGCGCTCGGGGGCAGGGGGGGGGTGCCATTTCATGTGTGGCGGGGTGGCGACGAGAATGGACGAAGGCAGCACGTATGAGTATGTACAAGTGTACATATGTCTGTATGTATATATATGTAAACGCTGAAATGTATAGATATGTATATGTGCGTGTGAAGGCGTTTATGTATAAACATATATGGGTGGGTTAAGTCATTCTTTCTTCTGTTCCCTTGCCCTACCTCGCTAACGAGGGAGACATCGCCAAAGTATGATGAAATAAATATGAAATATATATATATATATATATATATATATATATATATATATATATATATATATATATATATATACATAAAGATTTTCACGTTCTTAGAGTACCAGTAAAAGGCAGTATGACCAATATCTTTCAGAAACAGAAGTGAAGGTAGTAAGGTAATGTATTACGTTTGAACTTTGGGCGAGAGAGATTGATTCAACACATACATACAGACAATGGTATGGGACAAAGCTCTCTCATAACATAACCATTCAGTCTGCATACAGATGGCTATAGAAAAGGAGTAAATTGAATGACCAATGGGAGGGTCGGGGGCAGGGGAAATAGGCTAATTAATAGGGGTTGTTCAATAGGGCAGTGGCTGGGTGCTGGTGATAAGAACTTTTCATGCCTCTCCAAGGGGAGGGAGGAGAACAGCGCCGAAGAGTTAATGAACGCTGGCGAGGACTTATTTTACCACGACCATATGGAGAGCTGGAATAGATAGATAGATAGATAGATACAGATAGAGAGAGAGAGAGAGAGAGAGAGAGAGAGAGAGAGAGAGAGAGAGAGAGAGAGAGAGAGAGAGAGAGAGAGAGAGAGAGAGTAGATGAAAGCCTTCCTTCACAGTATACAAAGTCGAACGTTTCCTGCGTCAGGTCTATCATCGTCATCACCGAGTGGGTGTTCCTTGCAGGATGAATGAAGAAAGAAACTCACGCGGCTGAACGACTCTTCCACCCACCACCGGATTATCAACACGGGCCCCCCCCGACACACACACACACACACACACACACACACACACACAGTGAGGCTTTACCTCTGACTGCATGATGAATCAAAATGAACACAGGCATCACGCTCATGTACGTGATGTATATTATATATATATATATATATATATATATATATATATATATATATATATATATATATATATATATATATATATATATATATAAAGTGCTCTCAATGGATTGAACCAGGGCATGTGAAGCGTCTGGGGTAAACAATGGAAAGTTTTGTGGGGCCTGGATGTGGAAAGGGAGCTGTGGTTCGGTGGATTACACATGACAGCTAGAGACTGAGTGTGATCGAATGTGGCCTTTGTTGTCTTTGCTAGCACTACCTCGCGCGCGTGCTGGGGGAAGGGGGTACCAGTTCATGTGTGATGGGGTGGCGATGGGAATGGATGGAGGCAGCTAGTGTGGATGTGTACACGTGTATACATGTCTGTGTATGTATATGTATGCATACATTGAAATGTATAGGTACGTATATGTGCGTGTGCTGGCGTTTATGTATATACATGTGTATGTGGGTGGGTTGAGCCATTCTTTCGTCTGTTTCCTTGCCCTACCTCGCTAACGCGGGAGACGGCGACAAAGTATAATAAATATGAAAAATGTCAGTGGTCCGTGAGTCGCTATATGACAGTGGGAACCACGTCTGCAGTCGCTATGTTATTGCACAACGACATCCGTAGTCGTGGTATTTACAGTGAAATCACGTCCGTGGTTGCTATAATACAGCGGATACCACGTCCGTAGTCGCTGTATGACAGCGAAATCACGTCCGTGGTCGCTACAGTACCGCGGAAAACCACGTCTGTGGTCGTTATAGTCTCGCGGAAACCACGTCTGTGGTCGCTACAGTACAGCAGAAACCACGTCCGTGGTCGCTGTGTCATCACGGAGACGCGTTCTTCATCGCTGAATCGACATGGGGACGTGTACGTGGAAACGGCATCGCCTTGAGACATATTTACGTAACTGCTGTACCATCAAAGAGGCCACGTCCATGGCCTTTGTCATCATCACGTACATATGTACGTATTGTATCTCCTCAAAGGCATCGCTATTTTCTGATCGCAGCAACAACGCGGATACACGTACGTACTCACTGTATCCACGTACGTGATATAAAAAAAAACACGCAAGTCCCGCTTATAAGTACGTGTGTATGATCTTAAGAAGCAAGAGAGATTAAAAACGGGGTTCGAGCTGGGCCATGAGTTCTTTTAGTGTCATGGTTCATGACATCTGAGAGGGTAGGTAGCCTGTATCGACGTCCTGCCTCGATGGATCCCTTAATGGGGTCTGAGCCATTAGCGTCCATTAGCTAATGCGGGAGCGCTTTGCCCTCTTGCTTATAGTGTTGTCTGATGGTGGTGCTGCTGCCGAGGATGAGATCGAAGCGGAGGAATCTTGTGTTCCTTCTTGCCCGCTTATCACTAACCCGTGCACACACACACACACACACACACACCCACACACACAGTTGGCTTAGGTTGCAGTGTGTGTGTGTGTGTGTGTGTGTGTGTGTGTGGTAGAGTATATACACAATGGAGGGAAAACATGGTACATATAAAAGGTTAAGAGACGCATAAAGGTGAATACTATACAGATATACGTAGGTGTTCGTGTGAATACAGGAGCAAATGCACGCTTACACACACACACAATTGATTGATAACAATACACATCCTACGCACATTCAGCATAAGTTTATATATATATATATATATATATATATATATATATATATATATATATATATATATATATATATATATATAGTGCCATGTAGAAATTGTGATAAACTTTATGTTGTACAGACTGGTAAGGATCTTTCTGTTAGACCTAAGCAACATACATATACTTTAAGAATAGGACAAGAATCAAATGCCTTGTTTAATCACGTTAATAACTATGATCATCGTATTGAGTTGAGTAATGCCATCTCAGTTATTAACTAACTCCATTACCACGAGAAATATCACTGAATCTTCCATTATTAAATACACAAAGAATTAAAACATTAATATTAGTGAAGGTCTATACAAATTGTATAGCTTTATTATTGATAAAACTTTGTAAACAATTCCCTTGTTGTCCACATAAGTTTATGATACGCTCGTTGTATGTCTTGGACAATCACGTGTTTACCAAATGGCGTCGTAACTACGTCTCTTCGTTGAATATCAGCAGACCTATATTTCTTTCTCATATCTCCACTGATGATGTGATTATTACACGAAAGTCCACTCAGGAACTTATCGTGTTTCATTTTTCCCGAGGACTCATAGGTATATATATATATATATTATATATATATATATATATATATATATATATATATATATATATATATATATATATATATATATATATTTCAGTAAAATCTATAATGTCTGGGAATCATTTAATCTCTGAAACTTGCAAGTTAAAATTTGATGAATTATGTATATCATTGTAGCAAAAAGTTAATACGTCTTTTCCTCGATATTTGAAATAAGCCAAGAAGGATTTTATCCCAGGAAATTACATACACTTTCTCATTAAGTTTTGTAACAGTAAAGACATTGTTAATCGTAAAGTAAATATAGCCGAGTTGACTTTTAAGATTATTCTAGTTTAGAATTTCACAATCCAGGATATATTCTGTAATTCCTTAAGTTTTTGAATATATCCCGTTCGTCTTGTGGCATCTCAGTATGTGATAGAGTTCTGACGTGTGTTCACCATCCCTTTGGACGGTACGTACATTCCTTGAAACGCGACGGTACTACCTTTGAGACACGACGGCACATTCTTTTGAGGACAGTCATTCGGCCCTTGAACAAGATGGCACGACCATTGGGCACTAACTCTCTGGTATTTCAACCAACCCTTAATTACGAATGAGGTGAAAGACGACGCCAACTTTGCCCAACGCTGGACCGTACCGACGAACGGAAGTGTTGTATCCCTAATGAGCAGGAAGGGTTATTGTAACATCGAATGGAAAAAGACGGCACCATCGCGTCGTCTTCAAGGATCTAACCTTCTCCGTCCTTCAGACTCCAGAGTTCTAAATTCCAGCGAAATAAAGCACTGGTATAGAAAACACACTCGAGTCCTTTGAAAGATCCGCCGTTCATATGAGAAAACCTCCACTACCTGAAGACTACTTCAGCTACGCGGGGCGAAAATAATCGAACACATCAAGCTCGTATTTGTTTCCAATATAGATGAGGAGCTTCGGGTGCGACGTACGACTTCGTGTGTTCGACACTGGGGCCCATTTTTACCCGCCAGGTCCGTTGCACTATATGATGACGGCAGTATAGAGCTAGTGCATTATCAGTAACGGGGTGGGTGAAGCTATTGCCACCGCGCCCGACCCGTAAACCCAGGCTGAAACATGTCCTTTTACAACTCTCGTTACTGAGAAGCTATTACCAGTGTCCCCACCTTGCTCACGTAAGCACTTTTAGGACACACGGGATACAAGCATCAGTATATATATATATATATATATATATATATATATATATATATATATATATATATATATATATATATATATATATATTCACACTATTCGCCATTTCCCGCATTAGCGAGGTAGCGTTGAGAACAGAGGACTTGGCCTTTGAGGGAATATCCTCACCTGGCCCCCTTCTCTGTTCCCTCTTTTGGAAAAAAAAAAGAAAAAAAAAAAAGCGAGAGGGGAGGATTTCCAGCCACCCGCTCCCTCCCCTTTTAGTCGCCTTCTACGACACGCAGGGAATACGTGGGAAGTATTCTTTCTCCCCTATCCCCAGGGATAAAATATATATATATATATATATATATATATATATATATATATATATATATATATATATATATATATATATATATATATATATATTCCTATGAGTCCACGGGGAAAATGAAACAAAAAGTTCCCAAGTGCACTTTCGTGTAATAATCACATCAGGGGAGACACAAGAGAGAAATATAACAGTCAGTTGATATACATCGAAGAGACGAAGCTAGGACGCCATTTGGTAAACATGTGATTGTCCAAAACATATATATATATTATTATCATTATTATTATTTTGCTTTGTCGCTGTCTCCCGCGTTTGCGAGGTAGCGCAAGGAAACAGACGAAAGAAATGGCCCAATCCACCCCCATACACATGTATATAGATACACGTCCACACCCGCAAATATACATACCTATACATCTCAATGTACACATATATATGCACACACAGACACATACATATATACTCATGCACACAATTCACACTATCTGCCTTTATTCATTCCCATCGCCACCTCGCCACACACACACACATATATATATATATATATATATATATATATATATATATATATATATATATATATATATATATATTATATATTATATATATATTTTTTTTTTTTCATACTATTTGCCATTTCCCGCATTAGCGAGGTAGCGTTAAGAACAGAGAACTGGGCCTTAGAGGAAATATCCTCACCTGACCCCCTTCTCTGTTCCTTCTTTTGGAAAAAAAAAAAAAAAAAAAAAAAAAAAAAAAAAAAAAAATATATATATATATATATATATATATATATATATATATATATATATATATATATATATGAAATTGCACGTGTCGCTTATATATTTATATTAAAAAAAAAAGGAGTTTGATACACAACAGAAATGCACTCTCGGGAAACTTTTGAATTTTTCTGATGGTGCTAAAAGCTTTCACAATGGAAATAACACGCGCTAGAAGCAGTGACCGGCGAGAATGACTGAGTCTGAAATGTATCTGGGAGAACGTTAGGTCACGAAATGTCACCGCATTTGTTTATTCTTTCCTGTTCCACGAATGGGGTTATGAGGAGAGAGAGAGAGAGAGAGAGAGAGAGAGAGAGAGAGAGAGAGAGAGAGAGAGAGAGAGAGAGAGAGAGAGAGAGAGATTTTAAAACTTTTACGTGGGGTAAGATAAAGAAAAGGAAGGTGTATGCCAGATGTTGTATGCAGATGGTTCCATCTCTTGATGGAGAGGAAGGAGGAATCAAGTGCAGGTATTCCTGTACAGGAGAGTTGAGGATATATGTGGATAAGTCATGGGGCAGTTTGCACGTGATCTGTCCCCTTGCACAAGTGATTAGATCATATCATGATGCATGGGCAACACTAAGTTAGATTTAGAAGAGAAGAGAGTTGCAGAAAATCAATATATTTTCAAGAACAATTAAGATAAAAACAGTGTACTTGGTAGCCATAATAGATATACTCAATTATGTGGGATGCTGAATATATATATATATATATATATATATATATATATATATATATATATATATATATATATATATATATATATATATATATATATATATATAAATTACACAATAGATTAGGCAGTAGATAAGTAGGAGAGTTGTAGAAAGTTCTCTCTCTCTCTCCCTTCCAGAACTGATAATTACTCTCTCTCCCAGAGGCACTACAAACACCCACTCTCCTACACACTAATAATTCCATAAACTGTCAGAACAATAATTCCCGGCCCCCTCCTCTTCTCTCCTTTTGCCTTACTGAAACTGATGACCAAGTGCACACTCTCTACTGCACTAGATGTACACACACACACACACCAGACTATCATAAGAACCCTAATTTCTTCCCCCCCAAAAAGGAAATATAACCAGACACACTCACGACAGAGTGATCACCTTACACACTCTTACTTCGAAACAAACATCACATGTGCTCACCTGAAAGTAATAGTTGCAGTAGTAATAGGAGTAGTAGTAGTATTAGTAGTAGTAGTAGCAGTATTAGTAGTAGTAACGGTGGTAATGGTAGTAGTAGCCATAGCCGCTTTTCCAAAATTACTGACCTCGTACGCAGTCTCATAAAACGTAATTTATAGATGGAATCTCCCTTAACCATTACCTGGACAACCTCTGGAGCTTCCAATTTTGATTACATTCCTTCATTTTGCATAACAAACGTCATTCGTATTCACCCTTCACTAACATTTTCTGGGAAAGGTATTATCGAAAATGTATAGACGTGGCATTTATCATATTTGATTTTTCTCTTATTTTGGAAACGAACATAAGCTTACGTGAATATAAAAGTGCATACACACACACACACACACACATATATATATATATTTTTTTTTTTTTCAAACTATTCGCCATTTCCCGCGTTAGCGAGGTAGCGTTAAGAACAGAGGACTGGGCCTTTTTTGGAATATCCTCACCTGGCCCCCTCTGTTCCTTCTTTTGGAAAATCAAAAAAAAAAAAAAAACGAGAGGGGAGGATTTCCAGCCCCCCGCTCCCTTCCCTTTTAGTCGCCTTCTACGACACGCAGGGAATACGTGGGAAGTATTCTTAATCCCCTATCCCCAGAGATAATATTATATATATATATATATATATATATATATATATATATATATATATATATATATATATATATATATATATATATATTACCAGCATTATCATTATTGTTACAGAGTCAATTGTGCCTAGTAAATTGTATGGAAGACTGTTCATTACGAAGGTGATAGAATGCAAAGGCCATCAGGTTGGGAAGGGGAAAAAAAAAATATTTGGTTTCAGGAGAGGCATAAAGACGTGTGGATCAGGTGTTTGCTTCTGAAGCCTGTGTGTGTGTGGGTAACGCCATACACATAGGTACAGCACTGATGGGTAATTACACACACATACACACGAGGAAGCAATTCAGGGACTAGGACTGTGGAAACAGTAATGGTTATTGCTCTGTGTTATGGTCAGATATATCTTCCAAGACTGGTGGTGTGCGCTCATAGTGTGTGTGTGTGTGTGTGTCTTAACAACCCCACCCTTCTACCCTGCCACTTGCGGTATGTATACACACACACGTGTGGTGCGTACAGTGTTGTTGCTGTGTCTTAAGTATGTGAGCGTATCTTAACACACCCCCAGCAACTACCTGCAACTTGTGGTTATGTAAACACACATACGGGAAGTGCGTACAATGTTAGCGTATGTTACAACCTGTTCTGAATTCTTGGCGCGCGCGCGCGCACACACACACACACACACACACACACACACACGAGTATGTTTTTCCTTTTTCTGGATGCATATATTTACTCTTATGTACGAACTTTATCCTACGTTTACCTCTTTTCTTACTCATTATTCACCTCCATTTTGCCCTCAGGGTACGTTTTGCTTTGCTTGACGATACCCAATAACTGTATGATTCAGTGCCCTTTAGGTATGCCTTATTATGTCTTTTCTCTTCCAATATTCTCCTATACCTCTTCCCTATCCTATCACGCTGGTTATAAGGCCACAGTTTCTCCCACTGTGTTAACACTTGTGAACGGGTCGCGAGGTCGTTTTTATTTTCTCCTGGATCGTGAAAGATCTTCGACTTTCTGGTATTACTTATGTCAAGGCACATCCCATCCACCGAGTGTATCGAGGCAAACTCCTGTTATTGGTGTTGCTTTATGATTCGTCACCACAAGTTGTGGAATGAGAACAATGTGGTCCATGTTACCGAGGAGTTTCATAGCTCTTGGCCTCATAAGGGCACAGTAAATGTAGCCCAAGGTGCTTACAAGAAGATATCATATATATATATATATATATATATATATATATATATATATATATATATATATATATATATATATATAATGTGCGTGTATGTGTATGTGTGCGTATATGTGTGTGGGTGTGTGTGTACACATGTGTGTGTGTGTGTATTGTAAAACACATCTCTGAAAGCAGAACTGAAAATCAATGTTTTCTTTTAAATTGAAGTTCGACTTTTAGGCGTCTTTTGGGTTATAAAGTATCAGAAACAAAAAACGCTAGAAACCTTACATGCATGCACGTATATTCAATACATCGAAAGGTATCAGACTGTTTTAAAACATTCCTCATATTGAGGTAACCGAACAAACTCATAATTTCGTGATGACTCAACGACACAATGTAAATTTAAGACATGGGCCAATGGGTCTTCTATTATCTATCCTTTCCACCCTCTCCCATCTCTCGCAGTGGCAATCCATAATACATAGAATAATGAAGTTTTCCTACTCTCTCATTCACTGAATCTATAGGTATTCCTCCAGTCTCGTTGGTGATTTAAGCATTCCATATCGTACTGGTGGAGGTCGATTGTCTACAGGAATTGCTCTCACGCCTGTGGCTTTCCGAGAGCACAGACAACGCCTGTAAAAGGCTATGATGACACACATTGTCTATAAAAGGTACTTCAATAATTAGACTTGTGGCTAACAACTTGTCGCTGACGGCCTTAACTCGATGGGCCAAATAATATCCAGATAGCCAAACACCCAACAGCTGATTTCCACACACAGGCAACAGTGATGCTCTTGTTGCTCACAGTGATGTGGAGTATGATAATGTAATCTCATTATCATGGTCATCAGGACATCATTTAGATCAACAGAATTAGTATCAACATTAGTATCATATCATCACTATTATGATAGTCATTATTTTCCGGCGATTATCATCGTCAGCATCTTCATGTTCACCTCAACCAGACCAACAGTAAGACTAAACAAAGGATCGGTAACCCACCCTTGCTTCCTCCTTGCCAGACAAGGACCTCCCTCCCACCACAGTGTTATTCCTCCCTGTTATCCTCCACTTGTAGATCACATCGGCAGAGGCGCGCGCACGACACCTAATCTCGTCCCGTCGCCTCAGCTCGATAAGGAGTTACGTTACGAGAGACGGCATCTGCTTATGGAGAAAATACACGTAGAGGAACAAGCCCAGTAACTCAAAGAAGAGCCTCCTTTATCTTGTGCAAAACACCTTTGCTCGTCGACTGTTTATCAAGGGGCCGTAAATGCAGTGGCCTTTTGGATTGCCTTCGGGAAATGATGGATTTTCATCTTAAAAGCGAATTCTGCGTCAAGGATCACAAATAAAGAGGTTTACTTCCCATGAATACATAATATCTTGATAAAATGTTGTCGAGGAATCAAGCACAGAATCCTTCTCACATATTCTCTTTTTTGCCACAAGAAGACTACCCAAAAATCGTTGCTGGGGGGGGGATCTACTGAAATGGACTGGACATAGGGAGAGAATGAGTGACGAAAGGTTGACAGAGGATGTTCGTTTTCGAAGTGGAGGGAACAAGGAGAACGGGCAGACCAAACTGGAGATGGAAGAATAGCTGTGGCGTCAGTGCATTGTACACAACAGCTTCAGAATAGAAAGAAGCGGATGCGTTCCTTGCGCTTCCTTGCACACGCAGGAAACGGCGATCAAATATAAAATATACAAAAGACAAGACAGACTAGGAAGTCGGAAATGATGTACATCAACTCAACGCTTTCCGGTCGGAGTAAACTTGAGACAAACATGACCGAAACTATGTCAGCATCTGTCAGAAGTCTCCAGAACAAGACTGGAAAGCGTTTGAAGCAAACTCGGTAAAGGAAAACAAAAAGTCCCACGAGTTAATATTTGCGGAAGTGACACTAGCTAGCTTTCTGGTCGCGTTGCTGTTCAGCATTTATTCTTTCTCGATAACCAGCACGCTGGTAGTCCCTTTTTTCAGGATTCTTTTGTTCTGGTGTGATTATTATTCAATGGCTTTTCTTGATTGATTCTTTGGTTTGGGGGATATTCCAGTTCGCTTTTAATACGGGGAAATTTAACTGGATTAGCGAGAGAGGCAATGAGTCGTCATTGATTCAATAAATCTCGATCCTAACATTTTGGACATGTGAAATGTGTAAAGTACTTAAAACATATTTCCTAAAATCTACTCCATTCTTGGATTGTTTGAAGATATAGAATGATCTCAAGAATGACTAAATTCTAACATATATTCGCTCATAGCTAGAGTAGTTTTTACAATTTTATTCAACTTGATTTTTCTATACACGTGGCACACATTTAGGAAGACAGTCCACCTCATCAGATGCCACTACTTAAAGTTATTCAAATCCCAACATCAGACTTGATTACCGCCGTCTAGCACCATGCATACATTTCTTTATTATCATTATTTTACTTTGTCACCGTCTCCAGAGTCAGCGAGGCAACGCAAGGAAACAGACGAAAGAATGGCCCAACCCACCCACGTACACGTTTATACATAAACGCCCATACACGCATATATACATACATATACATTTGAACGTATACATACAAAGATATATACATATGTACATATTCATACTTGCTGCCTTCATCCATTCCCGTCGCTACCCCTTGAGGGTGGATCGATATAATTCCTCATTATGCACTCCCCAAATACCTTGCTACATATTCAGCTTTTAAAAACGGTGGCTTCCAGTTAACGAGGGCAGTTAGCGAACTTTTTAATTCGGGGCAACATGCTCATCAAACTAGTTAATGGTCATTACAGATGTGATTAATGTCCTTGTGACGATCAGCTGAGAACTTAAGATGCAGTTGAACAGTATGTTGCTGCGAATATTTTGTTTGATATATATATATATATATATATATATATATATATATATATATATATATATATATATATATATATATATATATATATATATATAAATATATATATATATATATTCATTTATTTATTTATGAGAGAGAGAGAGAGAGAGAGAGAGAGAGAGAGAGAGAGAGAGAGAGAGAGAGAGAGAGAGAGAGAGAGAGAGAGCATAGTTGCAGTAGCTAGCAATATACATCTGCCGAAGTTCTTTGATGGGAGCACAGCTGTTTCAAGGCTGCACTCCAACCAGGAGCAAGAAAATGATGGATTACTTTTGTTACAAGGTCATTCCACTGACAATGACGCAGCTTCATTTATATATACACACATCTATCTATCTATATCTATACATATATATATATATATATATATATATATATATATATATATATATATATATATATATATATATATATATATATATACACACACACACACACACACAAGGAGTAATTGAAAGACTTCATATCATGCATATATCACAAGAAATGTAATCACAATCTAGTGTAACAATTCTCTTGTGATGTCTTGCCACAGAGGGACCAAAAAATGCAAACAAGTTTCCAGACCATTTTCTACCTGCCTTGAAATCGCGTTTGATGCCAGACTTGCGAGCAAACCTTTGTTGATTTTTCACATTAATGCGACATTCACATATAATCTCGTAAAAGGGATGGATTTTCATCTTGACAGTTTGCTGAAGCAAACATCAATATATACTTTTTCCATCAAACGTCTTGAAGATCTGCGTCTGTTAATGGATTCGTTCTTTTTTGAGGGGAAAAAAAAAAACTGTCATTTGTTATACCAAACTACATCCAATATAACAGAACTTCATATATGAATTAAGATGATGTGTTCATCCTCCCCTCGAAGCTGGTCGATATGTGCATGTGTGTGTGTCTGTACACATATAGGAGAAAAGACAAGGTGCAGAAATACATGGTTGAGAGGCAGAAAAACACGTGTAAGCTTCTTTCCACATAAAACACGAAAAGTAAAATCACACACACACACAATATATATATATATATATATATATATATATATATATATATATATATATATATATATATATATATATATATATATATATATATAATAATAATAAATATTTATAATTAACGGTTATAACTGTGTAATATAATGATAGGATTTAACACTGGTGTTGCCCCGAGGTTTAACCTGAATATATACGGTTTTAACCTTACGTATGCAAATATATATAGACACACTCAATCATCAACTAACCCCAAAGTGAAGGATGAACAGCTGGGATAACCGAGGGCCGGGATTCGACCTGGAGGTCGCTTAGACTATTGTGCGTGTGTGTGTATATGTGCAAGTTTACGTTTGTCTGTCTTGTGTTTAAGTATGTTTGCGTAGCACAACACATTTGGCATAGGCATTGTTAAAGCAAACACCCCATCAGAAACGAAAGCTGAATGATGCAATACCAGCCAAAGAAACGGGACAATAGGAGAGAATTTCACCGAAACGATTCAACCTTTGAAATAAATATTGTTTCGCCCAGCAACACTGCGAGGCCAGGGGAAATATACGTCATATGATACGGTTGCTAAAAGCATTGTGAGAAAGTCAATACCTGGAGTTTCTTGGTTTACACATCCGTTATCTTTAGTAAAGTAAACCCAGTGACGCTCTGTTCAAAGGAAGTTTATTTATACGAGGGACTTAAGATTATGTTTTGAGGTACAATGAATGACGAAGTGGTGTGGGTTTCAGGCATATATATACAATATACAAACCTCAGACAGCCAAGATCGAACCCGGAACCCTGAGTATGTAGGTGTCCCGGGTTCGATCCTGGCTGTAGGAGGTTTGTATGTTTTATGGAAGTGCGCGTTCATATGCAGTATATATCTATCTATCTATATGGGACATTCTTGAATCGGGCCTCAGCTGCCGTGCCGTCTCAAAAAACGAAAATAAAAAAAACTAAGAAAAGATTTACCCAGCAAAACAAATAATTCCTTCCCTCATCACTGTTTTTGTCTGGAGATGCCGTATATCTGAATTCTCTTCTTAGTCTCTAGTCACTAAATAACAAACATGGTGATGAATCAAAGTCTGAGAATTCTTTAGAGTGTTTTCAAAGGGTTCATATCCTTTTCTCAGACTTTTACCTTACAAATCGGAGTCCACGAACGGAATTAAAGGGCTGTAGGGGGTTTGACACCTATTAAAAACGATTCAAATCAGCTGAATGCTCTCTCTCTAGATCGAAGAATTGGCTTTGCCTAGGCAATAACTGGTCGAAATCTGTCCGTCATTAAATACACATCTGTCTTCATTGGCTCTTTCAGCGGACAAACAGCACGTTGGAAAGATTGATGAGGCTGATTGAAACTCTCTCGTTTCCAAAAGGTAGAAATAAGGTGGAAAAAGTATATTGCATTTCGTATATCACGGTAAGTGTGTGTGTGTGTGTGTGTGTACGAGTACCATTGAACCATATGATACAAATGAGTATTTACAGATAGGTGTGTATATATATATATATATATATATATATATATATATATATATATATATATATATATATATATATATAACTTCTTTATTCCATATTTGATCTTTTCCTGCGTCTGCAAGGCTACATCCATTCCCTCAAATTGTATTGTGCAATGCACCGAAAACACAGCTTCCTATCCATATCCAGGCCCCACAGACCTAATGTGGGTTACCCCGGACGTTTCACATGCCCTGGTTCTGCCCAATGAGAGGTTGTTTTATTAGATGCATTACCCATGACAGCTGGAGAACGCATGTGAGCGAATACAGCCATTTCTGCTCCTGGTACCACCTCGCTAACGCGAAAAGTTGCAAACAAGTACGAAAAAAATACATTCATACATACATACATAAAGAATATCAGGGCCAAGATAAGATACACACGTCTTCAAACGTTCCACGTTTATTTTTCAAACGTTTCTCGATACTGAGCCTCACCATCGACGACCATGTTCATTTTTCAAACGTTTCGAGGCTGAGCAAACGAACAAAGTTACATAATCAGCATCATGGGTCAAACGTTACATCATTTAAGGCTATTACAGACGAACGCCACAACAGTCTTTAAAAGGTTTTACTTACCATCAGAGAAAAGAGGGACAAGAATAACTTACAAACGAGCTTACAACACACAAAAGAACACACTACAAACACTTATCATCAAAAGGCATAAACACAATAGAGAGCTCTTAAATCAATCATTAATATTGAGATGCCTGCTGAGTTGATATCGCTCAGAGTATGGGTTTGTTATGAGAATATCCAAATATATATATATATATATATATATATATATATATATATATATATATATATATATATATATATATATATATTATACTTTGTCCCTTTTAGACTTAGGAAAAAACTGTTTAGTGTTTATGATATTAGAGGAATAGCGTCATAGCGTTTCTTTTCTAAAATATTTGACTGTATGGAAGCATCGAATGCAACGTGGAATATTTCAAACAAGGAAATCCTCGTTTAACTCCTATTAAAGGTAGAAGAAAAATGAATCTCCTTTAGATTCTTAAAATGAATCCCTTTAGTATCCTTACAAATGTCTTTTTTTTCCCCCCCGCGTCATACGACACATCTTAAGAGGCCAGGAAGACTTGGACGCAGTCAACGTGCGAACACTCGTAAAAACACGTACATCCACTGCGGAATTTTTTTCCTGTCCTATGAAACAAAACTATAAATCACTTCGATTTCTTTCCCAGGAAATGTATCTTTGCACTCAGGCAATATTTTCTGGGGGAAAAAAAAGAAAAGGTCAACCAGACAGGTTCTTTCCTCTCCTGCCTTTGTGTGTTCCGGGTTCAATCACCAAAAACACATGGTGATGTCAGACACTCAGCATCAGCCTCCAGTGTCAGACCCCGTAGGAGCACTAGAGACCTCAGCATTCAACACCAGCAGTGTCAGACACCCAGCATCAGGCTACAGTGTCAGATACCAGTAATATGATATTGATATGCAGCATGGGAGCACTAGAGACCTCAGCATTCAACACCAGCAGTGTCAGACACCCAGCACCAGGCTACAGTGTCAGATCCCAGTAATATGATAATGATATACAGCAAGATGGTAACCCTTTAATATTAATGACTGAATTACGTTATGTCACATTTACTGGCCTTCTCTGCGAAAAATCTGTACGTCTTTCAACTCCTACCACACTCATCCACGAGTTTGTGTTCTCCTCCACCATAACGAGCAGCCCCGTTACAACCCAGTGGTGTGTCGCTTGCTGTTTGAATTCACAAGTATTCATTTGTATTTTGTTTCACACACTCGTCACATCTCTTGAGACACTCCTCCAGCAAGAGGTCCCACCGATAAAGAAATAAGTCACCTTTAGCAAGGCTGTATCACAGTAAGTATAGTCTTGTCAAGGAAGTTTCTCTCTCTCTCTCTCTCTCTCTCTCTCTCTCTCTCTCTCTCTCTCTCTCTCCTCCCAAGGAGTCCACATTTCCTGCCCACTGGAAGCAAAATGCAGGCCCGTGGTGCACAAGCCTCTGGAAAGAAGTCCTCGCTAACACGATGAATCCTCTGCGAGAAAGAGGTCCTGGCCCATGTCATTTATAAATAAATGAATTACATTCACGTCGGAGAACAACACTGCCTTGTTCCTAGGTTATCTGCCCTGCATCACACAGCGTAGAGCTCTCATCTTCTACACCATGACAAGCACCAACAATTGACCTTTAACCTGACATTTAACCGAGGTACTTCAGTAAAGATGGCCTCTTTTACCATGTTCCCTGTAGTGACCAGAGAATAATTGTCTACCACCCCTTTCTTTCCCCCCGAGACGTGGAATCGACACAGAAACCCTAAAACACGACACTTACCCAAACATAAACTGGACATACGACGCAAAATACAAAATACTCTGCGAGACGAAGGCTATAACAGGTAACCCAAGTAGAAAAAGGGTAGGATACCATCAACCAGGTCTGCTAACGGTGTGGGAGGGAGTACTGGATCCACGACACAGCCCACCTTTAATTAAAAGCAAGGCGTAGAGGTCTGTATTTTCTTTTTTTTTTTCAAGTAATCCGTCGGGTATTAGGAGTGTTGGGTAAATCTACGTCTCCGCGATGGTGGTAATCGCCTGATGTAAAGACTATATAGGGAGGGTGCGCCTGCTGGAGCCCAGCTACAGCTAAGAGCCAGGCAGTGAAAAGAAAAAAATACCGAAAAGTGGAGGTGTGTGTGTGTGGCCATTGGCCGCACGTGAAACAGGTTGGCACCACGCAAACTTACTTATAAAGTAAGGGACGGCAGACGTAAACGTATTTATAAAAAGTAAGGGCAGCGTAAATTCAACATTCTTTTTTCCTTATAGTAATTCCTCTTTACGTCCCTTATCATTTAGCTGCTCATTCTCTACCTCTCTGGTCATTTAGCTGCTCATTCTCTACCTCTTTGGTCATTTAGCTGCTCATTTTCTACCTCACTGGTCATTTAAACTGGTACTGTTAACGTCTCCTATCATCTAGCTGGCACCATATTTTTTTTTATAGACAATTCAAATGGCGAATATGTGCTCAATACCTTTCAGTGCGATCCTCTTATGATTCCAACGATACTTTTATTAGGGTCAAGAGCCTGTGAACATGGCTGCTTTTGTGATTTGCCTTCTTGGTACCTACGAGCATGAGCTTAAGTTTGAATTGGCATCAAACACACACAAAAAAAGGGGGAAAGAGAATGATACCCGACTAGTGAATATTCGATATGTTCTAAGTAACTGGTATGGGTTTTTCTCGATGTCCCGATGCATGTGACACCATATCTTTTAGAATTTAGTCGAGCTAACGTGGTGAAATTGCGGTCAAATATGAAAGGAAGGAGGAATCTTTTCAAACTTAACACTTACGTGAAATCTAATATTCAGTGGTTAGATATGACTGACTTTTATCAAGACTTATCAAGCTAATTTTTCTTTCTCACTTTGTAAGTGTGTATGTGTGTGTGTGTGTGTGTGTGTGTGTGTGTGTGTGTAACAGAAAAGGACATGGTACATATACGAATACACACACACATACACACACACATACACACACGCACACACACGCACACACACACACACACACACACACACACACACACACACACACACACACACGTATTTCTTAATTCTTTTACCAGACTCGGTAACAAATAAGTTCAGCTGATAAAAATCAGGATGTGGATAATCTCGCTCATGCCCCGACACTGGTATTTTCGCCTTTACGTTAATTTAGCTGATGACGCTCCTGAACAGCTTGGGACACCTGACGACGACCTAGCAGCAAGTTAGACGGTCATTAACTTCTCGTTTAGCTTTTAGCTTCCACTTAAGCGCACCCACAATATCTTTTCCTTGCCTGGTAAGTCAAGTCTTTAAATGGTAAGACTAGAAAAGAAAAAATAGAAGAGAAAAAGATCCTTGCTCATAATTATGAGTCCCTTAAGGTTGGTTTTTTCTAGAACCTGCTCATCGTCTTTGCCTTATTTCATTTTTCAGGAACCTCCTCATCGTCTTTGCCTTATTTCATTTTTCAGAAACCTCATCGTCTTTGCCTTATTTCATTTTTCTAGGAACCTCCTCATCGTCTTTGCCTTATTTCATTTTTCAGAAACCTCATCGTCTTTGCCTTATTTCATTTTTCAGGAACCTCCTCATCGTCTTTGCCTTATTTCATTTTTCAGGAACCTCCTCATCGTCTTTGCCTTATTTCATTTTTCAGGAACCTCCTCATCGTCTTTGCCTTATTTCATTTTTCAGGAACCACCACATCGTCTTTGCCTTATTTCATTTTTCAGGAACTTCCTCATCGTCTTTGCCTTATTTCATTTTTCAGGAACCTCCTCATCGTCTTTGCCTTATTTCATTTTTCAGGAACCTCCTCATCGTCTTTGCCTTATTTCATTTTTCAGAAACCTCATCCTCTTTGCCTTATTTCATTTTTCAGGAACCTTACAGTGAATGCAGAACAAATTTCAGCACCTGAAATTTATACGCTCTATGTAACCATGTGGGCATAACTGAGAAGCATTCACATGTGCTTGTTTGTATGGACACACACACACAAACACACACACCCACACCAGCCTACGGAAGGTACCCGTTTATCGACCAAGTCTATGGGAAGGATGAATACCAGAGTTGGGTGTGGGCCATCTGCTACCCGTGGTGGCTCAGTCAGAGGTTAACCACTATCCAATGAAGACCCATCACTTGAACTTTCTAAATACAAGCCTATACATTTTTTCAGCATTTATGTATGCGGTCCACATTCACTATCTCAAGAGTGAATAACTCCGTGTATTTCATTAATTCACGGCTCTATGAATGGAACTTTTGTACACCTTCCAAACTAGTCTATTACTTGGTTTCATTCGCTGGCCTCTGGTTTTTCTGTTCCATTGTATCTATCGTAGAACTGTTCACCATATGCGTCATCAAGCTTGTTCCAAAAGTTAAAGGTTGTGATCAAGTCATCCGTTACTCTTTTCTCTTCTATGGTGGGAAAAGTCTAATACCTCTAAAAAATTTCCTGGTAATGCAGTCCTCCTAATTCTGATATCATCTTCGTTGTCCTCCCCAAGACTTTCTCTATTAGTTCATATGTGCTCCTTTTCAATTCGGTGACCAAACGTGATATGCATATTATGGCCTGACGCAGGATATAAACAGCTTGCTGAATAATTCCCGATCCATATATAGGAATGCTATATCATTTTCAGCACGCAATTTGTCTCCAGTGTGTAAACGTATGCACGCGTATATGTGGATAATTTAACATCGCTTGCATTCCCTCACAATGAGCCACCGTACACACAATGCTTCATCTGTCACCTGCCCTTCATCCTTGTATACCATATATATATATATATATATATATATATATATATATATATATATATATATATATATATATATATATATATATATATATGTGTGTGTGTGTGTGTGTGTGTGTGTGTGTGTGTGTGTGTGTGTGTGTGTGTGTGTGTGTTGGAAATTTTGCGAGTGATCAAGATATTCCTATGAGTCGACGGGGAAAATGAAACACGAAAAGTTCCCAAGTGCACTTTCGTGTAATAGTCACATCATCAGGAGAGACAAGAGAGAAATATAGCAGTCAGTTGATATACATCGAAGAGACTATGTGATTATTACACGAAAGTGCACTTGGGAACTTTTCGTGTTTCATTTTCCCCGTGGACTCATAAGAATATATATATATATATATATATATATATATATATATATATATATATATATATATATATATATATATATATATATACTATTTCTTTATTATACCCAATACACACACGAGATAAACATAATGAAACGCTCTTACACTCTCTGTTGGTGTTGATCCAACGGCTCAGGAACCAATAAATCTCTCTTCCAGACAAACTTTCCACTTAGGACAGTAAGCAGATTACGGCTTACGGGAACCAAAAGTCCATCTAGGCAGCTAGAGAGAGAGGGAGGCCAACCAGCCAAAGACGAAGCTTACCCTGACCTCACCTCACTGATTATCAATCGCGCTGCTCCCCCTTTTTTTTTTTCTGCCTCCCCCTCTCTTCATTAGCTTAATAGGAACACCTCGGTGATGGAGAATCACTCGTAGGTTCATATATACCTGGGTGGGTTGCTTACTCGATCTCATAGATATCCCTCAGGTTCATAAATGAAGATGTATTTACGTTTTTTGGGCTCGTTCGGAATCTTACTTCTTTTTGTTGTCCAGGGTGATGTGCGTGTGCGTGTGTCTTGGTAGTTCTCTTTACCACGTCTGTCTAATGCTAGCTGCTTATACCCCTGTACTTATGGACTATTCATAGCGCACTCCATACACATTCATTTCGTGGTTCTTTGATCCTCTCGGAGCTGCTTAAATCAGTTGATTTAAAATGACGCTCGAGTCTACTTCATGGTGGGGCTTCCCTTAGACCCGTATGTCCGCAGCCTACAATGGACTAAGTAGATCATAAGAGTATCCAGCTGAATCAAGGTAATAGTCTCAGATATGGACATTCCTGGGGTACCGTAAAGCACCATGAAAGCTTAGCTTTTTTTTAGGCTGTTTGTATGCTTCGTCCTAGCTCAAGCTGGCTCTCACGTGCTGTTATACGGTACTGGTCCCTCGCATGACCACGGCCAGCATGTTAAGCGTCTTCATAGCCCATAAAGAGAGAGAGAGAGAGAGAGAGAGAGAGAGAGAGAGAGAGAGAGAGAGAGAGAGAGAGAGAGAGAGAGAGAGAGAGTCCGCAAACATAACCGTCTGGACTAGAGGTGAAATAGCGGGGCATAAAGCTGAGAGTTTCGCCCGAAGCGGCAGAAGTGTCCCTGGATGTAGGTTTAAGATAAAGAGGTAAGGTGGCAGAAATGAAAAAAATAATAACTCACCAAGAAGCAAGATGGTATTGATTCCTGACTGCGCCTGAGTGCTTCTCAAAATGATTCGTTGCTTGCGTCTGTGGTTGTGTATGTGTATGTGTGTGTGTGCGTGTGTGTGTGTGTGTGTGTGTGGTTGTGTATGTGTATGTGTGTGTGTGTGTCTAGGCCCCTCCCAATGGATCCTTTGCTATTCTATCTGTGAATCGCTCGTGTGTCTGTGTTGTTTTCTATTCCATGCACAGGTCTGGTTCTCCTATGAACATTTTCTCTGGTGTCTCCATAGTCTGCAGGAGTCTACAGTACTTCTGGGAGGGGGCCTCGCTTACAGCAGAGGCAAATGAGACACACAAGTGAAAGGCAAGGAAAAGAAAAAAAATTATTGATGCTGACACCAGAGAAATACACCGACTAATGAAAACGAAAAACAGAGAAAGAATAAACCAAAGGGATCAATCAAAAATCAGCCCAGCCAGTGTTTTTCTACGTTAGGTTTGGTCATATTAGATTAGGTTAGTTTGGCTTTAATTAAAGTTAGATTAGGTTAGGCTTGCTTACGTTAGGTTAGGTTAAATTAGGTTAGATTGGCTTAGATTAAGGTTAGATTAGGTTAAGCTGGCTTAGATTAGATTAGGTTAGGTTAGGTTAGGTTAAATTGGGTTAAACTTAGACTAAGGTTAGATTAGGTTAGGCTGGCTTAGATTAGGTTAGGTTAGGTTAAATTGGGTTAAACTGGCTTAGATTGAGGTTAGGATGGCTATGATTAGGTTAGGTTTGTACTAGCCTAACCAAATCTATAAACCTAACCTGACTTCGTCCATCCTAGGCTAGAAAACGAAATGAAGAGGGGGAGTGAATATGGGACTCCACGCAGTCAAAACCAAGAATCAGCGAGGAGAAGAAAGTACATATAGAAAACGAGATTGGAATCTATTGGAACCGTATGGTTGGTGATCGCAGGTCCGGTACACATAACCCAGCCCATGTACGCATCTCCCGCCGTGGAAGCGGTGGTCCACTTCATCTCTTCGAAGACCTTTGAGGATTGCTCTGTGTGTGTGTGTGTGTGTGTGTGTGTGTGTGTGTGTGTGTGTGTGTGTCCTCAAACTAGAGGTTCTGGTTTAAAGTTATAATATATCTAAATACCAAATATCTGAAATCTAAGCCGTCATCCCTCAGTTATCTGATGCATTCGAAAACTAAACTCCCAATTTCTGAAATATTATAAGAAACTCTTACATATTACTATCTGAATACATACACACACACACACACACACATATATATATATATATATATATATATATATATATATATATATATATATATATATATATAATCTGAAATTCGTCAGGTCAACGACTCTCCCCTACTGCCCTTAACAATTTCCCTGTGCCATTGTTATTCTAGGGGAGGACTGGTCTCATCTCCCTTCATAGGGAAAGTTAAACGACTTTTACCTGACGCGAATTCAATGTCCCGCCACTAAAAGAACGAGTGTATATCACTGGCCTTTACCCAAGTTTGAAGGGGGGGTCATTTCCATCGACCAGATCGAAATCTACACTCTTTTCTCTTCCTCTTTTATTTTCAATTTCCAGTCTACAACGTATCGTGTCATAGAACAATAGGCAGACCTGTTATAACAAGTGATCAAAGGTGACCACGCATTCCAGAATTCCATATTACAGCTTCTTGCATCTCTCTCTCTCTCTCTCTCTCTCTCTCTCTCTCTCTCTCTAGGCACCATCCTTCCACCAATCCTGATTTGCCATCTACATCGCATGACATTTCCCTTCTCACACCTGTCTTCCCCGTCTCCATCCCTTTCCTCCCCACCCCCTCACTCCTCACGTCCTTCTCCCCTCTATATCATCCTCTCCCTTTCCCATTTCCTCCTCTCTCTCTCCCTCCCATCATCATCATCTTCAGCATCGTGTTTCCTCACCTAATCTCTGCGGTGGCTCCCTCCTCCCCCATTATTCCCCTTCTCCTCCCCCCCCTCATCTTTTCTCCTATCACCATCATATCCCCCCACTCCCCAACGGAGCAACTCCTCACCCTGCACTGGCTCTCTCTCACCAGCTATCGAAAGCGACACCTGGAGGTAACGACTGTCGTAAAAAAGAAAGTCCTGAAGTGCATTGAAAATGGTACATTCAACCCTCCACTACCATCTGAAGTGTGTGCTGCTATCGAAGACATTGCTTCCTCTTTCAAATAACCCCATTTTCTTCTCAGTCGTATTATATAAGTCTGTCTACCTCCCCATGGTCATTCCCCTTCGTTTCTTCGTTCTCTTTTCCCTATCAGTTTCTTATCAATACATTACGTCCTCTTTACAATAACGCCACTTCCTTATCAGTTGTATGTGTGTGTCTCTATCTCCTCATATTAGCCATTCCCCTTCGTACTCGTTTCTCTTTCAGTTTCATATCTTCCCATTATCTTTATCCTTTACATGGTATCATCATCGCTGATGTCCTCGATTCATACAACTCAGTGTACCTTCTTGTGCTATCTTAACAATCCATCACTTTTTTTTCATATTGGTCAAGATCTGTGAAACATCTGAATTTCCTCTATCTCCTCTTCATTCTAACCATCTAATCTTCCAACTCTCTTCCCTATGTCTATGTTCTCACTCAGTACTTTTTCCTCTTTCTGTCAATAATTTTCATCTTCTCTATTCCTCTATTCTATCCTTGTGTTACTCTCGTCTTCTGACCTTCCGAGACTGATCTTCAGAACCTTCGAAAGAAGTCTTAGTTTTCATTTCAAAAACCGCCTTCTTTTTTTTTCTTTTTTCTTTGCTCTAGTCCTCGCAAGTCCTCAACTCAGCATATTGATGTTCAAACTTAAATTCCTCGCGAAGGGAAGAAAATACCAATAATAGTAATCCTTTTTTTCCAAGGGAAGTTCTATTTTCCCCGAGGATAGTTCTATTTTCCCCGAGTATAGTCCTATTTTCCCCGAGTATAGTTCTATTTTCCCGAAGGTGGCGGCGCTGGTCTTCACGTGTGCAGCGTACTTAATGGCCTACAAAACCACTTCATCTGCATAATATATGTCGTGGGTAGGTCGGCAAGACGGTCGTGTCGTCGCCAGCACTCGATCTCAGGCTTAACTGTGGAAAAATTCCCTTCAGTCTTCACACATGACA